>NC_143580.1:115791448-116150527 GCF_048544385.1 Mastigoproctus giganteus | reverse complement strand
CTAGGAGGCTCCGGATCAGCTAGTGTATAATCTTGCTACCTCTACTCTGCCAGATAGTGACTGGAGGGAGTCCGAGTAGTGTGTATGCGGGAAGCATTGTCGAGGCCACGTTATGTCAAGGATATTCTTACCACACGTACGCCATATCCAAAAATTTCATTACTTCATACAGCATGTCACACCCACTTTTTCTTACTATTGAATACACCATGAATTGTCAAAATAATAGAGCAAGCTTATCTGCGAAAAGATCTAAACCTCCCAAGGACTTCCTAATCCATTTCACAAATATACGTGGTCTCAATTCCAATCTCAACGATGTCCATTTCCACTTGCAGTCTTCCAAACCCCATGTACTTTTTCTGACTGAATCTCAGTTATCAGTTGATTCAACTACTGCTCATCTCAGATGTCCAAATTATTTGCTGTATGATCCCTTTCGCCTCAAAGGTGGTACTTGTGCATATGTGCGTTCTGATATTCCCTGTCAGAGACTTGGCAATTTGGAATCTCCTCTCTTTGATCTTCTCTGGCTTAAAATCTCTCTACCTCATTGTGTAAAATTCAGCTGTTGTCTCTACCGTTCTCCCAACTCCACTAATCACTTGGAGCTCTTTGACTTCCTCTATTTGCAATTTGACTTTCTCCAGTCAGCTTTCCTAACAGTCAGGTAATTTTCCTTGGTGATTTTAATGTTCACAACTCCAGCTGGCTTCCGTTTTCTAGTCACACCGACCCAGCAGGTCGAGATGCTGAGGCTTTTGCAATTACTAATGACCTAGCACAGATTGTTCATTTACCTACAAGAATACCGGACAATCCTAATCATACAGCCAATACGCTTGATCTTTTTCTCACAAACAACCCTTCTAAGTACAAGGTTGAAGTGAGAGGTCCTTTAGGCACTTAAGATCGCAACTTGGTGATTGTCTCTTCTCCAATGGAACCTTTATCTCATGACTATTCCCAACCTCGTATTGTTTGGCATTACAAGAATGCAAAATGGGATGACCTGCGAGACTTCTTTTCTTCTTTTCCTTGGTCTGATTACTGTTTCAAAACTTCTGATGTCAACGTTTGCTCAGATCGTGTCAGTAAAATTATTCTTGCAGGAATGGAATCCTTTATCCCACACTCCACTTTAAAATCTCGTCCTTTATCTAAACCTTGGTTTTCTAATAAATGTGCTAAGGCTGTCCAAGAGAAGAATGTTGCATATCGTAATTGGCTTGTTTCTAATTCTTCAGTTTCATTTTCTGCCTACACCAAAGTTCGCAACAATTGTAAAGCAGTTATTAATCAGTCCAAACTAGAGTTTGAACAGGCTAAGAGTAGAAAACTTGCTTCTTGCCCTAATGGTAGCCGAGCATTCTAGTCTCTTGCCAAAGCTATTGGCCGCAACTTTTGCCCATCTCGGCTCCCACCTCTGTCCAAACCAGATGGTTCTGTTGTCACTTCAGCCAAGGATAAAGCTGACCTGCTAGCATCCCATTTTTCTTCGAGCTCATGTATTAATGATCTTGGTAAAACACCTCCCACCATTCCTAACACGCTCCATTCAATGCCTCCTGTGGTCTTCCGTCAAAAGGATTTTGATGAATCTTGATGTTAAGAAAGCTCCAGGTCCTGATAGTATTTCTCCACTTGATCTCAAAACCTGTGCTCCTGAACTTACTCCTATTCTTTGCTGCCTTTTTTCACTTTCTTATTCCAAAGGTGTTTTTCCTTCTGCTTGGAAATTTGCTCATATCCAGCCAGTTCCTAAAAAGAGTGACAAATCCCTCCCATCCAATTATCGTCCCATTGCAATTACTTCTACTCTTTCTAAAGTAATGGAGAAATCAATTAACCGCCAACTCTTAAACTACCTAGAAACCTTCCATCTAATCAACGATCGCCAGTATGGATTCCGTCAGTGTCGATCCACTGGTGATATTCTGGCTTATGTTACCCATTTATGGACTAATTCAATGGAAAGGTTCGGTGAAACACAAGTAGTTGCTCTTGACATCTCAAAGGCTTTTTATCGTGTTTGGCATAAAGGTCTTCTAAACAAGCTTCCATCTTATGGTTTTCCAACTGTTTTTAGTAATTGGTTATCCAGTTTTCTCTCTGATCGCTCACTGAGGGTGATGGTAGATGGCTCTCTGTCTTCTAACTTCTCCACTAATGCCGGTGTCCCCCAAGGTTCAGTTCTTTCCCCCACTCTTTTTCTCTTGAATATCAATGACCTTCTTCCATTGACTGGAAATCTTATCCATAGTTTTGCCGATGATAGCACATTGCATTCAACTTTGCATTTTGAGAAACCTTGTCCAGCTCAATCAGCTTCAAGTTCTCGAAAATATGCTGCCAATTCCTTAAATGCCGATCTTCAGGTAATTCTCCAGGGGGGCAAAGACAACTTAGTTGATTTCAACCCTTCTAAAACTCAGTCTCTTCTTATATCTCGCAAAAAGGATTCTTCTGCTCCTATGCTTATCTTTAGTGACACTCCGATTTCTAGGCAAAATGATATATCTCTTTTGGGGATTACCATGACTTTTAATCTCTCTTGACACAAGCACATTACAAATATTGCTTCCTCCGCATCTAAAAAACTTGGTTTTCTCTTTCGCTCTCGGCGTTACCTTTCTTCCAAACAGCTGCTCACTCTGTATAAATCGCAAATCTGCCCTGCCATGGAATATTGTTCCCACATCTGGGGTGGTGCCCCCAAAACCTCTCTCGGGCTTCTTGATTCCATTCAGAAGAGGGCAGTTAGGTTAATTAATGATTCATCTCTAACAGAGTCTCTCCACTCGCTTTCTCATAGACGCACTGTTTCTGCTGCATGCCTCTTCTACAGATACTTCCATGGGCACTGTTCTTCTGAATTGGCTTCTATAATTCCCGCTCTCTCTCTCTCTCTCTCTTTCAAAATAGTTCGAACACGTGCCGCCACCAGCCAACATCCATTTACTGTCCAACTTCAAACCCACAGAACCAACTTTTCGTCTTCCTCATTTATTCATTCAACTGCCGTTTTCTGGAACAACCTTCCTTCATACGTATTTCTTGAAAATTACAATCTACAGAAGTTCAAGTCCAATAACAACAAATATCCTCTTTCGTCTTCTCAACCTCCAACCCAAGCACGGTACTAAGTACTATAGGTTCTAATACCTCTCGTGTTTGGGGTTCTCATAAAAAAAAAAAAAAAAAAAAAGGTGATAATCGGTTAGTCCAAAATGCATTTCAAGTGTACATGACGAACAATACGCACATGGAGAAATCTAAAAGTTTCAGAGAGGAATTCTGGTTGAATGACATGCGGATGGATAAGGGAGGAGGATTAATGACTGTTGTGCTATTACTCATGAATTACTTCCAAGTCGAAAATTGGCAATGCGCTGAAGAATGGAATCCAGAGGTGACATATTAAGCCAAGACACAGCCAAGAATACTCATCTAACAGGAGCCAATAATCCTTGAGACGTCTATTTACCTCATCAGACCCTAGAGCAGCAATGACGAATTAATGGCAGTGCCACGAGCGCCATGCACAAGAAACGCACATGGATATCTATTAATAATTTGTACTATAAAGTATTTTACTTTATCTGAGAGTTAATTTATTTTATGGTCTAGGACTTAAAAAAAAAAAAAAAAAAACGAGAATTTTCCAGGGAAATTTTCACGAACCAGAAACCCTAATCGGGATCATACGGAAACATCCATTCTAAAAAGGAACTGTATGAGAAAGTAACCATGAGTAATACTGCGAGATTCATAGACGAGGTGAAAAGCGTAAATGTAATTGTGCGCAAAATTCATTTAAAAAAATTTCGAGTATTGCGTCTTTCCTGGTGACCTGCAATACATTGGACAAAAGTAAACTTCGATTCCCTATATTGGCCTCCGGGATTAATAATCAGGCCATTTAAAATCTACAACAAGAGTACAAACAATGTGGACAATTACTCAGCAGTACGCACCAGTTCAAGAAATAAGAAATGAAGCCACTCAGCAATAGCCTTAGTATAAGTTACTTTACTTTTTATAAATACCAGATATGGTTTGCTTGTTATAGAGTTTGGTAGTAGTCGCTCTCGCATAAACCAACCATGAGCTCACGCAGTAATCCACGACAACGTCACGATGCAAGAACCATTGTAAAATGTGCCAAATATGTCGTGACTGTTAATGAGATATTAATAATCAGGCCATTTAATAATCAGGACATTAAAGCAAACTGCGTTTGCTTTAATGTACGTCTCTGTATGCATATTGTATTAGGAAGATTGTGTTCCTTACGTGACCAGTGTGCAATTTCATCAAAAATCAACAACAGGAAAGAAGAATGGCAAGAGTTAAATTGCAGCAGTTCCCTTCCCAAGTCCGCAGTCCCCTAGGATTGAGTGGACAGATACCTCTGATCAAGTTTAGTGGAACACGTAAATTTAAAGGATGAATGTAAAATAAAATTTTCTTCTCATTAACAAATTCATGAATGTGTACAGATAAACCAAACTTTGTTTCTCTCGTAGTATTACTTATGGTTACTTTCTCATACAGTTCCCTTTTAGAATGGATGTTTCCGTATGATCCCGATTAGGGTTTCTGGTTCGTGAAAATTTCCCTGGAAAATTAACGATTTTTTTTTTTTAAGTCCTAGAACAAGACTTACTTTAAGCTTAAATTACGCCCTATGTACATATTATTTTTACTGTATAAAATGCAACATACAAAAGAATATAAATTACTTTAAAATATAAATATTAACTGATATAAGCAAACATCGAAGAAAATAATTACAGTATATATAGAAAAAGTCCAACAAAGAATGACATCTTGTACAAATTCTTGAATAAGGAAGTCAAAAATGGTATGAATTTAATCTTATACGATCGAGAGATATTTGAAACAAACTGCACAAGAATGGCTGTAATTGACACAGGTATGGCCAATAAATAGAATCAATCAAGTCTTGGAAAATTGTTTAAAAGTTCTCCCTCCCTCCCTTAAAACTTTATCTGCTAGTGTTTTATTAGTTATCGAAGAGAGAAGCTCACAAACCCTAGATGTAAAATGATCCATATACAGTTAGGTTCCGTTGATATATAATATAAAAAATTGACCCACATACGCTTTCGGTGGTGGAAGAGGATTATAAATCTCCCTTTATCTTTCGAAAATTTCACTCTTCTTCGTGAGCCAGGAAAACTGGGTTGAAGCGATGTTTCTGATACAATGTTTGACTTCTGTCAAGAGGTAAACATGAGGTTGTTAAATCAAAATGAACAAAAGTCAAAAGGAAAGCTTTAAATACTGCATAACAGCAAGTCAGACAGCTTGCAAGTAACAGTTTTAAGAGTATTTGTTTACAAAGTAAATTACTGTTTATGGTTTGGAATCGTGGCGAATATAAGCGAAAAGTTGTACATGCATCTCCTATCTATTACAAAATAAAGGAAGAACAAAACACATCTAGGTTCAAAAGAATCTAGCACCAAAGATTTCTTTAAAATAAAAGTCACATATAAAATTTACTACAACTCAAAAATATAAACATTATAAAAATAATTCCTCCGCATTCATCTGTAATTGGCCTTACTTCGGGTAAGAAATTTCAAGAAACGGTTATAATACAATGATGGAACGATACCATTTGAAAACCAGTTGTTATTAGGTCGAGGAAATCTGGTACAAAGTTTGTGATTACATTACTTAATAAAAGTTGCTCTTGAGTCAATGTTGCTGAAATCTTAAACATCTTGTGCCATTTATTTGTGTTTGCACTATCAAATTAACATTGTCGGCACCACGCAGTGACTAATGTGTAATGCGTTACTTAACTGAATAAATGCTAAAGTTGTTTATGCAGTTGCTTACTAAGTAATGGTAACGATTTAAAATAGGAGGATGCGTGGAAGCAGTTTAACTGGAGAACATTCTTACGAAAGCATAAAACTTCAGTATCTGGATCCTCACGGCTTCCGCAGTGATTATAATCACTGTCCATCCACACCGTCCGGAAAAGGCCAAAGTTCAAGCCTCACTACACAGGAGGAATTTTTATGGGATCTTTTCATTCCGTGGCTAAGTTAGTCGATCTGTAGCGAGCGTTGCATTGTCTTTGTACCAAAAACTGAACTTTTACAGCAAAACAAACTAACCATATGATACACGCGATTTATAATCAGAATAATGTTGACGCCTAATGGCTCAGTTAACGACAAGTATCAAAAAACAGCCCAGCTTTTAGTCAGGTGGAAATGGCTGATAAGGAGATAATTCGTCAGCGAATTCTCAGATGAATCCAAGTTCCTGAGAAAACACAAACATCTTGAAAAAGTCCAGAGATGAACAACGCGCCTGACCAGATCGGAAAAAGGATGTCAATGTGAAAGAGACTTTAAAATATATGGGCTACAGAGTCAGTAACTAAGTCCCTTTAGAAGAAAGAGGTGATCTGATTGAGATCTAGAAGGTTCTGAGAAGGAATAGAAAAATGAGTAAAGGCTAAATAACCTCATGACATCATATGTTTAGTTGAAACGTGCATGCAGGAACCTCTACAGGATGTTTTCCTACTGCCGAAAAATCACAGCTACGCGCCATCCATGACAGAGAATTAATCGTAGATGTGGTGGGACAGCAATTGTTTTAAAATCCAGTATTAAAGTTACGAACACCTACAACTCTAATACCTTCGATTTTGAAGAAATTTCTCTACTGATCCAAGTTAAAGATTCTGTGCTTAAAATGTATGATATAATAACCTAGAACACAACTGTTCATAATCCCCAAATTAACATCATTATAATGGGCGACTTTAAACCTCCCCCTGCCCAAATATAATTTACAAATGGAATTGCTGTCCGAATCCTTTTTCATTACAGGAGCTAAATAATTCAACATCCCTGTTACAAGAGGTAATCAAGCACTTGATCTTTACTTTAATCTTCCACTTCAAGAAAAACTTAGCAGGCAGCAATATTACATTTAAATCTGACCACAAAAGTATAGAACTGCAAGCAACGGTTTGCTTCAAGGATTCTCGTCCCCTCTGAATTCACCAAAAGAATATCATCAATTAAATTCCTTCAGAAAGAAAAGTTTTTGCAGCTCTTAAAATATTACCCATTGGATTCTCTCAAAATATTCCTACACAGGACGCCACCTTTCTTCTTGTAAAATGGCTGAATCAACTGAAAACAGGGTTGGCATCCAAACTTACTCTTTTCATTCCAAACCTTGGTTCAAATCCCACCTGAAACCATACTTTAAAAGTAACCAAAAATGCCACAGATGGTGGAAGAAAAATAGCACTTTATCAGCACACATAAAATATAAAAAAATGCAGAACATTGTTTCAACTCAAAAAAATGCAGTTGTACAAAAATTATGTAATATCCACGCTAAAGCACAATAAAAGAATACTTTCTACAAAAACAACAGCTACCTTACAGCACGATCTAGTTTTAGAATGGATAAAATGCAATACAGAAACAAGCAATTTTGACATTGCACTGAAGATATGCAAAACAGATTTAAAGAATTCAATTCTTATAAACAAGCAGATAGCGTGCAACATGACATGCCTCCCGGTCGAGCCCTGCTAATTAACCAACTTGTGAACAAGACTACAGTTCAGCATATACTGTAATTAACCAATTGCGCCTTGATAGCAGCGAAGGCCCTGACGGCATCCTTAGTTTTATTATCAGATTGTCCAGGTACTTTCCCAGTCATTCCTTCCAAGGCAACGGAAGACTTTCAGGATTACGCTGATTCCTAAAAAAAGCTTGCAGTAATTACCATACAGGCTATCAACCAATTGCTGTTTCGTCAATAATTACTAAACTTAATGAAAAAACCATGAGCCCAGATCTTCAACATGCAATCTTCGCTAATGCACCCGTCAAACATTAGTGCTAGAGAGCGCTACACAACTAGCCTAGCTGACACCATTGTGCGCATCCAAACTGCGTTTTAAGATCAGTATGATGTTTTTTTTACTCAGACATCAAATGTGCTTTCGACAACATAGATCTCAAGAAAGCTTTTGAAATACTAAAAAATCATTTTCTCGTTGACACAATTATTCCCTATCTTCAGTACAGCCTAAATCGCAGATTTCTCCACTAGTACTGACAATATTCTCGTCACAACCTCAACAGGTTGTGACGAGAAAAGTTTTTGAAGAAAAGTTTTTGCAGCTCTTAAAATATTACCCATAGGATTCTCTCAAAAATTCTCTCAAGGAGGTATTATCTCCAGTTCTATGTTTTCAGCATCTCTTCAATCACTTCTACAAGAAAATTCAAATTAATAGTATATGCCGATGATTTACAGTTATTTTTTATCTTCGAAGCTAGTGATGATATTAGCCATGATGCGAATTTACAAATGTGTAAAAAAAAGCAAGTATCTGAAACAGCTCAATCTGACTATAAATGCAAGAAAATCTGCTCAAATTACTTATTCCCTTCAGAAACAACCCAACCACATAGAAATAAAAATTGCAGATGTCCCAATCGGCTGTGCTCATAAAGATCTTGGAGTTGTTTCTGATAAAAATCTTTCCTTTAATGCCCACTATTTATATGTTGCCAAAAAAATTCAAAAATCAAAATGGCTAATCAAACAAGAAACAACAGCGATTCAAGACAAAAAAAAAACCCGTTAAGCATGTTTAAAGATGCATCTTCCCCATTCAGTCTTACGCTTCCGAAATATGGTCTGGTGCTCCACAAGTAACCGTCAAGAAATTCCTTGCCCTAGAATATTGGGTTCTTAGGCGGCTCAATAATAAGCTTCATATTTCCATCAATATCCAGGCAACAGCTTTATGAAAACTTAAAAACAAAGAGTCTGCAACAGATGATCAACGAGTCTGGAGTCTTGCTTCTTGCAAAGTTAATTGCTTTTGCATGCTATTCACCAAACGTAGCCAATATAATATCTGCTCCCAACAGAGAAAATTCAAGAAACCAACAATTCAAATACAACCCTTCCAGATTCAAGTAAATGGTCAGAATGTTCCCCAATACATTCCTTCACCTCATAAATCATCACAATTGATTTCAAAAGGTTACTGAACTCTGAATCCTACAGGAGTCAGATTTCCGATCAAATGAAAAGAAATAAAAACAGCAGCCTGCCTCCATCCCAGTAATTGCAACTGAAAGCCAATGTGCTGCTCTGCAAAATTTTATTAATTCGTAAATAAAATTCCTATTCATTGCTAATGTTTATATGAAATCTGCTATGTATTCGATTATTTTATTTTATTTCCTTCGTACCATATTATTTGCCCCTAGCCATATACTGTGATGGGCTTTCAATTTGCAATAAATGAATATTTATTTATTTAAAGGTTCGCAATTTTAAGTGATTCAAAAAATATGAGTCACAAATTCAAATTGCAGTGTGGGAAAGGTTTAGAAGAATGCAAGAAGTTTTATCCAGAGAGTTGTTAATTACTGGAAAAAGTTCTCTGCGGGTAGTTGGGATTGAGGGCTTGAGAAAATTCAAGGGCCCCCTGGATAGGTACCAGCATGAGGTGGGAAAACACACAGATACTTTATTTATTATGGCTGGTGCAGCCTCACAAGGCTGCACCAACCATAATAAATAAAGTAATTACTCTTTCTACAACCTCACGGCTAATACTGATCCTACAATACAACAAGCCGACCATGGAATACGCACAATTCCAGACATACTGCCGCCTCATAGTAAATAAGTCTGGCTTCAGAAGATACTTGCATCGCTTCAATCTATTTATTTATATAATTTTTTTCCCTAAAAGCGTCATCCTACATTTTCTGACTTTTCCTTCAGCCATTGCAGTTCGCATATGTTACAAATCATAACCTGCCTTTAAGATAGTGGTTCCGATCGCGGTCTTCTATATGCTGGGGAAAATACATAAGCTTTCTTTATTTCAGAGATAATCTACATCAAGGTATACTCGTCACAAGTCAGTTTATAATAATATTAAAACGGAAGTAACCAGTTAAAATAAAATTTACCAGAGAGTATGTTACACAATCTCAATAACATGCTAACCAGATATACACAAAACTAGCTACGAGACAAGTAATTACAAAATATATGAATACATTAGTATAAAACCAAGATAAACAAAGGCTCATTATGTCCTATGTTTTAACCAAATTTTAAAAACACAAAATAGTTACCTCTATCTTTTCTTCATAGGGTTCTCTTCTCTACACAACTCTCTCAAACCAGACTTTTTTTAAATTAAAAATAAGTCTGGTTTCAGAGAGTTGTGTAGAGAAGAGAACCCTATGAAGAAACGATTGAGGTAACTCTTGTGTATTTAAAAATGAATACATTTTATACTCTGCAAAGGCACGGACTGTGAATCAGAGTTCATGATTTGCTCTTTGAAAAAAAAAAGCATTTTATATTATGACGTAACGATTTCATAATACAAAATAATCTATCAATCGCATTTAAGAGGAACCACAATTAAGAACTTATATATACACGAGAGCAAAAATGAAAAATAATATTTCTAATGGTTTATGTTATTTTTAAAACTAAGATACAAAAAATAAATGTATGGTAATAAAGTGTGTATTCAACATAACCGCCATGAACATTCAAACTGTTAACGAGGAACTTATTAAAAAGAGGAAAGTGAATGAACACTGAATTCAAACTCTGCAGATGCATGTTAATCTGGAAAGTCAGATATTGTGCAGTACATCAATATGAGCATGAAAGCACGTGTGAAATATGATTCGCACAAAGAAAGCAATGGGATTGTAGCTGAAATTACTATGGATTTTAACGATTTCGGTCAACACTCCAATTCCGCTAATTTTATTAAAAAACTGTGGTTAATCATTTTCCGATTAAAATCACCAGAGTTTTGGTACTAAGGCAACCGTAATTATTTAAAATAAATAATGCAAAAACACTGTTCAGCAGGTAATGAAAGACATTGACTAACAGTATTATGGAATATCCACTGAAGCAAGCAACCACAAACCCGAGAAAAGGTTTCGTCAAGAGCATAGCGCTCGCAAAAAAGAGGCCTCAAGGCAAACTGTGGCAAGTTTATTCGCTAATGAAAATTCGGACATAATAATGAAATTTTGTATGCAAAAAGGCACTTTAGAATCCAGTGGAAAATGTGTTTTTTATTGAGGGAATAGTCCAAAGACAAATTTTGCAAGAATGTCCAGTACATGTTGCATAACGTATTGCAGGCTACATCACATGATGCGCACTTTAACATCCTGAACTAAAGCTAAAGTAATTATTGTCAAACTTTTTTTCCAACTTCAGTATTTACACTTTTCAAAGTGAACATCTGAAAGATTTTTGCCAATTTTTAGCGTTAAAAATCAAGTTAACCATTCACAAAGATATTGGCTTCCTTAGTAAATGCAGTTAAATATTCAAACTGGGTGAAACATTCGAATCATACTATTCTGATTGAAAAGCTGAAAAAAAATTCTTGAGATATTTTTTATGGATCCATATTTTTTATATGGATGTAGTGGCCAAGTACGGCGTGAAGCCATACTTGGCCAATAGCCTGCAGTCTATTATTAACAATAAAATCTTACAAGCTGAAGATGTGAGGGGAGAGGGAAAAATTTGCAAAGTATTGCCTATTTTAAAAAGAAACTGCTGGATACATGAAAGAATGTTTGGAAGAAAAATTTTTGCGAGTAAGCGCTAAGTTCTTTCTTAACATCAATACTATGTCCGAACTTATATTAAAGACGCTTCGGTCAGAAGCAGAAGATTTTTATACTATTATTAAATAATCAGACACTACATTTACATAAAAGTTCAATCAGTTCACTTAAATGTTTAATTTGATTTAAGCGCGTCTACTTTTTTTATTTTTAATTGCAATACTGTAAACCTTACTTTCTAATTGTCCTCCGGTGCTAGCTAAAAGAACATCACATTTGGAAAATTACGAATTTTGAACAAAATCTGGCTGAAATAATGATGACAGCATCATTCCGTTGTTTAGACGCTGGGTTGGTCTAGGCGAGTTCTTGGACTTCGTTTTAATCAAACCAGGTGCCCGCGCTAATGAATGAAGCATTATCGTGTTGAAACGTAGGGGACCTAATACCATGGAACTACCAGAATGCCCTATCACAGAATTAACCAACATGTCCGTACAACTGCTGGAATTTGCAGTACAAGTAAATCGAGTCCAAATCATTAAAAGCAAATCTACATCATGACCTTCTATCACACTCGACCATCTGATCTGAAGGTAGCAAAGCAAATCCATAGGGTCTTTTTTCACCGTTTCACAATCCAAGAATGATAGGAAAGACACCTCGACCCTCCTTGTGTGATGTGGGGCTTGTGATTAGTTGCTCTCCCATGAAAGCTCATATTGCAGCTCCTATGAACTGGGGACTCACTTATGGACTCTTCTGTAGAAGTTCGAGACTCTGGAAATGTTTTTCAAGGACGATGTTCGTTCGTTTTACCCCTTTGTTCAGGGATTGGCGATTCCTATCGTCATTTTTTTGCCAGGCTGACCGTATGCACATACAGTACCTACATATCCCATCGTTCTTCCGTTTTTTTATACATCGACTACGACTGACTTCGCAAGGTTTAAACGGAATTTTATATCATATCCACTATTTGTCAGTGTGGGTGTTGGACGCAGTGACAAACAACTGATATGGTATGACATTCTACGATTAAGCGCCTTGTTGCGACTCATTCTGCTTGTTCATGATATCTCTGCTAATTGCCTGCACACTTTTAAACTTTCTTTGCGCACATCTCGTTCGCATCGTTCAAATACATTGAGTGCGGTATCCAAATACTTTTAGTAAGGTAGTCTATCTATATGTATGTGTATATATACATAATATATATATATATATATATATATATATAAATAAGAGTGAAATTGGGATATTTCAATGTAAATAATTGGTATATAATTACTTGTTTATTCATCTTGTTTACAATAAAGTCATCTGTTAATAGTTTCAATTTTATTCTAGTTGACGCCGATGACCCCAACAATGAGGATGAAAACGCCACTATCTCTACCAATAATGAATTGAATCTACAGGGAAGAACATTACGGATAGCCAGCCTAACTGTAAGAATCATTAATTACTGTAAAATACACATTGGCAACAGCCATTTAATTAGTAGTAGTAGCATGTGATGGAAGAAAGCAAGTGTATGAACTTATGCAGCATCAGCAAAAAAAAATTTAAAAATTTCAAAACAACTCCCTCTAAATGTTTGTCAAGGCCCATACACCTCAATCAGATCACCTCGCAGGTGCCTAGTCTCCAGCCGCTGCAATTTGCAGAACTTAAGCCTCTCTTGGTAAGAGGATCCCTTCATTCCCCTCACCAATCTTGTTGCCTTTCTCTGTACACACTCAAGCAAATCTACATCCTTCCTAAAATGAGGCCTCCAGACCTGTAAGCAGTACTCAAGGCGTGGCTTGACCATTGCCTTATACAGAGGGACAATCATCTCCTTTTCCCTGCTAGCAAAATTCATGTACATCATTGATTAAACCCCATGATCTGCCCTGGCAGCATTAATTTCGTCATTTATAACACGTCGCACCATGAAGCTACAATTCAGTAGCTATGTTTAAAAGATAAGAAATGAGTAATAACAATTTTTGAAGGTCTATAATCAGAAACATATTGATGAAATTGATAAATAATCAAACATAATATTAGTGTGGAATGGAAGCATAACTTAATTATAACTGATGGTCATAACGTTAACATTTCAATGGTAGTGTACCACTATTTTCAAAACAGAGTCATTACTGCAGGTATATTTTCGTTATTTTGACAGCAGCCCCTCGTTTACCCCCAAAGAATATAAAGAGAAATAAATATTGATAGTTAAACTGGTTATGCAGTTCTCAAAATGCCGTCATTTAGAAACTTTTTTTTTTGTTTATTTCATGCATCCGAATAGCCTTTAATTATTCAGAATTACAATAGGGTTGGGGTGGGATGGGATGAATTTCTTCACGAGTTCTAATTAACTACGTGTGTGTCTGTGCGCGTGGGCTAAGCTACACATGTAACCCAAATTACAACGTTAGTATATTGTGTCTGTAAACTGAGTGAATCCTTCGGTTCGGTTTGCTAGACAAAACAAACAAGGCAACCTTCGCCTGACACCAATTTACTCAGCCACGTTGTGAAAAAAAAAAACAAATTCCTCGTGTCATTTACAAGATTTGAACTCGGACCATATGGGCACCTAACACTACACACCAGAGAAAAAGGGTAAGAACGGAATGATGATTCAGGAGCAACACACAAAAAATAATAATAAATCCACAAGCTAGGCCATGTGCCGGCCGTGTAAGTGTAGTGTAGGGTGTGTTAAGTGTAATATTTTGTTTCGTTGTATTATTATGGCCGGCATAGACGTTTAGCAGCCGGAGGCGACAAACACCAGGTCGATCATCCACTGCCTCTGTTCTGGAACTAGTTTCAGAGATGTACAGCTCCAAAGAAAAAGTATTGGGTTATGAGGGGCAAAAAGGATTGGATAGCCGGGGATGATATTCAGAGGCATCCCCGCGAAGGTGAAAGAGAGAAGGTATAGAAAGTAATCGGTTAAAAATGGGATGGACAGTGACGTACAACATCCCTATCCAAGGAAGTAAAAAAAGTTAGAACATTAATTCCACTTTGGAGGCCGAAGGTCAGCAACTTCCTATCCCTAATTGGGTCCCGTGGATCCTGCTCCGCAGAACAGAGCTAGAAGTCAAAAATCCGCCCTGGTGCTGTGTCAGCAAACGATTCCACACCCTCGAGGGATCGACAGTTGAATGATCATGTCTGGCAGGGCACAGTTTACATACCCAAGGTTCAGAGACGCCCTACCCCATCTGGGATTAGCATTAACCTCTCTGCCAAGTAGAGCAATCAAAGAGGCTCCCACCAAGCAGAATGCCGGGTCCACAGATTCTCCCACCTCTTGAATAGCGTAAGCAGTCAAGTCCAATTAATGTCAATGTTTATGTTGAAGGGCTAATTTTGTAGTTTGTCACACGAGATATCAGTCAAAGAAGGGATGTTGAGAGAGAATCAGTTGTGTCTAAGAGGGTGTATTCTTCTCAGGAAGACTTGTGGTAAAAGTGAGAAAGCATTAAAGGTTTCTTTGGTAGCGATGTAGGATGGTGCATCTTCAAGTGAGAAGCCTCCAGTGCCTGACGTAGATCGGTATAGTAAGGGCAGTGGAGTAAATATACAGTATGCCCCACTGTCTCTGCCAATCAGCACGAACAGTTTGGCGTTGGTGAAATGAATGTAATTTGGTGTCTTTCTAATAGGAAGGTTTCATGAAGTTCAGGGTTAAACCAAATCAGTTGCCATTTCGAAAGTTCCTTAACTTCGGGATAAAGGTATAAGCGGTTCTTCCAAGCGTAGAGTCATTCCAGCTTTGTTACCATTGGTTTGTCAGTTCTGTTCAGATTCTCTTTTTCTCTTCTGCAGGGGATGGGAGGAGTTATAAGGTCCAGAGAGACAACAATAGTCGCTGGGTTCCGTTTCTCAGGTGATATTTCAGAACAGTGCACATAACTTCCATGGTGAGCTTTCCGCAAATAACTTGAAGGGCGAAAGTAGATATGGTCCTTCAGGTTCTGGAAATGATTAGCAGGATTGCGCTCTGAGCTTGGATAGGTCTTCCCTGTACTGCATTGTATTCTACTCTGTGGTCCCAAGCACTGGAGTCGTGCGTCAGCATGGGCAGAAATAAACACAGTACTTTCAGATCAATGAAACCAAACACCATGAAAAAAGTGCGAAAGAGTGGTTCGAGCAAGGCCTCAATCATCTGATCTCAATCCCACTGAACACCTGTGGGATAAACAGGAAAGTTTATGTAGTCCGCATAATACTTGTAGTGCCGTGGGAAGTAATGGCGCTCATAATTGAGATCAGTTTATTTGTTTGTTGTTACCCTTTCTTTATTTCTCGTGCAACTTTTCAGCACTTTGTTAACTGAATGCCATCATGCTGTAGCACTTATTGGAGCCAATAGCGGCCGGATACGTTGTTAGCTCATCGTTCTGTTAAAGTGGCTATGCCATATATTTCGATTACCCGTTTCTAGGATGATAGAATGGATGAGAACGAAACACAGCACAGTCGGTACCTTATATAAATTAAAGCCTGTGAACTTCGTCTGCGGTACTACAGAAGAGGAGTGTGCTACGAGAACCTCAGCGAATCTGTACCAACTGTTCTAGAATATGGGAATCCGCAACATTTGGTACAAATGTGGATCTCTATTTTCTATGAGATAACGAATGCCTGCAAAGCGAAGCTTATCACTGAGTATTGTCATGATGAACCGAATACGACAAAAGAAGAGAAAAGTAAACGCTGACAAGGACAAAATTGAGTATACTAAGCTATGCAAAGCCATTAGAAAGAGGCACAGAGAATACATAAGAAGATTAACACAAGAAAAGAACAAGCATTAAGGGAAAACGAAGGATTTAAATTAGCAGTCATGAGAAGTACAGAAAGACAAATGATACACGAAGAATAGCGATGGTGTACTTATAAATAGCAAAGAAGGCATAATTTAATTCAAATAGCAAAAGACTACTATAAAGAATTATATAAGGAGCGAGGGAATGATGCCAGCAGTGGGAAAGATGGATCACAAATTAGCAACACATACGACATACCCGATATCATATCCTTCTTGATGAAGTAGAACATGCATTGAAGAAAATGAAGAATCAAAAAGCCCAGTTGAAGATGAAGTTACTGTAGAGTTGTTAATATTAGGAGGAAGAGATATGACACAGAAATTGGCAAGACACTTCACAAAATACATTAGGAAAGCCGTCACGCCTATTATTATCAGCCATATGGTGCAAGGAAACCTGGGGTTTATGCTACACCAGCCAAAAAAAAAACATTCCAGAGTTACCCTGAGAGAGAGAGAGAGAGAGAGAGAGAGAGAGAGAGAGAGAGAGAGAGAGAGAGAGAGAGAGAGAGAGAGAGAGAGAGAGAGGGGGGGGGGAATCGCCAAGGAAGAGAAGGATGATATCCAGCTCAGGCCCCTGGGTACGCCAAGCCCATACTCCCCAGATGTGAGCCCCTGAGGAGTGGTTAATGCAATCAAAATTTTGCTACATAAGAAAGGAGATAAATCAGAAAGTGGAAATTATAGACCAATCAGCTGGTTATCCCATATCTACAAGTTGTTCACAAGGGTCGATACCAACAGATTAGAAAGAATACTTGACGAGAATCAACCGAAAGAGCAAGCTGGCTTTAGGACAGGATTCTCAACTATAGAATCACCTTCACGTAATATCATAGTTCATGGAGAAAGCAAATGAATATAAAACACCATTATGCCTCGCATTTGTGGATAATGAAAAGGCATTTTGACTCCATACAGCATGGGGAAATGTTTCGGGCAATGGAAAGACAAGGCATAGATACCCCATACATTATGATTTTGAAGAAAATATATGAGAACGCTACCTCCTTTATTAGACCAGACAAAGACAGTGGCAAATTTAAAATTGAGAAAGGAGTTCGACAAGAAGACACAATATCTCCGAAATTCATCCAAGTTTCTTGCGACGACCAACTAACTGCTTAAAATAAATTTATTAAAATAAAAATGATATATACACAAGATAAAACAGAAATAAAATAAGATAAAAGCGTTAAAATACATAGTAGCTTTCGAAGCCAAGTGCCTCTTCATCAGCTAGTCTGTGAATGGTGTACTTCGGTATATATTGATGGTTACAATAGCACAAGTTAGCTGGGCATGATCATGTATCCCGAGTCTGGTGTCGATAGAGCAGAATTACGTACACGTAATGATCGCTAGCGCTCATCGCACTGCAATACAGTACATTCTATAATACGGTGTAAGTGTACTCCCCTCGTGCGATTCATATTACTATTATTGGTGGCTATGTTCAGTGCTTCAAGCCATGAACGCTGGCGGTAATCACGTGAATAGTCGACGATTTCAATATCCCGTTGGGGATCAAGATTGTGCTGCTCAACCCAATAATGGACAGCGACTGCGGAGCGTTCAAAATAAGCAGTTCGTAGAGCCACCTCACGCTCTGAAATGACTAAAGTTAGTCGGTCGTCGCAAGAAACTTGGATGATATAATGCAACCCGATGCACAAGACCTGTTTTCTAATCTCCGAAGTTGTTTACTGCTGCCCGTGAAGAAGCTTTCAGAAGATTGGACTAGTCGTAGAAAGGAGTCAAAGTGAATGGAGAGTACCTAAACCATTTACGATTTGCAGATAACATTGTGATATAAGCCACGATCCCAAAGAATTAGAGGAAAATCTTAATCAGTTATGCAGAGTTAGTAAGGATTTCGGACTCAAGATGAATATGGCTAAAACAAAAGTAATGATGAACAAGTATGCCACAGAAAGGATATAATAATCGAAGGAGCAGTAATTGAAAAGGTGGATTCCTATACTTATCTTGGACAAGTCATTAGCTGTAATAATGATAAATGGCTGGAAGTCAACACAAGAATAAATTTCGGATGAATAACATTCAGAAAATATAGTCACATACTGAGGAAAAATATCCCAATTTGTCTGAAATGTAAAATAATGAATCAATGTTTACTCCCCACCATGACTTATGGAAGTGAAACTTGGTTACTCACTAAAAGAATGGAAGAGAAGTTGAAAATCTCACAGGTGAAGAGTGGAACGAATTATATTAGGAATCAGACTATTAGATAAGAAGAGAAACAAATGGATTAGGCAGAAAACACAAATAAAGGGCATTATTTCAAAATAAAGAACCTAAATGGTCTTGGGCAGGACACAGCTCAAAGACATGATGACAGATGGACTAAGAAAACAACAGAATGGTACCCAAGAGGAGCTAAAAGAAAACCCGGAAGGCAACAACGGAGATGGACAGGTGAAATTCACGAATTCGTGGGTAATAAATGGATGACCATTGCACAAAACAGAAGGAATTGGAAAGTTTCTGGAGAGGCCTTCATCCTGCAATGGATTGAAAATGGCTGATGATGATTACTGTAACATACTGCATTGTATCCGAATCCAAAATGACTAATCACGATCGACCACCATTTTTGCATCTTCCTTCATACTTCCCGATTAATGAAAGAATAACTGAGCGTTTTGAAAATCCACGTACGTTAAGACATTATCGCCTAAAATTTGCCTTCAAGTCACCCTCACGTAAAGTAAGAATCATTAAGAATCATTTTTAATGTGGCACGTTTGATACTTATGGGCACTTAAAAGAGGGTCAGGAATACATTAGTCAATTACGCACTGGAACAGTAAAACATGCAGTCTGATACGATACTGAGACAAAAGAAAACTGAATCAATAGGCCTAATTGCTATTTGCAGCGGTCGTTTGAAATGTCAATAGATCGATTTGAAACCGCGCGCTAGGGAGAGAGAAAAGAAATAGGTTATAAGCGCAGCGGCTGTAGATCCAAAGTAACGAACAGCGTAGCATGTAAAAAGCTGGAGATACACTGCATGCTGCTTGCTTAAACAAAAGAGTAGTTATGTGTGATAACAAGAGTCGTTCAGTAGATTGGAACAGACACCCTCTGAAACAGAACTGTAAAAATCGAACAATACCTAAATGAGATCGCCTGACTGGAAACATGATTCAGACTGTCCTGAAGTCGCGTATGACCATGAACGATCCGAAGGAAGTAATGGGCAGCTAACTAAATAAATAAATCTTTATTGTGATACCAATAAAGCATGGTATACAAATGCCCACCACAGCCAGGGGTTAAATTGACAAGGAACATACACTTAAAAGAATTAAAACATTAAGAAAAAATATCGACAGGATCCAAAACAGTAAATACTGCAGCATAACAGTACAGAAGGATGAGTTCTGTGGACTAATGACATTTCTGTCGGGCAGTATATCCCGACCGAAACTGTGGCCACTACTCCACAAAGACATGGCTGTTTAAGGCGGGTAAAGAAGCAGCGCTCGGCTACCCTATGGACAAGAAGCTAGTTTTCTACCTTAGCCTATTCGAAATCTAGTTTGGACTGATTAATAACTGCTTTTCAATTGTTACGAGCTTTGGTGTAGGCAAAAAATGATCCATCCTGGAGATTTGGATACGAGCCAATTACGATATGCGAAATTCTTCTCTTGAAGAGCCTTATCACATTTATTGGAAAACCAAGATTTAGACAAAGGACAGGATTTAAGCTAGAGTGTGGAACAAATAATTCCATCCCTACAAGAATAATTTTGCTGACACGATCTGAGCAAACGTTGCCATCATAAGTTTTGAAACAGTAATCCGACCATGGAAAAGAAAAAAAGAAATCTCTCAGATCATCCATTTTGCATTCTTGTAATGCCAAACAACATGAAGTTGGTAATGGCATTGGGAGAAAGACTCCGTTGGAGAAGAGACCATCACCAAGTTGTGATGAGAGGTGCCTAGATGACCACTTACCTCGAAGGGTTGTTTGTGAGAAAACGATCACGCATGTTGGCTTTGTGGTTAGGATTTTCTGGTATTCTGGTAGGTAAATGAACAATCTCTGCGAGGTCATCAGTAATTGCAAAATCCTCAGCATCTCAACCAGCTGGGTCCGTATGATTAGAAGACGGAAGTGTTGGGAACATTAAAATTACCAAGGAAAATTACCTCATTGTTAGGAAAGTTGGACTGGAGAAAGTCTAGTTTCAAAGAGAGGAAGTCAAGGGGTTCCAAGTGATTAGTGGAGTTGGGAGAACGTTAGAGGTAACAGATGAATTTGATAGAGAGATTTTAAGCCAGAGAAGATCCAAATGAGGAGATTCCAAATTACTAAGTCTCTGACAGGGAATATCAGAACGGACATATGCACAAGTACCACCTTTGAAGCTAAAGGAATCAAACGGCAAATAATTCGGACAAGTGAGGTGAGCAGTGGTTGAATCAATCGATAACTGAGATTCTGTCAGAAAAAGTACATGGCGTTTGTACTTTTTCAAAAAAGTGCATGGTGCTTGGGGATACTGGACTGTTGCTGGGAGAAAACAGTTCGTGCCCAGTCAGAAATTGAGGTGTTTGAAGGGACCGTAACATCAGTTTGGCTGGCCACTGATTGATATTTTTGCGCGACACTGGCATATTAATACTGGGAGAAATTAATTTCCCCGCTTCTTGAAAGCTTACTTTATTTTCAATCTTATACTTCACAATTTTCTTTTCAGTTTTCCACTTGTCGCATGTTCTAGAATAAGCAGGACGATCGCCTTTACAGTTAGGGTAGATCATTTCTGTTGCTGAACAATCATTTTGAGTGTAATCAGAAGATCCACAGTTGTGACAAAGTGGGTTTCCACTACATGCTGTTTGAGAGTGGCCATGCTTTTGGCACTTATCTCAAGGGATTAAGAAATGTACGGTCGAATGCGGCAAAGAAGATAACCTGCTTTTATGAACGAGGGTAGATTTGGGGTATTAAAAGCGAGTATAATATTCCTTGTAGAAGTGAGTGTATTGTTCTTTTAATCATAATTCTTCTCACTGCAATTACAATTTGCTCCTGAAGCTCTTGACTTATCTCCTCCTCTGAGACATTCAATAGATCCCAGTTGGATATAACTCCCTTAGATATGTTTAGGGTTCCATGAGGAGAAACTTTTACTGGAATTCCAGCAAAATTTGTAATTTTCAGTAGATGCTCTGTGTTTCCGGCTATTTGTTTCTACTAGTAGATCCCCTGATTGTCACTTGACTTTCTTAGGAGATCCTGCCAGACTTTCCAGGTGTTTCTGGATAAGAAACGGAGATAGTTTAGTCAGAGGCTGATCTGTAAGAGATCATTATGAGAAATGCAGGAAAAGCTCTCGCTGAGGTGTTAATTTTAAAACTCTTGGGTTGCGACGTGTCATGTTCGGTTTCTATTTCTGGCCGAGAACTTGTCGGCTCTAGAGGAGGAAACACATTACGTTCCATAATTGCTCCTTTTGGCCCTTGGCAGATTAACTGTTCTGCCAAGGTTTCCAGCCCCGCCACGGGGAGGCAGGGGCAGTGCCGGTGTGACCAAGCGTAAAGTAGTAAGTGTTAGAAATATGAAAAATAAAGAAAGGTAGCTTTCCTTTCTTGCTCTATACAAGTACTTTTGTAACAGTAGCTGATATTACATAAATAAATTTCTTAAGGACAGGAACTTAAAAGAACTATAAATCGCTTTTATACAATCGCACTTTAAGCACAGAGAAAATGCTCGATCACAATCGCTTGGCACCCGGTGCTCGTGAAATGAATGAGGAAGTGTTTGGAAAGTTTGGATCTTTTCGCAGATGAGTTCACTCTATTACATGGTGTATCCAGTAGTAAGAAAAGATGGGGGGTACAAGCTGTATGAAGTAATGAAATTTTTTGATATGACGTACGCATGGTAAGTATGTACTCAGCTACTTGACATAACATTGGATCAACAATGCCCTCCGCATACACACTACCCGGACTCCCTCCAGTCACAATCTGGTAGAGTAGTGGCTTTGAGATTATACACTAGCTGATCCGAAAATCCCCTGGAGAGTTACCAATAGGTTCGGTCCAGTGTACTAACTAGCGGCAGGCCTACAAACACCGTTTTAGAGCTGTATCCTCGAAATTTAAGGAAGATTAGATCTCGCCATGGTGTCCATTATAACCTCAAATGGCATCAATCATACTGCATCATGGAAGAGAATAGCGCAAGGGACAGGACCGCTGACAACCCACCATCTTGTAGTACTGATGTTGTCACTGTGTGCGAGAGAGAGAGAGAGAGAGAGAGAGAGAGATTAGTTTTGAGAATTAGCAACTTCTCTCGGAGGGAAGGTCGAGGAACCAGATAATAACGCATCATCAGAAAAAGCCGGGACATTCAGAGCATCAGGCTGTATGTATATCCAAATAGATAACCATTTCTGCTTGTTGCTTAAAATGCTTGAAGAATGTTCACCGTAGTGTCGAGTAAATTGGTTATGGTGGATATTTTCTAGTAGATGTGAAAGAATCTGTTGTGTTATTGCACATGAGAAGACCTTTTCCATGAGTGTTAGCAGATAGGACGAATAAAAGCATCTATCATGCAAAGTGGCATGGTAGATGCAACTGGGAGTTCTTAGATAAGGGGAGTGCATTTTATACAAATTCCTTTGAGGTGGAAAGTATCTATTAAAAATAGAGCAGCGAATCGATAAACGGAGGTGGTCAAGGCCTTGATAATACATTAGGGAATTCCATCAGTACCATCTCTATCAGAAAGGTAGGGGGATTAATCGCCTCTCAAAGTCATAATAGAAAGTAGGGCTGCAGGATGGTCATAATCAAGGATGATATATATGTAGGTATGCTGGCAGTGGATCTGGCAAAATACGAGGTACGAAGGGAAGAAACAGTCCACGAATCAGAAGAAGCGTAAAAAAGCCAGGAAAGAATGCTTTGTCCGAAACAATTTACAGATAACCTATGGATCCAAGCGTTACTCCAGTGGTATCACAGAGCCAAATGTGCATCATAATGACACTCCCCCCCCCCCATACAATTACACAGTCAACACCATCTGGCCATTTCCAGCCAGTACTGGTGCTCCCATTGCGCCATATCCAAGTGCCTCCAATCAGGGTGAAACAACAACACCAAGAAACGTTTTTCCAATCCTTCACTGTTGGTGTTCGTGAGCCCATTATAAACCACACATCGTTTTTTTTCCCCTGACAGGAGTGAAACTCGGTTGCAATACCAAATCCGTGACAAGGTACAGTGATTGACTTTATGTTACCCTGAAAAAGTCTTGTCAGCCTTCGTTGGCCTCTCTCATCAACGAGCGTTTCTGACCAGGGAATCGCCGTTAGCTGGGTGTTATTTGGTTATTGAACTAATCACGATACACCTGAGACGCAATCGCGCGTTTAGAATCATTTAAGTCTTTCGTCTTCCCCATTCTCGTATTGAATTGCACACATACAGTACCCTACTTATCCATTCATCTACTTTCCGGTAGACCTCATGGCATGAGCATGTAATGCCGTTACTGAAGGAACGCTCCATTTCATGAAAAGAGTAGAAGTACCTAATAAAGTGGCCACTCGGTGTAAATGCCAGAATTATTTCATACGAGGATCAAGGATTTAGGACTGTATACTTTTTTAGTGATTAATTATTAATGCATATTCTTAACAATATTCCAGGGTAGGTGATAGGGCCAATCCCGAGCTCTACTCGCATTCAGCGCGACTCCATCTCTCGGACAGGTTCCTCCCTCAGCAGATGTTCAAGCAAACCCAGGCACTTGACGCCGACCTGAACAAATTCGCTGTTGACCGGACTTACAGGGAAAAAATTATGTCTAGTAGGACTAATCAGCAATGATATGTGTACCTTGCATCTGTTCCTGTCTGATTGAGCTGGTGCTCTTATCTCGATGTTAAGCCAGCTCAATCAGACCTAACTCTGGTAAGGAGTTCTCTCCTTTGTATCAAAATATGTTTTCATTTGTAAAATTACCTTTTTTTGTAAATTAATTGTTCGATTTTCCCGGAAGTTTCGGGAGGCTGTAAAAATGTAAGCCCCTGGCTTTTTGGCCGTGAAGGGCATTAAAGATTCTCTCTCTCTCTCTAATAATGCTGCATGACCTATGAATTCGTCAAAGATTTTCAACCAACAGGAAATAATCAAAAAGTTTTCACTTATTAATAACTAATGTTTTTATTACAAATATTAGTTTATGCTGCTAATTTCTCGTAAAGTTAAAATAATTCTTTCTAATGACTTCCCTCAACGTCATAAGCGAAACCTTTTATCAGTATATTTTCTTTTCTTTTCTGTTTTGTTAAGTTGAATATCACTGTCCTGTTTTCATGAACAGAATTTGATTTTATAAGCCTCGTTGGTATCAGTAAATTTGCACGTTGCAAACATGCGGGTTGCAAAAAAGGCTCTAATTTTTATTGTAAATGCAAGGTGGCGACCTCTGTGTACAGAAGGGTGTGCCTACTACCTCACTAACATGCAGTTTAGTCGATATTTTCCTACGTTGCGTGTGTTACTTTGTAATTACTTCTGATATTGTTCATTGCAGCCTTAGTGAAATGGACCTGACCATTTGCAGAGATGATCCATCACTAATTTAGAGGTTATTCCCCTCTACGCCTGCTTTTCCCAATGGATACATATGAAGGCTGGAGATTGACAGAGGGTCAAAGCTACAGGGTTCCTTAATAGGGCCTATCCCTTGATACCATAGTAAATTAATATGCAGTACATGCACGCACACTACACAGCAATACAAGATGAAGTAGCGTGGGACGAGAAAGAAAGAAAGACTGTTCCTCTTTGAAAAGCACTGGGTCAGGGTAAATAGGAATAGATGTACGAAACATTTAGCTTTTAATATTAATTACATAATCTATTAAAATATTAATAAATCGCTCGAGATCAAACTGAAGGAAATACTTATCACTAGTCAACAAGGGTTTTCATGTTAATTGACTTATCATTTGAACAAGACTGTAGCATACAGATGAGTACATATGCATGTACTCTGCAGTATTGTTTAAATAACACGAATCAAAAAATATGCGCGATTTTCCCATTTCAATATAACTAAAGATGCTTCAGATGACAAGATCCATGTCATAAAACGTACTCTTGAATTCATAAACTAATTATAAAGCAACAAAGAACTGTACAGGCTCAAGGTGTATTTTGGACAATCTTAAGTTACGAAATCACTAATCATCACTATGAAATTAAAATTAGAAAGATGTTTGTGTCAGAACAAAGAGTAGTTTCAAACTGATATGTATTAATTAAAAGTGTATTCCATTAGTTCAATTTACCCTAAATAATGTTGTGAACGCATGAATGACAGAAATAATTTGCCCTAATAAATGTCCTGTCAGATGCATACAATTACTGGCTCGCAATTAAAGTCGATAAATTGTGAACGACGTTGTTGATTTGTAAGTGGCTTCAGGTCGCAAATATTAACTCAGTAAATTAAGAGAAACTATTTTCTTTTGGTACCTATACCTCGTGTAAATTTCTGTTATTTTTTTTTTAAAGAAAAGTTTCACAAATGCCAAGCTTCTGGAAATTGACTTCGAGTTATGGTAATGCTAATTTTTATTAAAGTAATGGTCTTCATAGAATCGAATTGCACAAACTTTTGCTGTTAATAGCATTATTTTTGAGATTATTTATGAGAGATGCCAAAATTTAGCATTTCTCATATTGTGGGATTATCTTCACAACTGGGTTGCCATGTTTGCAATACCAGGGTACCTGCCTGCCCACCCACTGATGAAAGGCCAAAAAGCCTTGAAACGGTGCCATCTGGGTGGTGGTGGTGCCCACTGAGAATAAGTAAAAATAGTCTTCTCTATTAGTGAAGCGTTGCTTATTAGAGGTGGTACAATACACTCGTTGTGGAGGATGAGCACAATATGAGATACAGTTGAAATTATACCTTTTATACTACCTATCGTAGTTTTTTTTTCCCTTTAAGAGTTATCTATGGTGTTTTTACACCTATATTATATAGCTAATTTATAACTCTTAAAAATATTATGCCCAGTTGCATTTAGTCTTACTTAAAACATTGAAACATTATAAATTTAGTCAAAGGTAGGAAGGTCGTTCCTCTTAAAGCGACACCACCTGGAACATGCATGTGTCACAGCATACCAGGTAGAGCCTAATCGGTCAGGCAACCCTAATAACAGGGGAAAAAGCGCACGTTCGATTCCCTCGAAATAAATTTCTTTATTACTTGATAATTGTAAATTTGTTCATTCTGATCGATTTAATTGACTGACAACTGCATGTATGCATTTGTTTGGATAGATCTGAGTTCGATTCCCGTTAACGACTGAAGGAATTCTAAAATTTTCTCTTCAGTCTGCTGTAGTTAGCCGCAGGCACAGGGAGTAGAATTTTCTCCCGAAGAGTTATTCTGGGTTTTCCAGCCCGTGAACACACTTCTACAGACAAAATACTAAAGGATATGAGCAGTAACTCCTGTATCTTTAAACAATAATCTTTGCATCTATGGCCGTTCGATGTAAGTGTCAGAGATCCTCTCCTTTCATTTAAATGCAGTCAGCTTTAAATGAAAGTAATACTGACAAAGTACAGATACTTGTAGCAGACTGTTCAGAAAATGGCAACTTTATTGCTCATTATACAGAAATAAACGGAGAAAGTTATATAAGTGACATTCCCCTTAATGATCATAAAGAACACTGGTCTCGAATACCACTTTGACGTGAGAAAACATTAGTTAGCTTCAGGGGGATGTCGTGTCTGTGCAGCGTGTACCTGTCTATTTAACGATACTGCGATACGCTGCTAAGATCGATACAAACAAATGATGACATATAAAGATAAGCATGGTGACCTTGGTACACGCACTAAGTTAGCTAGACAATAAATTTCAACCGATGAAAATGAAAGTGCACAGTCGGTCATCGAATTGAAACGGATATTAAAAGGGGGAAAAAAAAGCAGCTTATTCGTTCAGCAAGGAGCTTTCGTAGAAAGAGTGCCATTAAACAGGGAACATCGTCAATAAAACAACGTGCCTGAAATAAACTTCACCACACGACATCGTGATATAAAATAACCGAACACTTTCTGCATATAAAATGGAGGGAAACATGGATTCGAACATTGACAATATTTTATTAGAAAAAGTTTAATCACTCGAAGAACCCATCCCTATTTAAGCAATAGTACAATCTATTTCTACTCCCATAATGCAAAGAAATATCTTTACAACTTGTCTCAGTAAAAAAAAGATTAGTGTGTCTTCAGAAATTCAAGATAATGTTCTTATCTGGTTTCCTTCGGGAAAGTGACGTGGGGTAATTTGAAAAGAACTCCTTTTTCAGGTGAAACGTCTGTAGTAAATGCACTTTGCTATTTTAGGGGTGTAAGCAGGGCCTTATCGCAGAATTATGTCGTCCCACAGGCTTCGTATTTCTGTATGCCATTTCCGTTAATATCATTATACATCGTAGTTTGATTGTAGGGTTAACTTAATTCGCATACATGTTTAAAAGTCCTCTATAACAGTAGATTCGTCACTAGTTATTCGTTTGGAAAGGTCTGGGTTCGAATCCCGTAGGAGACTTGAGGAATTTATAATATCTTTTTTAATCGGGACAGTAGTTAACTAATCAGGTGGAGGGGGGGGTCCCCCGACAAAGTATTTCGGAATTTTCAGTCCCCAATATACAGATAGTCCTGTGAACATACATGTTGCAGACAAAAAACACACTACAAAGAGAACACGAAGAACCATGCGACTGAACCGCAATATGATCTCAGCAATCGATGCATCAGAAAATCCTAAGAACCCTTGTTTCAACCTTTGCGTCATTAAACGGTACAACTCTTAAAATAGTCATAAAAATCAAATTCTGCTGAAATTACTACTGTAGTTTGAAAAGAGAACGTAATATAGTTTATTTTCCGAATTTTAATATTTTAAGGAAAATTCGCGAAAACAACAAATACTTTGTATTTGTCCCTTTTCTACGTCCTCCCTAACGGACACAGATCCAGTGGAAAAGAGAAGAGCAAGGTTAGTTGGGTGCACAAAAGGGCGTTCTTATAAAGGAAGACTTGGGAGTTTTTAAAATTGCAGCGCCTGTAAACTGGGGATCTGCGTGGAAACCTGATCGAAGTATTTCAGGCTTTAAGAGTTTAGTATGCTAAATGCTGATGGCATCTTTGCATTACACAACCTGCATAGTTAGTGTGAATACATGTACAGCACAACCTCGATATAACGCGTTGCTTCATACCGCGATTTCGGATATATACTGCGGATGTGATCATGTTCCTCAAAACGAATTATGAAGAAAAAAAGTAGTATGTTTAAAGAACTAGTGATTTCATATTGGAAAATGGAAAAAGTGAATATACTCTTTATCTACTGTACATACCACTACTATACAGTGCAACCTACTATCGAGAGTGCAATGTATATAATGAACTAACATAAGTTAAATGGCCATCACTAATTTCCTTTCTTTTAAAACTATAAAGTTGGGTTTATGCAATTTTCTATTTCACAACATTCCGTTAGAATAACATGTGCTTATTTATAACGTTACCGTGCGTCAAAATAACTATTGCGATGCCAAGCTACATTCAGCAACGAACAACCAAACATGGATTTGTCTGATGTAACTCTACGAAGGATGTGTTCATCTGCTGATGAATACATTCTTCGTATAGTTGCAATCAGACACACAAAAAGGAATGCACGATGTCTACACAAGATGAACACTGTGGGCACATTCTTTAACACTTTTAATTGAACATTGAACTTTGTTCTCATGTCTTGATACGAATATGAGGTGCCGCTCAAATCCGTAGATTTTGGCTATAAAAGTATGCGGTCACGGGCCGATTTGCACGTCACGCCAGTTAAAAATCCGGAATAGCTCACAGCAGAAAACTATTCTCTTCTCCTGAACAGTCGGCGATGTATGGTGCCTACTAAGTTTCCCACAAGAACATTTAAATTGTATTCTTACTACACTTATCTGGATAACCTTTCACTGTCAATTCATTTGTGGTGATTTGGAAATAGGATGCAAGTACCCCTCCCTATTCGCCTTTAGTCTTTATTGATATAAAATCCTCAGCCTCGACTATGGTGGGAATATTGCATACTAACGTATCTTCATTAATAAAAGAACAAAATATATCTTTAATGTATAGAGAAATCCTCCTAAAAGAAACAATTCTCTAGCAGGGTGACATACTTAAGATTCACAGCTATTAAAAATTTCAAAATCGTTTTGCGAGCTATATTAATTTAATTCCCTGCTAAACTGCAATATTTTAATACGTCATAACAGGGGTTTTTTTTGAGAGACAGGCCTTGTACATCCAAACATCTTGAATACTCCGACAGAGCAGATTATTTGACCTGACCGCAGATGCTTCCATCCATCCATCGTGATAGAAACATTTGTCAAAGTATCGCATGAACGCTCTCCACGTTGATAAACTGGCTGTCGCTCCGGTGTTTAATTGGCACGCTGATTACCTGCTTGGTTAAAGTCACTGCCCCAGAGTTACAGCCTCTTTCTGTAATTGCTTATCAACTCTACAAGTTCAGTTCCGTGCATTTCTAATTTGGTCCTCCTCCTTTTAATACGATATCTAATATTCTCCTTATTAAAATATATTTTAATACATCATTAATGATGCTGTTGATTAATTACAATCCTTTACGTCCACGTACGCTGACGATCTTAAAATGACTCCTTCAGTATTACTCCTACAGCAAAAATTTATTCTGCTAATGACTTAGACCTTGACAAACATAATGGGTTGCATTCGACGTTTCATACTAATAAATCGATGCTTTCCCCACCCCATACTCTATGTTACTGTCTGCACTTTCATGGCGGATAGTCCATCGCATTTCGTTGTGAAAATAGTTTAAATGTACATTTAAACTATTAAGTTCGGTAATGTACATCAAGCATGTTCGATTATCAGGTATTCTATTCAACAAGCATTTTCCAGAACTTCACTACGTGCTGTTCATGTAATGGATAACTGTGAGGTGGAGTTGTATAATATTTCTTTTTTTTGGGGGGGGGGGGGAATTACATGTGTACAAAAGATATGGTTTATCTTATCGAAGAGAAATTGGTATAAGAATATTCTAATTAACAGATAACAGAGCAGCAAAGGCTCAATACGTTCTACATCAATTAGTTAAGCAATAGAGAAAATATGATGTCTTGTAGATCTCTTCAGTGCTGATACTATCCGTTGTTGGATAACAATACAAATAGTTTACATGTAACAAAAGTCTTTAGTTTCTTAATGTTCCAGAGGAGTCAATGTTTTTTGTTTTAATATTAGTTTTTTAAAGTTAAATGCATGGATTCATTATTTATTTGGTTTCAAAGTATTTAAAATTGTTTTTTAAAATACGGACGTATTGTATTCTCTCGCTCAAAGATTGGGATTGGTGATTTGAATTATTTTGGGCTTGGGGTTCCCGAGCCTCCAATTCCCTGATGCATTGGATCATTGATTTTGTCTAAGAGGGTGTGGAATACATGTAAACTATTTGTATAGCTGATTCAACAACTATACAAATAGTTTACAAATGTATCAGCACTGAAGTGTTCTACAAGACATCATAGAGGTAATTCCTCCATTTCTTAACTAAAAGAATATTCTAAATAAATTGAGATGATTTAAAAAGAATTGAAACTGCGATTCAAATTTTTTGCTGTGTTTCTGTATGGGAGAACTGGTGGAGCTATGGAACTGAAATGAACGAACCCTCCCCAGAAATCACAAAAACCAGTCTGAAAATTTCAATTATGCTTCTTTTTTTTATCAATAAATAGCTATCCGAAACATACTTCTTCTTATAGGCAGGATTAACTTGAAATTTATTTTAAAAAATATATATAATAATAAATAAATAAAGCAGAATTTCTAATAATTCGATTTTAATGTGATTTGGAATGGATGGCCAAATTTTTCTAGACTGCTTCTCAAATTGAAGGCCACATTTTCAGAACGCAGCAGCAGATAGAAACAAAGGCAATAAAAATGATTTCTAAACACGAGTCGTACAGCTCTTTTTACATTCAATGCCAGCAAAGAGACTTTGATGAATTACTGAAGGACCACTGTTGGAACTATCATTCGGCCTTTCTACGGACGACCCCCTGTTCCTGGCCCTAGGTTACCAGCTATTGACTTAGCTATCGAAACAAGTGAGCATGAATGACAATCCGTGCGTTTTTCAGATATTCAGGAATCTCTACAGGAAATAACGTCTACAAATGATTCATCTGTCTCTTCACAGCCTACCAGAATTTCAATGACACTAACTCTTGTGAAAACATCTTTCTACCCTGTCACTTGCCAACAATTAAGCCAAACAACTTATGCCTTACTGCAGCATCAAAAGATGCAATTACTGTATTCTATATGGATGCACGCAGTCTTGTAAAACATAACGATGAAATCCTCACTCAACTGACATCATGGAATCTGCATCCAGACCTGATGGTTTTTACTGAGACCTGGTTCTCTCCTGAGGTTTCAATCCAAATTCCAGAATACTCTCTTTTTCAAAGTTGCAGAGGTGATTCAAAATGTGGTGGAGTTGCTATTTATGTTCATAGTCATCTGCGATGCTCCGCCTTTCCTATCTCAAATCTGCCTGATCAAGCTTGTGAGCTCACTTTTATCCGCATTGCCTCTTTGGTGATCGGGTGTCTATACCGACCTCCCTCAGCTTCAGTTAACAGCTTCCTTGTAACTCTTGACAACACTATCTCATTTCACAAGCAAATCCCTAAGCCTTCTACTGATTGGTGACTTTAATATTAACATTCTTCAAAGCTCTTCCTCTCAGGTGCAAGACCTCCTAGATGTCATTACTTCATATGGTTTCTCTGTTCTTACTGATGGAGATAACCCGACTAGAATGGGAGAGTCCCACAGTTCCCTTCTTGACTTCGCAATTGGGGAATGCTCTCTTACGTATGCAATACTTGATACAACTTTTTCGGATCATCGTCCCATCTTAATGGTAATCAAAAATGAAATAAATGAAGCAGAGATCATGCACACTTTCAAATAAATCTGTCACTCCAGACTCTCTCAATCAGCTTTGTCACGACCTGCAGCAGTCAACGTGGGATGTAGTGCTTGCTACAAGTGATCCTGAAATTGCAACTAACTGCTTTTTTAAGCATATCCTAAATAGCTATGAAAAATACGTGTCATATATTAGGAGCCCAGGGAATTTTTTTTTTTTTTTTTTTTTGTAGTTGTTGGCGCATCGGCTTCTGTGGCCATAATGCACCTCCCAAGGTTTTTGCAGTACTTTGATCCAAGCCCGAGGCGGGATTCGAACCCGCGACCTTTGGGTTGATAGGCGGGTACTTTACCCACCCGGCTAGCCCGTTCGGCCCCAGGGAATAAAAAGGCCACTAGGACAAGAGGGAAAATATACCAGTTCATCTCAAACAAGATTTGTAATATGTTAAAGAAAAAAGACAACCTTGCAAGAATTGCGAGAGCAACAGGAATCGAGGCAAATAAAATTAAATACACAACGTACAGAAACAAAGTCACTGACTGCATTCGGTCAGAGAAAAGAAAATACTATAGTTCTCAACTTACAGGTATCATAACAAGCAAGAAAAAATGGGCAATTTTTAACAAACTGTTACCGGGAAGGAAACTGAAATCACGGAGCTACGTTGGAGATGTAGTTGAAAACGAGGTGCTCATTTCAGATGACGAGCTAAAAGCTACTGCCTTCTGTAAGCACTTTATTTCAAGTGTGAATAACCTCTTTCAAGACGAACTTGACTAAAGAGACAATGAAATGAGAGAATCTGCCAAATACTCAATCAGAAACTCTTTTTTTTTTCTCTCCTCTCACGGATCAAGAGATTTTAGAGCACGAAATCAATCGAAAGAAAAGAGAACCCCTGGATTTGATGAAATATCTCCGTCTCTGCTGAAAAATGTCCTTAGCTCAATTCTTACGCCACTGAAGTAAATATTCAATCTCTCCTTTCAATATGGTAAATTCCCTTATCAATTCAAAAAAGCAATAATCATTCCTGTTCCAAAGGGAAACCGTTGTAACTCCATCAACAACTTTCGCCCAATAGCTCTACTCTCAGTTTTTGCAAAATTATTCAAAAAAATTCTTCACAGCAGACTCATGGGTTTTCTTGAAGAAAATTCAGTTCATCCATCAACAACAGCATGCTTATCGCTCTAAAAGATCCACTGATCTTGCAATTGTTGACTTCTGCTCAAGGATCATTGATAGTCTTGAAAAAAGGTCACTATGCTATAGCACTGTTTCTTGACTTATCTAAAGCTTTTGATTGCATAAACCATACTATTCTACTTAAACTCAATAACCTTGGCTTGAGAGGGAAAATTAACCTTCTCCTTGAAGACTACCTTAACGATCGGCCGTTTGTCGTAAGAACAAATCAATCATACTCCGAAATCTGTTATTTCTCCAGGGGAGTACTTCAAGGCTCACTTCTTAGACCTATCCTATTTGTTCTTTACATCGATGAATTTCTCTCTCTTCTTCCATCTTCCCACCTAGTAGCGTATGCCGATGATATTTCCATCCTAATCACAGATAAAGACCCTAATGAGCTTCAACTCAAAATCTCTGCCTTGCTTTCTGTGACGCATAATTGGCTTCAAAAGAATCAGCTTATACTGAATCCAGAAAAATCAAAATATGGTGTTTAGAACGTAAAGCAAACCACTAAATATTGATTTAGACGTAACATACAAAGAAAAACAACTTGAAAGGGTGAATGAAACCAAATTTCTCGGAATCTGGCTAGATGATAAGCTAAGCTGGGCAAAACAAATGATCAAAAGAAATTATCACTAGCGGGAATACTCTCCAGGGCCTCTGCCTGGGTGTCTACTTCTCTTCTCAGACAAGTATTCCTTTCTTTAATTCAGCCGCACCTCACCTATTGAATCATCTCATGGGGTACCATCTTCCAAGAAAACCTCGCGAGAATCAACTCCATTCTCAATCGATGAGTTCGTTCAATTTTGGGCCTTCCCTGGAACGCATCGGTTAGTTCGAGATACAAGGAAGTGAGACTCCTAAGCATCTACCAGCTATTGCAGAAAGCAGAGGCGATCCTTGTTTACAATGCTATGAAGACAGTAGACTTCCCCCTCTCTTCAGATCCTTTTTCATAACCACAGACGAAGAAGAAATATCATAAAATCTAAGAAATGAAGCCAACCTGAAGATTAATGCTTTTCAGAAAAGCCATAGGTCAGAAAAGTATAAAATACAGAGGTGCTAAAACCTGGAACAAACTTCCTGCAAAAATCAAAAATGTCACTTCACTAAATCAATTCAAGAAACTACTAATTGAACACATCGCCAGGGATGTCTGATTCAAATTACCTTCCACTCAACTCCTGGATTTTAAAAACACCAACATGGAAATAATGTACAAATGTTAAAGGAAGCAGTTGGCAAACAGTTTGTAAATTTCTGTGCATGTATCTCATCATTTTTCTTTTCTCTCCTCATTTAATTGTAAAAATGTTCACAATGATGTTATAAGTAGTGATGCTTTTCGAAGCCTTCTGTAAAGAAATGTACAAAAAACTTCAATTTATTTATGTCTTTCCTGTTGAACATTACCTGTACAATTTCAGAACTGTACATTTTTCAATTGTATATTTGTATATTCATAATTTTTTAAGGGAACACCCCCTAAAAAGTCATTGGCTTATGTGTTCTCCCTCCCTTTTTGCTGTTATCTCCCAAAAAAGTGTAACATAAAATAGGGATAAATAAATTATTATTTCAAACCAGATTCACAGATTCTCTATCCATTCACAGACGCAGTAACGAAGTGTTCAATTATAATTTCTTCAAAAATGCGATCCAATCTAGGCTTAGACTCTGATGCAACGTAATTTATGTAACTTGCATTTTTTTTTTTTTTTTTTTAACTTTCTTCCCTTCCCAAATCACAGCCTTGGTGCAACCGCCGCATCAGAGAATGATACTCCATTCAGTTCCATTATAAAAATGTACAAGAAACGACATCACACTTAGCTTCTCATCATATAATAGCTTATCAGTTATTCCGTATGTTTACTTCAACCCAAACAGTTATGCGTTTAACAGTAGAGGCATACGATGTAAGAAAGCAAGATTATGCAGCATCAGCCAAAAAAGAAAAAAAAAACCTCCCATTTCACTTATCCATTCGTTCCAAATGCCTGTTCAGCTCAGCCTTAAATTTATTAAGAGTAACAGATCCAGATCTCTTACTCTTAATATCATTAGTTCCAAGTGTACAACAATATCACTTTTTGTGCCCTTAAAAGATGGTATCTGCTGTACAACGTCCTCAACTTTTGCCCCTGGCAGACATACCCTGGTCCTGTTCCACCTATCAAATCTAACAAATGCAGTGGGCTTCGGACCATAAAATGCAATATGTCCATTGGATCATATTCAAGTTTAACGATACACAAATATGTGAATTTCGAGTAGACTTCCGGACCGCTTTCAACTTGTAAAAGTGATCAGAGAAATTTCCAAGTTTAAGAAACTTGTAAATTGCTCTGATCTTAGGCATCTGAACACATCTGGACACCTCCCTTGGACTGCAATCTGCTATAAAGTTGAGAATAATTCGTTGAGAATAGTTCTCTTGGCAGTGGTTGTATATTTCTACTTGTAACGAGGGACAGCGTTTTCAATTTTCATTTCTTCAGTAAACTTCGATATTGATGCTTTCAAGGATTGATTTCAGCAAAGAAGGGCCCTTACTTTTCCTCACTCTGTCTTCCTGAGAGAGAATCACTTTAAGTGCAAATTCCGCTGCTTTCATAGAGACGAATCGCAGCATACAATGCTTACCTCTCAATTAGTGTTTTAGCAATTTATAGGTACAAATTAATTTGATTATTATTGCGAGATGTGTTCCTTATTTTTATGAAAATCTTGTATTCTTGTATATATATTTATAATTTTACGTTAAACATGTATATATCTTTATTTAAGTTACTTTGTGAACACCAAGTACATTATTACTCAATAATACTTTTGTGGTTGTTATGCATGGTAACAACGGTACCTAGAACTCAAAGATACTATTTATTAGGGTATCTTTGATTTCAAGTATCCACGGATGAAAGCACAAATCTCCGGCCTTTACTTGTTCTGAAAATGTAATTTTTGAATGATTCGATATGGCGCAATATTAAAATTATATAAGTTAAAAATGTCTTAACCATCGTATTTGTAATTGCCTTTTACAATACGAGATGGTTAAACCATTTATGGACGTCCTTCAGTAGCGGTTATTAGCTACACCACTCTCCTCTCTTTTGTAAAAATGTGGTGGTTTCAATTCTCGCAATGATTTCACCCTGGCTCCTCTTTAGACTGAAATCTAAAGTGGATTAGTCGGTCGTCTCTTGCGGAAGTATTTTATTCTCAGAAACTCTGATTGATCCCAAAATAGGCAGGATGAGACCTGTCAAATAATAAGTAGTTTCATCCCATTTAAGAACTTAATAAAGCGGGAAGTTTGTGTTTGCAGACCAATTTTTTTTTACTGAGGTGTCAACCCTGATCCGTCGTCCCAAAAGAAGTTGCGAATCGTATAATGCAAGGACATTCTAAACAGTATTCCGAAAAGATTACCGATTCATATTTAATTAATACATTTATCTTAACACAAAACATACTAAATTTATCATTAACCAGTGAGTTTTTCTTTACTAAAGTATTAGTAAAGAATAGCCTATATGGTAAATGAATTTCACTTAAGGTTTAGTCATCTCAGAGGAAACAACTGATATTATTTCTCCCAATAACGTACATGGATTTTTACCAACAAGGTAGTGGCAGGTAAATTTAATAGAATATCACTTCTTATTCTTTTGTCATTAATTTTATTTTTTTCAGAACAACCCATTTCAGAACATATCAGAAAATGCTAACGGACACAACATATGTGAAGGATTCAGCTGCGAGGTTATTGACCAATTAGCAATTCAGTTTAATTTCAGGTTAGTGAAAACTGCTTTCACTTTTTTTCTGAATCATCTGCACAGCAAGTTGTGCTGATAATAAAACAGTCTCCAATTATGTAGGTATAATATTGTGATTCCCGAAGACGGACAATTTGGAAAAACGCAGGAAATTGACGGCTCCATTAATTGGACAGGCCTCATTGGAATGCTCGTTAGAAAGGTAACTAGAATAAATATCGCAGACTTATTTCTGTACATTCAACGTTCTTCCACCCAATTTCAAAATATTCTTCTACTACAGTGGCAAATGATTAGTAATAAATTGCTATAACAGAATCCACGTTCTCCTATTATTTACTGTCTGTTTTAATCTCATTTCTTATTACACATCATTAATAGCTTCATGATTATTAGCATAATCGCATCATGCAGAATCTCTCTCTCTCTCTCTCTCTGTGTCCTTAGATTGTTGGGTCATTTCACTAAAACACGATCTATCGTCACATGAATATACTAAATGCTCGAATATGGCAATTTTAAAACTAAGAAAATTTCACATTAGTGCCATAGGTGTTATTCTTTGTTATATATTCTTTCCTAAAATTAAAGAATTTTTACTCTTTAGAAATTTACGAATTAATACGATGAAAAGTAAAAGCAGAAAACAAGCCAAATATGGTTCTAGTTTTATTAATGAAAGCACTTTTCGGGAAACGATTGAATCGTGGGAGCACAAAGAAGGCTAAAAAATATAAATAAATTCTGTAGCAGGTACATAATGTGTCCTGCCACTAGCATATTTAACGTGTTTTACATTTAAGAGTCATCGGCAGGAGTTAAAAACGTTTTAATTTTCAGATATTAAAAATATTCATGGATAATAATATAACAATGTTTTTATTTTATTAATAATAATTACATATTGGTTACTGAAAGTATTGGTCTGTGATGACTAAAGTAGGATATATACTTTTTACATTGAAGAGTTCGCGACTAAATACACCGTCTATAGCTGTTCCATTACGTGTAGTATTTATCGAAAGATCTGATGACATGTCCAAGTTGAAGAGTGTTTTCATAAATGTGCACAACTCTTTTCTAGCCTGAGTTTAATTGTAAAGAAAAAAATTACATTCAATCTGAAAATACCAGGTTACTTGAAACCAGATGCGTTTTCGAATTAACGCATTTCCCAGTTTCCGAAAGTTTTTTTTGTATTTTAAAACCTTAATATTTCTGTTTCTAAATTCCTTAGCTTTCCAACGATATGCTATAAGTCCACATTATCTCGTTTATTAGGTGAGAAAATTTCCTCGATCACATGTTCATATTTTCCACTATCCTGGAAAAACTACTGCAATTTTCAGAGGTTTGAAAGTTTTTCCTCTAATATAGAGCTCCGTGCAAAATTTCATTAAATTTGGTCCAGTAGAAGACAAATTAAACTGGATTAAATTCTTGTAACGGCTCTCATGACGGTTTTTCGTTACAAAAATTTTGGAATAACGCCAGTAAAAACATTTTTAACGTCAAAAAAGTAACAACGTGGAGATGTCAACTGATGTAAGTGACCTGATAACATCTGCTAAATAAGTGATGCCAGGCATGTTCAATTAGTGCGATAAGTAAGCATGAACTGTTTGTGATGACACGATCCAGTGCACTTATCTGACTTTCTGGTATTTTTTTAACTGCATATTATAGGACAGTTATTAATTTTTAATATATATATATACAGGGTGTATTTAAATTGGTGTCAAATATTCCCATCGACCAAACATTAAAAATATTCACATAAACATAGGTCTAGAAACACTTAGTTTCTGAGGTAGGAGGAATTTTATTGTTTAACAATATAAAAAAATTAATAAGCAATTCAACAGAACAAGTAATGCAATTAAACAAGACAAAGTTTAACAGAAACAAACAAAAACAAAGTAAAAACAAGACAGAACATTTTATTACAAAAATTGTTCAAAATGGTTTCCTCCTGCTTCAATGCATTCTCTGAGCCTGCGTTCCTTGCTTTGTCGTACTCTGTTGAATACACCTGGAGTGTTATGTATTTGCTCACATCCATTTACGATACGCTCTCTCTTAAAACGTCAACATCAGGCACAGGAGTTGTGAAAACAATGGACTTTAAATATCCCCAGAGATAAAAATCCACTGGGTTCAAATCTGTGATCGAGCAGGCCATTCAATGGATCCCCTGCGACCAATCCATCTTTGAGGAAAATGGCCATTTAAATGCTGACGAACTCTCTGACTAAAGTGAACCGGGGTACTATCGTGCATGAACCACATTTGTTGGACGACGTCCAGAGGTACAATGTCTATTAAATGGTACAATTCATTTTCAAGAAACTGCAGATAAATGTCTCCTGTCAGACGCGGAGGTAAAAAATTGGGGCCTATCAAATGATCATGCACGATTCCAGCCTAAACGTTTAGACTGAATTTATGTTGATATTTGTTTTTTTTTTTTTTTTTTTTTTGATTTGGTAGTTGTTGGCGCATCGGCTTCTGTGGCCATATTGCACCTCCAAAGGTTTTTGCAGTACAGTGATCCAAGCCCGAGGCGGGAATCGAACCCGCGACCTTTGGGTTGCCGGGCAGGTACTTTACCCACTCGGCTAGCCCGGTCGGCCTTGATATTTGTCCTGTCGCGTTGCATGAGAGTTGTCATCGCTCCAGATGTAGTTGTTATGGTATTTAAGACCCCATCACGTGTAAAACCAGCCTCATTGCTGAACAAGATAAATGCCAAGAAATTCAGGACCACAACACACTTTTGTTGAATGCGTTGGCACAATGTTATTCATGGCAGAAAGTCTGCCTCAGTAAATCCTTTCACCCGTAAGGTGATAGGGGTACAGAAGGTTTTCATGGAGAAAATTCCAAATAGTTATATGACTATCTCCTTCCCTTAGTACAATTCTTCTTGTACTATCTGATAGGTTTTCGTCCACATTACGAAGAACTCGTTTCTATGGGTCAGCATTCCGTACCTCTCTTGGTCTACCAGTGTCAAAAGATCTCTCAAATGAGCCTGTCTCTCGCAAACGTTGGTGAATTCCTGTGACTGTTCTTGGACAGGGTAAACACCTGTCGGGACACCTTTCTGAATAAAATTCACATGCTCTTAATGCATTCCCATCTGCAAGACCATACGTGTAGTATATCTTTGCCATTTCACCCTCCGAGTACATTTTCTTTATGATTTCTTTAATCCGAAGTAATCTGCAGTATCTTCCACAACAAACTAACGTTTATAAACAACAAAGCGAAAGCCAATCAGCAAAGCAAAACACTGCTACTACTCGTTTCAGATATCTTTTCCGTTGAGCGGTGGTCTCTGCTAATATCTTGTTTACGTGACTTGATAGAGGTATCGAGGCGTGCGGGGAAGAAACTTAGCGTTTCTCGACCCATGTTTATATGAACTTTTTTTAATGTTTGGTCGATGGGAATACGCCCCTAGAATATTTGACACCAATTTAAATACACCCTATATATATATATATATATATATATATTTTTTTTTTTTTTTTTTTTTTTTGTGATTTAATTTTCTCTTCTTAGATTGTTGGGTCATTTCAATTGAATATCTATCGGCACCTGATATGCTAAATGCTCGCATATGATTTTTTTCTGATTTCCTTATTAATGAATTTTAAATGGGGTTGCCATCGTGCCTGAAATAGATTCTGTTCATTTCAAAATCAGTCACTTTTGAGGGCTTTTTGTTATTGTTTTTCTCAATTCTCACAGAAACTAACTGACCACTGTTATTTGATGTGCAAGTAGTATTAACATGCTGTCTATTTAATGCAGTAAGCAGCTTTAAAAATTCTCTTTTCCATTAATTACATTGCAGGAAGCTGACTTCATTGGTGCTCCACTTACAATCACTGAAAACCGCAAGAACGCAGTAACGTTTAGCAGCGCCCTCTTCAAAGATGGTATTGGAGTTCTACTGAAAAGACCCCAATCAAAAGATAATAAGGGTGCTCTGCTGGCACCTTTCAGCAAAGAGGTAAAACATTGCAAAATGAACGTACCTTATTGATTTTTGTTTCTTAAATGTTAATTAAAAAGAAAGGAATAACAGAAAGATAAAAATGAAACTTCTATTTCGAGGGCAGTTTGGTATTGAATAAATGACAATGTTGTTTATCAAGTAAAATTCAGTTTATCACGCTTAATTGAATGTTGTGTTAAAAATAGAAAACAGAAACATCTTCATATCGATAAAATGACGCTATTAAGGCCTCATTTTATCGATAGATTTTTAGTAAAAAAAAAAGTTAACTACATCGCCTTGGTTTCTGAAAAAAAAAGCAAACCGCTTTCGTACATGAAATATTATAATATATACCACGTACACGCAATTAGTTGGGCAACTGGTTTGGAGCTCACACAACCTTTCGTAATGAACTATGCTTAGTTTCGAACTGTATATAAGTTGAAGACCAACACCCCCACACACACTTGCTTTAAACAAAAATCGAGTCTTCATCTTTCAAAATCCATGGCATGTTTCCATCCTAAGAATAAAAGCAAGATTGATTGAGATTAAATACTATCGGCTGTTAAAAGGAGATAAAAGGGACAATAGATTATTGGAAAATTAAGCACCTGTTCGTGAATTATGCACTGGTGTTTTGCAACGTAAGAGGAAGGAAGCAGTAACAATTCAAGTTTTTGTTTATTTGCAGTTATATTAATTTTAGAAGTGACACGTGTTTAAATTCTAATCAAGTACTTTAACTTCAAGTAACAATTTTCTCCAAGACAGAAAAAGAACTATCAACTAACAATGTTACAAACCACTGCCGTTTCTTAATCGCACGCATTTACTATTTAAATGGTTTTAAACATACTTAAATAAAACTTAAAATAAAATACGCAATATGATCAAAAAGTATCTTCACATTTGGATTGTATTTTATGAAATATCACTTTACCAGATATTCGTTGCTGTTGCCCCCGATTTTTAAATCCCATTTGTAGCCTACGATCTTTCATGAAACTCATGGAATCTTCATTCCTTTCAAAGCAAATTTTAGTTTCAAGAACCACAAGAAAAATTGGAAGGTTGATCTAACGAGCTAGGATACGCAAAACTATGAGGAGTGTGAGATCACTACTATCTTGCTCATGGCTAGAAATTACCATACATTCAGGATGGCACGACCAAGTCTGCTCGAATGTAAATCTATGGAATTCAGTATTAAGGACTTTTTCCACTAAGTGAAACCGTCAATCATAATTTCTACAAAGTTCTGCAGTTGATACCCGAGGAATGATATATATATATAGCAAGCTTGGGATTAGTTCTAGGTTCCTGCAATTTCTTCTTGTTCCGAAAACTATAAACTTTTATACTCAAAGAAATAAAGAGATCACGATACTCAAGAAAAAAAAAATGTGTGCGGCGAGCACGCATAGCGGAAGTGAAGTGAAACTTCTTTAGGCGAATATTTATCACTTGACCGAGGATCGCGTATTGATCGTATGAATGCTGCAGGAGAAGAATCTGCATGGTTGGGGGCCTCGGAGATATGAGACGTTCCGTTACCAAATCTAGTTTCGGAAAGTGCTGTGGCATCGGATGATATTTAAAATCATTTGACTTCGATAAAGCCGGAATCACTTTGGTCTTGAGACAGCCACGACACCTGTTACAGGCCGACATTTGACTTAGAATATTTGGAAATGTTCTTTGAAGAAGATCTGAGCTGCCACAATCTTCACATCGTTCTGGAGCCAAAGCCGATCACACACGGAACAGACTGAACCGAAATCATTATCCAGGAATGTACATTTAAACTGAGCGTGGATGCTTCGGTGTTTCTTAAAATCCTATTGCTTACGCCCTCTACGCGTTGAACGATTTGATGGAGTACTTCTGGCATTCGGTTTTGGCTTCTTCGCTTTCCGTTTAAGACTGGACTTCGAGGACTCCTCATCGTTTTTATTTGCAGTACCAACTTCCATGACTCCTTCTACCAAATTCACTTCTAATATTCCTGGGGAGATGTAATGCTCTGAAGATGTGGATGGATCGTCTCCGGCTTCTTTGTTTAACTCCATCGCACGCTGTAATTTCTTTCGCTTGGATCTGTCCTTTTCACTCAATGGAGGTGGTCGCATTGCACGTATACGTGCTCTATACACCTTACAAATTCTAATCAAGTACTTTGTTATTTTGAACACTATTAGTCTTCCACATGTTGAATTATGAATTTCTTTCCGTCGAAGTTTTTCATTAAATGCGGTGTAGAATGACGAAAGAAATAGCGTGACGCAATCAGGAGGGGTACTGATTGGGTAATGCGTCGCTCATGCCTGGTATAGAGTGGTACAATGGTGTGGGGGGGGGTGAATCATTTCGTTTCGCATTTTTGCCAATCCACGGACGCATTGCACGTGTACTACTATATGCCTTACAACGCTCACTACAGTGGACCCCCGCTTTACGATTGGTTCCCTGTATGATCAAATCACTTTACGATGGACACTCCATAACAAAATATCTACGATAAGAGCCGTTCATTGTCATCACGTTTATAAACTGAATTTTGATTTTTATTAACGGTGATTCTAATAAGCGAAAATAGGACTGCTATCCATAGGCTATAAAAGTAAAGATAAAAAGCACAGATTTACACTTTATTACCTTGCCAATTAACAAAATTAAATGATACGTGAAAATCGGGATATTTTCAACAAGTTAGCAAAATAACAAGAAAAAAAAAAGGCAAAAATTCAATTACATGGGGTATTCCCAGGTGGCCACCCTCCAAATTACTAACCGTGCATAACACTGATTAACTTTGGTGATCGTCCAAGAACCGAGGAATTTACCTAGTACTATAGTCAGCTGTTCAAAGTGCTTGTAATGTTTACTTTATGGCAATGGTCGCATTTTCGTTGCGTTTTTTGCAATCCACGAACGCATGTTACTCCCATCTGAAAACTGCCTGGAGCGCGTCTAAAGATTTTACTTCAAAACAAAATCGCTGGACATACTGTAAAGAATCGCAAAACAGAGTGTTCCGCAAGTACTAGTGGTGAACCCAAAAACAACGTAAAGGAGGATAACAGTAGAAAGTTTAACCGTTGGAAAAGAAATTCAAATTTAACTGTACAGATTAAGTTATTCAGGCATTCTCAGTCATTAATTCCAAAAAAAAAGTGATCTTTCCGTTATTGTCTGTGTTACCCAACAAATATGCTGTAAATCCTTAATGAACCAATTTAATATTGTCATTTACTCCTAAATGCCTACTCATACAAAGTCCTTTATATGAATGATGTAACATTGAATAAAAAAGAAACAAATATGCAAGGTTTTGCATACGAAGAAATCACATCTGTATCAATGCTCATTAATTCATTTTCTATTCTACGTTTTCTATCTATTGCGAGGGATCTCCTGCTTATTATTAAGAAGTGTTATCTGCTGTTTTATGTTATTAGTAAAGCGATTATACATTTTAAAAACTGACTAAGTCAATTTTCTTTCAGGTCTGGATAATTATAATCGTCACCACCATTTTAATGGGTCCGGTTATTTACTTCCTAATCTGTTGGCAGCGCCATGCAGTAGTAACAGAAACAATAACAGGAATAAGAAACTTCACGTTTATCGATTGCGTTTGGTTTGTATATGCAGGCTTGATGAAACAAGGTAACCTTCGATTTTTATAAGTGCTTATTTAATAAGAAAATCAGGACGGTGCTTAGCACTTTTAACAACCCTGGGCAAAACTTATTTTAGCAATATTTTTAAAAATATTTAAAAAGCTAAAATTATACAATAGACGAACCAAGCATTGCCTTTCAATAAGTTCCATGGTTGTAACTAACCTTTATATCCCACAAGTTTTACAAGGAAATTGTAAAACGATAATTATAATAACTAAAATTAATCAAGGCGATCTTTATAGATGAAATGAATTTTCCTTGTTTTTATTAAGTTAATTTATTTTCGATTGAAACTAGGAATAATTTGGTAAAAGCGATCTTCTACATTGTAAACCTAAGTAGATCCCACAATGTTTTAATTTTGAAATGAACGGTAACTTGTCATGTGAAACATGCGAAAACACGTGCAAACAGTTGGAAGGGAAAAAGGGCCGGTTACTAAATTAGCAGATGAATGTCGGTGGTCATTAAATGCTGACGCGTTTTAGTTTATAGCAACAAAAAACTTTTTAGCTGCCCATGGGGAAAATTTTCGGTTTGCCCGTGTCTAAACACGATCCTGAAGACACGATTAGAATTTGGTTAAAAGTTATGCGCAGTATACTGTATGTATAATACTGCACTGCCTAAATTATAATGGTGACTGTGCAATATGCATTCCAAAAAATCATTATCATAGCAATGCTACATATTCATCAATGAAGGTAACTATCATAGTAGTGGTGCATAATCATCAATCATATTCAATATTGAGAAGTACAGTGGCTATAGTATTTGTAAATTGTTCTACAACGCTGGCTTAGCGAAGAAAAGTGACAATCATTCTTAAGTCTTCGCAGCTAACAGTGGTTATGATCTCCGTAATGTTGTTGGTTGTTTTTTTTTTCTCAGCATAGCCGACCTTATCTGGTAAAAGGAATTTATTTTTATAAAGACAGCATTCACTTTAACAGAGGAGATGCACGAGTTTTTGGTAATGACATTGAGGAGACACAAAGGGTTCAAGAAAATATCTAGTTTGGGTGGGAAATCGGCAAGCGATCGACAAAGGTCAGTGCATGGGACAAAACACGTGCAGCCTCTGTAAGCATGTTTATGTACAATCATTACTCGCCCTAAACATTGTATGGTACTGCCTGGAGTAAGCAAATTAATCAGTTTGAGCTTACGATCAAGTCAGCTGATGTATTCTGGCTTACTGAAACCTAGTGCCGCTCGGATTCGAATAATGCGTGTTCAGGAGAGACTAAGAAGGAGAGGTGGAAGAAGCGATGCTTCTGATCAAAAACTATTTGAGGGTGGCAAGAATATTCTCCGAGTCAGACTGACCAAGGCAACGCGAATATTAAATAAGTGTGGTATGATATGACTTTCGGAAAAGAGAATGAGAGATGGGGTATAAAAATCTCTTCAGGCAGACTGAATTAACTAATTGGTACAATTGCCTCATTATAGTCAGAAGGTGCATGTTTCGGACCGGAGCTTAAAAATGGTTACAAACCAACAAGAAGATGATTACTGGGTTACGGTCAAGTTAGATGTGCTCCTTAAATGTGGGCAATGTTCTCCTAAATTACGAGATGTTCTCGAACTACTTATCAGTTAATCTTATTTATCTCATAAAAGAGTTATTATTCGAAGTATTCGAGAAATACGAGGTGTGGCAATAAAGTTCCTGGACTAGTGTTGTTGCTACCATGTCCGATGAGTTTGAAAATAAACTGAAGTGGGGTGCTGTAGTTCAAACTTCCTCCAACAGATGATGATACAGAGATATTACAGTAGGCTCAGAGGTTGCAGTTTCGTTAGTAGCGTTAACTTTCCGTGTTACGAATTCATAACAACGAATATCAAATTCTGTTTCAAACGGGGACATTCTGCAACAGAAACGAATTAAATGTTAAAAATTGTTTATGGTGATGAAACGTTAACTCGTACTAATGTGTTGTAATGGCATCAGCGGTTCAAAGCAGGACATGAGGATGCTCGCGATGAGCCAAGAAGATGGCCTCCGTCAACCTCTCGAAATGAAGAGAGTTTCAAAAGTTCGGGAAACTGGCAAGAGATCGTCGTTTGACCCTCAAAATGAGCTGATCAGTTGGTTTATGAATAAGGAGACGATTTATCCAATTCTGAATGATGATTTAGGGGAAAAGAAAGTTTTTTCAAAATTTGCGCTTCACAGATGAGCAGAAGCGATGAAGAGTGTCATGGGATGACTGCATCCAGATTTTTCAAGACAATCCAAATTTCCTTGACGGTATTGTCACTGGAGATAAATGTTTCAGTACGATCCAGATATGAAGTGTCAGACTAAGTAGTGGACATCAAAATCATCACCAAGGCCCAAAATGTGCAGATTCTTCATGCACTAAGAATCTGCAGATTCTTAATGCATGAAGAATCACTACTGATAATCAAGAGTATTACTCCCTCTAGTTGCCTCCCGAACAACGCTGATGTAGAAAACAATCATCCAATAAATTCACAAGAGGTAGAATCAAGGCTCAAGGGGTACAATTTTTTTCAACCTGGTCTGTACTTGTTAACAGGAGAGACTACTTCTACAGGGATGGGATACACTAAATAGAAAGGGTGCAAGAATATTTGCTGATGCTATCAAGGCAGTGTTAGGTGGGTCGGAAAACTGCTAGCTTGGAGGGATACAAGGATTAAGAGATTAACAGTAGCCACTGGAAGAGGTTAAAGTGATTCTTGCACTGCTTCTATTGGAATGAGCAGAAGCCTGGAAAACAAGATGCAGGATATTTCAGAGACTGCTGTGAGTCATTGCGGTACAAGTAAACACATGGGTTGTGTTAGGGTAGCTAAGAAAAAGAACAGGTGCATGTATACTTGCGTGTACACCAATGCTAGAAGTTTGGTAAATAAATTTGATGAATTTGAGGTATTGCTCAAAACATCAAAGGCAGATATTGTTGGGATTTCAGAGACGTGGTGTCACACAGATATAAGGAATGCAGAACTGGAATTTGGGGAGTACAATGTCTACAGAAAGGATAGACAGGATTGGAAGGGAGGAGGGGTTATGCTATTAGTTAAGAAACACATAAAATCCAAGGAAGTGAAGCCAGTCGACATCGCTGGACAGTGCAGTGTCGAGTCAGTTTGATGTGACATAAGCATTGAGAGATCAAAATTGAGAGTAGGAGTGTGCTATAGGCCTAATAACTCTGATGAGTATAATAAACAACTGTACGGGGAAATAGAGTGGGCCAGTAAATCAGAGAGCCTTATAATGGAGGATTTTAATTTCCCAGATATTGACTGGAATTTGTGGGTTAGTCACTCACACACTAGCAAGGCTTTTGTGGATTTATTGGATGATTGTTTTCTACATCAGCATGTTCGGGAGACAACTAAAGGAAGTGATACTCTTGATCTGATTATTTTCGGAGTATTAACTGCTTTGAATTTTACTGATTCTTCCTTTTCTAGACGCTTCCTCAGTAAGCTCCAGTTTTACATACCAGATCACAATTCCATAAAAAAGTTTTCTACACGATTCTTCCAAACATTTAAATTTTACAGGGAAATTTCATTTAAATTATGTTCTTTATGAAGACTCTTTTGTTGTTTTGTCATGCATGGCCAACTTAATCCAAAATTTTATTTATAAATAGTTGTATTAAACAGCAAGTCACTAAGAAAAAAACTTCCATTCTCTCTTGAAGTAGCTTCTCTCATCACCGTCTCTTACACCAAAACTGATCTCAGATCGCTGTTTCAAGGCACAACTTCATTTACTTCAAACTGCAATAATACTGTTTCTGCATGTCCAAACTCAAGTTTAGATATGCAGAAACACGTCACCGCCTGCTTTACTTCAACTTTACTCCAGCGATAGGTAACTTTTCTAGTGTCCATCTTAGATATGAAATCCAGGAACACGAACAGATATAGAGTGAAGTGTGTCCATGTTGTTTCTATTAAAAATAAAACTTCTTTTTATCTTGTCTATGAAATGACGAATACTTAGAATTTTATAAAGCGATACTACTTCTGCTTCTTTACATCTCAGGTACAGAACTAGCTCCTGTGTTCAGCTCCATTCGAATCCTGTTCGCCACTTGGTGGATATTTACAACCCTCGTCACTGCATTTTATTCTGCCAATTTAACAGCATTCTTGACTCTGGAAACTTACTTTACAGACTTGGATATCAAAGATGTTATTCAGAACAAGCATAAATGGCTAATTCAAGACGGTACAGCATTAGACGATGCCATACAGGTAAATATAATCCCACTTCTAGAATTCTGTGATTATTATAAGATAATTGATAACTTTAGAGTTCCGTTCTAAAGGTTACAATTGCATTTCTGGCGAAGGCTACTGTTGTTTGTTTTTAATTTTGTAAATAAGCAAACCGACCACAGAATACCGGTGAATATGTGCATATACAGTATATTTAGCATATAATCAAGAGCACTGGGGGGTGTGCCATAATAATTTCGGAATTTATCTCTTTCAAGGAGCAGACTCCATCCGAGAGCATGAAGGCACAAATAGAATACGAAAGTATTACTTTACATATTAGCTGTATACAAAGAAGCATCCGTTGGTTACCACGAATGATATCACTGCCGTCATCCAGGTCACCAATAGGAAATTATTGTTCGAAATGGAAGGCAATGCTAAACTGTAATGGTATCTTATCTTTGAAAATATCACTGTATACCCAATGCACACCTGATCTAAAGTTATATTTCAAAAGCAAACAGAAAAGTCGCAAGGAATGGAAAAAAAAAAAGACGACCTCCATCTTAAACAGAATCCAGAGCAATAAGAGGGCTTTCTCCAAAGTAACTACTCCTGTTCTCGATCCCGCTGAAGTCACCAGAGTTTTGATTTCAAACAATATCGGTACAGCCTTAACGCAACCACAGAACTTTCTGCCTAAGGTGTGTGAACAAAACTGTTATTCTCTCTTAAATCACCTGGTCGATCAGTCTACTATTCAACAAATAATAAACTCCCTGAAACAAGCCACACCCTCCCCAAACAGCATACCAACCTTTATTATCAAGGCTCCGCTCTTAACATCATTGTTCGTCCGGTGCTCATTATAAAGAGATGTATCAGTCAAAATACGAGTACTTGCCTAGAATTTGGAGAACCTACAAAATCAACCTCAATCCCAAGAGGCTGATTTTGTAGCTCAATAATCGGCTGCAGATCTATTTTAGTTGTCTCGACAATCTCAAAATAATTGAAGAAGAGCTTTCCATCCACACCTGCAAGATTTTATTCACAGATGCAGTTCCATCAATATCTATTTTGGCTCAGTGGATACATATACCATAATTAAACTGGCCGATACAATTATTCGATACCAACAGCATTTCAAGAAAAAACTAAGATTGATATTCCCTACTTAGAATATTAAATCAGCATAACGTCAAGGAAGCAATAAAAATTTTGAAGAATAAATGCAAGATAAACATTACAGTAGCCGAACAGATCTTCTACAGCCTCAACAACAGATTCCTCATGTTCAAATCTAGCTAAACGGATATCACAGTCAACATCTGCAGGTATACCTCAAGAAGTTCTAACAACGATTATCTTCGCAGCCTCATTACAGCCACTACCTCAGATCGCGCTCAATATCATCTCATATGCTAACGATTAAAAAAAAAAAAAAACATCACCACCAGACCCAGTGATGACTCACAAATTAATCTGCATGCCAATGAATTAGTGACAATTCTGGTCCAGTACCTCCAGACTATCAACACAAAGAAATCCACCCAAAATAACTACCCTTTCCAAATGAAGCCAAAGCCAATAGATATTCTAAATTCAAGAATTCCAGCACCAAAAGTGGACTCTCACAAATATCTGGGCATAATCTTTGTCACATGTAGACCCAGTGTACATATGACATTTCCTATCACATGTAGACCCAGTCATCATGGCTGGACAGTGCAATGTCGAGTGAGTTTGGTTTAACATAAGCACTGGGAAAGCAAAATTAATTGTAGGAGTGTGTGTGTTATTTGGTTTTTTTTTTTTTTTTTTTTTTTAAGGAGCATTAGCAACTAAGGCTATATTGCTCCGGGATATACGGTGGACATTCCCTAACCTTTCCACATCCTCCGTATTTGGTAGTGATGGGCTGGAACCCCGGTCTAATCAAGAAGCGTGCGCTACGCACTGCTGCTCCTGCCCACCTGGCTACGGAGGCGCCTCGTAGGAGTGTGTTATAGGCCTAATGACTCTGGTGAGTATAATAAACTGTACAAGGAAATAGAGTGGGCCAATAAATCTGAGAGTCTTATAATGGGGGATTATAATTTCCCAGATATTGACTGGAATTTGTGGGTTGGTCACTCACACACTAGAAAGACTTTTGTGGATTTATTGGATGAATGTTTTCTACAACATGTTCGAGAAGCAACTAGAGGGAGTAATACTCTTGATCTGATTATCAGTAGAGATTCTTCATGCATCAAGAACCTGCAGATAAAGGAACCACTAAACACTAGGTGGCAGTGATCACAGTGTACCAAAGCGGGATTTACTCAAAGAGGTAACTACCATTAGGGGTAAAGGGAGGGGTTATTGCTTTCGTAAAGGCGACTACGATGGTCTGAGACAGTATTTAAATTCTATACAGTGGGACCAACTGTGATGTTACCAACAGCAAATGCAAAATGGGAAGCATTCAAAGAACTTATCATGGAATCTACTGGGCTTTTAATACCAACTAAGAAATATTGTTCAAAGTTTAGGCCTATATGGATGTCAGATGAACTAATTAGACATGTGGCAAAGAAAATATATGCATGGGGATACATATAAATTAACAGGAGACAGGGAAACCTATATAAGCTAGTCTGTAACCAAGTCAAAAAGGAAGTTAGGCAGGCAAAGGCAGATTATGAGAAATCTTTGGCCAAGGACACAAGGAAAAACAGCAAAGATTCTTTACTTTTGTAAACTCTAGAAGGAAGTGGATGAATCAGATTGGTCCACTTGATATCGATGGTTCAACTGTTGATGATCCTGCTCAGGTAGCTAACAAACTGAATGAATATTTTGCATCGACATTCACACATGAGGAGATATTCAGGGAGGGGAATGCCAGACGTGTATTAAACTCTGGCAGTAAGCTAGATAATCTTGTAATAACTGAGAGTAAAGTTGAAGAGAAATTGTTGAAGATAAATATAAGAAAGGCACCTGGGGTGGATGGAATCTATCCAGTTATATTAAAGAAGGCAGCAAAGGAAGTAATCAAACCCTTAGCCATAATTATGAGAGCGTCCTTTGACTCAGGGGAGGTACCCATGGACTGGAAATGTGAAATTGTGAACGCAATCCACAAAGGAGGAACAAAGGGGGAAGACAGGTAATTACAGACCTCTTAGTATAACTTCTGTTTCAGGGAAATTAATGGAGGCACTGGTTAAAGAAGCATTGCAGGCCCATCTAGACAAGACTTCAGTTATTGCTCGGACTTCCCATTAACATGGGTTTGTTAATGGGAAGTCTAGTCTGACCAATCTGACTGGATATGGTCACTATGATGTGGTCACAAAGGAACTGGGTGCAAGAATAATTTTGATATCATATATCTGGATCTTAGAAAGGCTTTTAATACTGTTGCACATGGAAGACTGCTGCACAAATTGGAGCAGTGTGGCATTGGATGCAAATTGCTGCTATGGATAAAGGGATGGTTGATTGAGAGAGAACAGAGTGGTAATCAATGGACACTGCTCTTCGCGGACTAATGTTATTAGTGGTGTCCACCAGGGTTCAGTGTTGGGTCCATTGTTGTTCTCTGTATTTATTAATGATACTGATGATGGTATATCAGGCTTATTGCCCAAGTTTGCAGACAATACGAAGGTCGGCAAGGATGTTAATGACAACACACTGGTGCAACAGGACCTAGAAACGTTGAGCAGGTGACAACTGAAGTTTAACATTGACAAATGTAAAGTTCTGTATATGGGAAGCAGTAACCCCAGCGTAACGTATGAACTGTGTGGTACTACACTAACAGTGGTAGTGTGTGAAAAGGATCTGGGGATAATTGTGCAGGCAGATATGAAGTTTTCTGAGCAGTGCAGACGGTCTGCAAGAGTAGCTCAGTGTCTTGTCAATAATATACAGGAATTTTTCTAGCAGGGATAAGGAGGTGATTATCCCTTTCTATAAGGCAATGGTCAGGCCACACATTGAGTACTGTATACAGGTCTGGAGGACTCATTTTAGGAAGGATGTAGAGTTGTTGGAACGAGTACAGAGAATGGCAACAAGATTAGTGAATAGAACAAAGGGTTGCTCTTACGAAGGAATGCTTAAATTTTGCAAATTACAATGTCCGGAGACTAGGCACTTGCGAAGTGATCTTATTGAGGTGTATATAGCCTTGAATAGTTTGAGCAAGCTCAATGCTAATGGATTCTTCCTCTTGCTCAGAATAATCCCTGAGAGGACATAAATTCAAATTGACGAATGAGGATAGACAGTTGTAGGTTAGATGTGCCTGCGGGTGGTTGATTTCTGGAACAAACTTCCATCTGTCGTTGTAGTTGATAGCTTAAATAGATTCAAGGCAGAACTAGGCAAACATTTGGGGCGAGTGGATGGGTGAAATGAAAAGGGCGTGCTTTATTAGCTTGCTTTCTTGCATCTGATGCTCTATTAGCTTGCTTTCTTGCATCATGTGCCTTTGCTAATACCCATCAGTGTAATATATGACACCCAGAAATGATTTAACTGTTGTTAGTTAAATCATCACTGATGATGATGGTAGCCTAACCTTAACACTGATAAGCTCCAAAACGATCGCCTGAAAGATGGCACCACATGTTACGAATAAATGACTTTATACCTTTTCTTAAATGTATAATGTTACGAATAAGGAACATTTTGTTATGGTAGCATTACAATCTGTGATTAATGCCTTTGAAAAGACTGTATTTTCATTCACATTTCGAGCTTGTTCTATAAAAAAAATTGGATGTATGTAGTCTTTTTAAAAACTGTTAAATACAGACGGCCGGTGAGCAATTAATAGCTCTAAACTGAAATGAAAATTCATAAATTTTGTAAATCTTGTCAGAACAACACATGCAGCAATTTTGTTTATTATGAGTTTATTATTTGGACAGACGAGCGGTGGAGATTTTGCTAAACTTCATAAATCTATGGCAGAAGGAAGAGGAAGGGAAATAACGAATGAAACTGAATTCATTGGATATGTGATGGAGAAAGGTAAGTTGCTTTACAGTTAGCACATTTTAAATTGTAATTATAATCTGCAATAACTGTTCATAACTTTTATTTCTTAATGAACCTTGTAAGCTAGATGTAATATTTCCTCAAACTATCTTTTTATGCAAAGTATATAAAACTATAGCAAAAAAAAACAAAACCGGTAATAAATATTTTATATTATAGGTAAGCAAATTAATTAATTTAAATTGACGACTTTTCTATGAAAAAAATTGTAAACAACTTTTAACCTCTAAAGGTAAAATTTCATGTTTTTAGATGTTAAGAAAGCCACCATTTTAATGAGAGGCATTAATTTCTAGAGACCAAATTACAAAACAGTATGAAGCTTTTGTAAATGAACTTCAATGTTAAAAATAAAGCCATATAAATCGAGTCCGTATGGTATTAGTAACCAATTTGTAGCTTCAAACGTTTTGATTTACAAAATTTCCAATAAACAATCTTATTCCTACCAAAATACTATTTATCAAATATACACAGCAAATAAATTCTATGATTAATTCAAAATGTTTCCATTCGGAAACGAACCTTAGTCCTGTGTCCCGATATACAGGACTAAGTAATCAATTGTTTTCTTAATCACTACCTGCTTTACTAATGAAATCCGTTTTATCGTTAGGAAAAGAGATGTTTTTAGTACTTTAACGGAAGACACGGCACAGTGTGTGTTTGGTTTTTAATCCACTTTCGCGTGATCTCCAACAGTTTTTGGCGCAATGAGCAATTTTAAGTTTCGTATCGATTTCTTATCTTTCATGGCACTAATTCTGAAATACTCGGCAAACCTAAATCGAAGTATGTAATGAGAAGTTAACATGCTTTCGTGTGTTGAGCTGGAAACAGAGTGCTTTCGCCCAAAATTTAGAGCAAGGACTGTTTCCAGCTCCACTCCAAGGGAAAAGTACAAGCCCCTCCCCTGAAACACACATTTAATACAACACCAAAATGCGGATCCTACCTCGGCATTATTTCGACTAAGTTTCGCCCTAAACGGTTGCCGAGTCCAGATGGCATTGGACTCTTTCAATAAGACAATTCCCAGTGTCACAAGGCCCGCATCGTCCAGGAACGGTTCGAGGTTCATGTGAAGCATTTCGTGTGCTCCTCTGGTCTCCAAATTCCCATGACATCAATCCCATCAACCATTTGTGGGATGCGGTGGAAAGTTGCATTCGCAAGTGCCTTGCTCCGTTGCCAAACTCCGCGACGTTATTCTATACAGCTGGTCCTGGATACCTGAAAGCACCTTCCGCGATCTCGTGGAATCGATGCCACGGATACTAGCGTGGCATTGACTAGGTTATCACGGTGAGAGGTGGCCCAACACCCTATTAGGTAGGTGATCATGATGTTTTAGTTCATGAATATGTATATATACTGTATATTCATGAGCAAGAAGCGGTGAAGTGTAAAGACTGCTGAACTTCACCTAACTAAGAGTAGGTGATGATTATTAAATCTAGTCAGTGCCTCCTATTTGTTTACCATTACTGCTCGCCGTTATCGATGCAATAATTTGAAACTATCACAGTTCATCAGTCTAAGGTCCACAAAACTTATCTCGAATTGATTAATTTTTCCTGGGTGAATGAACTCGGAAATAAATTTGCTTACCCAAGGTCTCAAACGTTTGAGAACAAAAACCACCCAGCAGTTATATCTATCATGATACATTATTTGTTCTTTTGATATCATTTATCCAAAGTTAATAATAAACCAAATTTTACAAAATACTTATAAAATTTTATAAACTAAATTTTACGCTGTTTATAATGTCTTTCAAGTAATGAAGTATTTTTTTTTAACGTTTAACACTCATAAATATGTATTGCAGTTTACAACCTGAGCACCTGCAAATAAGGTGTTAAACCTGAGTGCGGAAAAGTCAAAATTTTGAGTATTGTGTGCACGTTTTGCCATTGTACGGCAAGCGCAGCCAGATATTTCTCTAGAGTCTAAGGGAGGGTTTACAGAAGAAAACCATGCCTGTACTGTGGAATATATCTATTTCAACAGAATGTCGTACTCAAGCGAGAGGTTCCACATTATTGGGTAAATTAAGTTCCTTCATGGCTCGGGCAGAATGCATTCATTGCATGCCAGTTGTTAGGTTACAACTAATGTGTGAACTGCTTTAACATGCCACTTGTAAACAAGCAAGATCCATATCTTCTCTTTTATAGTTCGAGAATTTGCATGTTGCCCAGCTAGGAGTCTGAATAATTTTGATAGCCCAAAGAGCATAAACAGCCGTTGCTGTTTCGTGTGGGGACACAAATGCGGATAAAAGATTTCTGTTCACGAGCTGGCTTTCATTCACATCAATCTTTGTGACAGCTTATTAACATTTCATGTAAACTTTCAGTCAAAATACATTGTCAGTATTTTATCATAAATTAAATATCCTATATATATATATATATATTCCTGAGAAAGGGAAATGCACATAATATATATATTATATGCATTTTAGTCTCCTTAATTTAGTCACGATTCGTTTCAGATATATATATATATAACCGTATAATATTTTTAATTTTTAACACCATAATAAATTTTAGCAAATTAACCAATTTTACTCAACACAAAGGATTGATTTCTTTCTAACAGTTGACACCAACACACCATCATTTCCTGATGAAAACATTTTTAAAACTAGAATGTTCTATCAGAAGTAATCATTTGTACAATAAAAAGCAACAAAAAAGAGAATATACCTAGAGTAACTGAGAAGAGAAAAGAAGAGGGTGAACAAGAGATTTTCATTTTCCCACAACTGCAGCTCTGTTGCTTGAGCAGTTGGCAAAGAAACCCTAACACAACCAAGAAAGATTGTTTTACCAGAGTTCTCCAGTAAAACAATCTTTCTCATTTATAGTTTTTTTTTCTTTTAAAACTATTATTGAGGACGCTAAAGCATCCTTACTATCATCTCAATCTTTTCGCTTTGATTTCTGTCAGTTAAACATCCCTCAGTCCCATCCACCAATCTTCATCCGTAGTGTAGGCATATCCAAACACGTTTTAACGAACCTGTCCTATTTAATGTAATAACAATCTGTTTTAGTTTTTTGACTCGGGGCCTGTCTTCCTACTATCGAAATATACCAACAGCACCGAAAAGAACGCCAGGGAAGAATTTTAGAAATTTCTCAACAAAGATTTTTTTTCAACCATTTAACATGGAACACCCCAGTAATAGACTTCAGCCTTTCGAACAAGATTATTTTCAAAATACATAAGCAGGGTCTTTCAAAGTTGCTACAGTGAAATATGAGTGCTGTGCCGAAATAACTGAGACATTGCTCTAGAGTCTAGATAATTCAACAACTGTTTTAAGTCTTCTGCTTCCAACACTTTTCTACATTAAAAGGGCGAGCTGCCAGATTACCTCAACTAATTTGGCATACCTCCTTTTCTGATGTCAGGAATATGGTGTGCATCCTTGTCATGAAACTTTTCAGTGTGCTGTTGCAAACAGCTTAACTAATGAGAAAAAAATCAGTTTAAAAATATACTTCTAGTAAACATGAACTGAAAAGTATTTTAGGCTGTCCTTGATTGTCTCTGAATTTGCATAAAGGCAGTAAAAATTTCTGCCCTATTCAACAGAAGCTGAGAAAGAACAGTTGATATCAAGGATTCGAAAACTTTCATTCAAGTGGCATCTATTCCTTCAAATACTAGCATTTCCTGAGAAAGGGATTTCAATTAACTCACAATGCACTTCTATCACTACTCAGCTACTGAAAAGCAAAAGGAAATAATGTCGATCACACCACAATAATCGCATCGTGAAAGTTTATATAATCGTTACTTTGATAAAGGTTTATTATCACATGGACTCCCCCCCACCATGGGCCAAATGGTGCTGGAAGAAGAAATACATGAAACAACTTCCAAATATATCTAAAAATAAACCAGGTTGTGAATCCTCATAGCAGCTTATGATTATACATAGTGTGTATCTGTCAGAGGTACCAGTGGCCACCCCACAAAACCGCGAAAAAGTGTCACTGTGAAGAAGAAAAATCTGCCAGGCCAGATAAGCATGTGAGTAGTGCAGGTATCGTGGATAGAGTGTTATAGTGTTGTTTATCTGGTCTCTCAGATACTTGAAGGCCCGTCACCAGGAAGGGGCATTCTAGCATCCGTCCACAGCATGAGGTTAATAGAAGAACGCATGTTGGAGACCAATCCCCCACCAGAGCAAGGAAGGAGAGGACTCAAGAAATGAAATGGGGCAGAGGTAAGAGAGGGAAGAGTAAAAGCTGGGACCTCGAGGAAGGGAGGTCCTACAAAAATAAATAAATAAATAATAATAATAATAAAATAATAAATAAATAATAATAATAAATAAATAATAATAATAATAATAAATAAATAATAATAAATAATAATAATAAATAATAATAAAATAAGATAAATAAATAATAAATAATAATAAAATAAGATACATAAATAATAAAAAATAAAAAATAAAATAATAAATAAATTTAAAAAATTAATTTATTCCTACCCCTAAGGGTTAGCAGACTATCAGAGGAGAACCTCTGTGGAAGAATCTTGCGCAGCGGTGTGTGCGCCAGCAGGAATGTTAAAAATTTCTACCCCAGGTCAGGGTTTGCATGAGGATGGTCCCAAGTTCTAAGAGAGAGCAGGGACAAATCAGGAGGTTTCACACAAGAGAAACCTAGTCAGGTTCCGGTGGAACAGCAGTAGTCATAAAATCTCTCCCTCTCCTCTTAAAAAGGGCAGTACAGAAGGGTGTGAAGGTATTGAAGATTTCACTAGTTTTAATCAACGAGCGCACAGGCTGGAGAGCAGGCAAGTTGCTTTTGAGGAGGAGTTGTCTCAGATCCAAATAAACCACACATTCGAGAAAAAGGTGATTTCAGTTCTCCGTTTCACCACAGATGCAAGTGTCTTCATCCACCGCGCAAAACTGAAGAAGAGCTTCGAAGGATCAGTGTCCAGTGAGCATAAAGGTGGTCTCTAAGCTTGGGGTGAGCCAAGACAGGGTACTTTTAGTGAAGAAAGCAATATCCGGAATGAATTTTCTAGTGGTCTCGCCCTTGGGCCCTACAGAACTGCCAGAGGTTGGAAACGTCAGACTAGTCTTTTCTTCTCGGTTGGCGTTGGTAGCAGCAGAAATGCCGATAAAGATAGTTTGTATGCTCCTTCTGGAGCAGTGCAAGAGGCCGCAGTAAGCAATGTAGAGGTCTAAATGTAGATTTCTGAAAATGGCTTGAAGTGCCTGGGTGGAGGTAGTTCTGCGGGCTCATGTGCATCGGAGAAGAAAGAAACGTTGAATACTATTTAGTTTGTTGGCGAAGGTGATTCTCTCAACCCTGAAATGTAAAACTAGGAACCAGGCAGGGGCACCATACGAAACAATCGAGAGGAAGACTGCAGAATACAATAACTTAAGATCATACGGTACACTATACAGATTATTAATAACCAAACTGGATTTTGAAAACGTTAAGAGTAAACTTGCTTCTTGTCCAATGATAGTAGAGCCGTTATCTTTTGCCAAGCTGCTGGCCGCAACTTGTGCCCATAAATACTTCTGCCTCTATTACATCTTGGTAGGGCGCTTCCGTAGCCAGGTGGGAAGGAGCAGCAGTGCTAGCACACGCTTCTTGATTAGACCGGGGTTCGAGCCCGTCACCACCAAATACGGAGGATGCGGAAAGGTCAGGGAATGACCACTGCATATTCCCGGAGCAATATGGCCTTAGTTGCTAATGCTCCTAAAAACCAAATAGCAACAACATCCTGGTAGTTGTGATGGATTCTCGTCTAATGATAAAGTTAGCTTATTAGCATTCCTGAATCGATAACCTTCGTAGATCTCATCCTACCATACCAAACACAAAAAAAAAAAAAAAAAGGAATCCTGATGCCAAGAAGTCTCCTTGTCTTCATGACATTTCTCCACTTGTATTTAAAACAACTTGTGCTCATGAGTTATACTTGTTTTGTATCACCTTGTACTCTCCCATAATCCACTGCTGTTTTTCCTTCTGCGTGGAAATTTGCTCACAGCGAGGCAATTCCTAAAAAAAATATGAAATCCTTTTCTTCCAGTTACCTTTCCAAATCAGTCACCCGATATTATCTGCTTCGAAACCACCCATTTCATTAACGATCGTCATTATGGATTCCGCTAGTGTCATCCTCTCGTGATACTTAATCAAATGTTACAGATCACTGGTCAAATTCTATGGAAAATTTCAGAAAAACTGATTACCCTAAGAGCATTCGATATTTCTAAGGCTTTTGATAGTGTCTGGCCTAAAGGTGACCTTCGTAGATCTCATCCTACCATTCTTGTAATCTTCTTGTCATTTCTAAACTAATGGTAGAGTTTCCAAAGTTTCTGTCCTTTAATCCATACTAAAACTACTGTATATTAGCGACCTTCCATTGACTGGAAATCCTGCCCACAGCGTACGTTCCAGTACGACAAATCCCTCTCTGAAAAAACATCTACAACTGCTAATAATCCCTTAAATGCTGATCTGCGGATAATTCTTCAGTGTGAAGAAAAAAATTTTGTTAACTTCAATCCTAATAAGTAGTCATGATTTATTTATTAAAAAAGAACATACAGCACACACTCATCTTTCTATACAAGAATCGTATATCTCTTAGCATAAGCACATTACAAATACTGCATCGAAAAACCGTATTCTATTTGGCTCTCGGCATTGATTTACTTCTGATAAGTTACTGGCTATGTACACATGCTAAATCTGTCCTACAGCGGAATATTGTTTCCACACATCTGATATGATGGCCCTAAAATCTCTCTGAAACACCAAGCTTCTATCCAAAAGAGGGCGCTCAGGTTAATTAGTGATTTTTTTATTTACAAATTTACTCCATTTCCTATCACGCAGATGCTCAGTTTCTACTGCATGTCTTTCCATTTCTTCTGAATTAGTATCTGTATTTCCATTCCATTCCATTGTTCCAAACCAGTCCTACTTGCCTCAACTATTGAATACCCACTCGCAGTCCAACTCTAAACACATCGAACTAGCTTTTCCTCATTTATCCCTCCTACTGCAGTTCCTTGGAATAATTTTACTTCGTATACACTTTCTGAAAATCTACAATTTAGAGAAATTTAAGCCTAACAATAAGTATATTGAAAAGATTTGGACTGGTTTGCATAAAGTTCTCTTTTTTTATCTGGCGGGTTGTTAATTGCCGGAATAAGTTGCTTCCACTTGAACCACACTTTATGGCGAGAAAAAATTCCTACCAAAAAATAACTTGTAGGCTGAGGAAACACTCCTTTTGAAGAAGTTGCTTCCATGGTTGGTTGAAGGTGACAGAGCTTAGGAAGGGGATTCCTTGAACTGTATGGCTAATACTAATAAATAATACTAATATACATTGAGTAATCACTGAATTATGAGCATCCCTATGAAAACTGAATGCGACCCGTTGACCACGTGAGGAACGACAGTGCGCAGTTAGTCGACCTGCGTAACATAGATAAGGTGTCGGTGGTTCAGCAGGTAGTAAAATTCCGAGCGTGATGGGTAAAAGAAAGGATTAATCGGACTTTGATAAAGGACGGATTGTGGAAGCTCGAAGAGGTGGTGCCTTGATCTCCGGAACGGCTGAACTGGTGGGGTGTTCGAGAGCCACCGTTGTTAAAGTGTACCAGGACTGGCATCAAAATGGTCAAATAACGACCCGACGCCAAAACTGCAAAGGTCAGCGAAAGGTTGATGTTAGAGGTGAGCACCGGGTCCGACAACTCGTAACGGCAAACAAGCGCAGCACTGTTAAAGAGGTGACTACACAATACATCATGGGCCAACCCGGAACAATATCTGGCATGACCATGCGTCGCACGTAAGGGCTATACAAGTAGACGACTCCTACGGCATCCTCTCCTAACCAAGGTTCGTAGGCGTAAAAGACTCGCCTGGTGCAAAGATCATGCAAGTTGGACGTTAGAAGACTGGAAGAAGGTGTGCTGATCGGATGAGTCACGTTATTTACTCCACACTGTGGATGGTCGTGTACGGATTTGGCGTCAACACATTGAGGCTCTTGATCCATCATGTATGGTATGAAAAGTGTAGGCCGGTGGAAGTATGGTGTGGGGCATGTTTCACTGCAGGAATTTGGACCCCTGGTGCATGTGGAACAACGTATCACTGGTCTCCGCTTTCGTAAACTGCTTGCTGACTGTGTACACCCCGCTATGTTACACTTTTTCCCGAATGGCGATGGTGTCTTCCAAGATGATAGTGCGCCGTCTGAGCCGTCCGGCGCTTGTTGTGCAGGAATGGTTTGAGGAACACAGTTCTGACTTCCAGCATATCGATTGGCCTCCGAACTCCACCGATATCAATCGCATAGAACACTTGTGGGACACTATGGAAAGGCATATTATTGATATGCCTTTCCATACGTCGGATAGCTGCTGTACTGAGGGCAAAAGGAGGTATTAGGTAGGTGGTCATAATTCGGTGATCACTCAGTGTATAATACTAATATACAGAAAGACATGAAGTTCATAATGCAGCAAGACGGACACGTGGTGTTTATGATTCATCAAAATTTTTCAAGTAGAGAGAGAAAGGTCATTTTCTCTATAAGACGATGAGGAGATTACACTTCGAACATTATCTAGATGTAGAGTTCGAATGTAAAGAAAGATGAAGAACTTTCTATAGAAGGTGCAAATAACATAACAGCAAACAAATAGATTGGTGAAGAGAGCTAAGCATTCTATGGGCAACAGCTTAAGAGCTTGGCTTAGAGTTTTTCAGACCTTAATAAACAGATACCTCATGGGGAGGTTATTAATAGAGAGGTATAACGCTCTGAGGGTGGTGAAATTAGTAAAAATTAATGAGAAAGGAATATTCTCGGCGGTAAGTCAAACAAGAACCAGCAATGGGTGAGGAAGGTCAGTAGACCAGACCTTATGAAGTAGACCTCAAGAGTATTCGTGGCAGAAAGTTTAGCAATTTTCAAGTAAGAAAAGAATAGACCACTCTGACGATGGAAATAATTATTGATATTTTTTTTTTTTTTTTTGCAAGTGAAGAATAAGTTCGTTTCATTGAATCATTATACGATTTTAATAGTAATTATCTTCTGTATCGTATATCAATCCGCACATCGCAAAAGAGTAAAACGTTTCCAATATCTTCCGTGTTTGGGGTCACCACAGTTATCCAAAGACATGCCCTATTGCCATAGTCACCTCTATACACATTTTTGACCAATAGTCTGCTCAATAAATGAATCCTTAATTAAGAATAAGAAACAAATCATTATAATCAACATTACTTTTGAATAGTTAACCTTATTTCAGACTTAACCGCCTATACAAATTAATTAAATTAAATCAATATAAAATGAACAAAATAGCAACACAAAAATTAACACAGAAAAATGAACATTGTAATTATTACGTACAAGAAGAATGGAGTGAACGGAGTAAGTGATATGACCTGTATTACATAATTTAATGAAATTATTTTTTATTTACAAAACATATTTCTAAATGTTATTCTACTAATTACATATTTCTTTACTAAAGTCAGGTCTGCACACAAAAGCTATTTCATAACATGTCGGCCGTACTTGGAGAATCAATTCGAGCCAAACCCTGCTGCTTCAAAAAGACCTCAAAAAAGTTAACAAAAACTTGTCCGATACAAATAATAACTGCTGGGTTTTGATTTGTCCGATTTTAATGAAAGTTGGGATGGCTCGACAAATCTTTTTAAAAGACTCAAATATGAAATTTCATGGCGGACAAGGTGAAGCCAACAGGCGCTAAAATGGCTAAAAATACGCCTAAAATAGTTATTGTTTTCAATGATAAAAATGAGCAGACACATATTCCAATGAAATGTATATTCATACTAGCTACAGATTTTCAGGTACTGAAAATTTGTAGCCAGTATGAATATACATTCACTGAAAACTCCACAGTCATTTTTTTTTTAATCCAAACAGCTATTAGTCCTAAACATTCAAAATCGGACACATGTTTATATAAGCTTTTTTCATTTTTTTTTTTTTTTTTTTCAGGGTCCAAAATCAATCCTGAAAGTATGGCTCACGTGTTATGAAACACCCTATAAAGTTTTAAATATATGCATACTCTTGAAGTAAATGCAAGATGATTCACTTTGCATTTCACTCTCGAATAGCAAACTGACATTGAAATATTTTATTTGGATAGATTACGTGTACCTGGAAGACAGCTTGGCACTAAAATATCTGGTGGCCAAAAACTTCAAGGATACGAATGGCACGTGTCAGTTAACGGTATCGAAAAAAATTTCTTTTGAAACCTCCTTCGGGTTCGCTTTTCCCAAAGATAGTCCTTATGGAAAGGAATTTAACAAACAGTAGGTATATTATACACTTATTAATAATAATATAACATACGCTCGTTTGTTTTATCATGTTAACAAACCTGAGTCTATAACAGTTTTTTTTTAATGCTGTTGATTCTTACACGTAACTTCTTAAGAATCACAAAGAGGTGATTCAGTATTGCACCTGCCTACTATTTATAAGCATTGCTGTTAGCAATTAGAACAGGCATCTGCGACTCTACGTGCCAGCAAGTGGCATGCTGGAAGATTTTTTGTGGTACATCGATGGCATATTACTTATTCGAATTGATTATTATAGTTCTAATGAGGGAAAAAATGAAGAAATGAAAAACAAGAAGGATCTTACAAGGAAAAAGGTTTCCGGCCTCTATACAAGATTAAGGATTCACAACCCTAAAAGTTGTTTCAGGGTTTAGCAGACAGACACCAAATACAAAGGCGCCTCCGTAGCCAGGTGGGAAGGAGCAGCAGTGCGTAGCACACGCTTCTTGATTAGACCCGGGTTCGAGCCCGTCACCACCAAATACGGAGGATGCGGAAAGGTCAGGGAATGACCACCACATATCCCAGGAGCAATATGGCCTTAGTAGCTAATGCTCCTAAAAAACAAACAACAACCACCAATAGGCGCATTATAGCCAAAGCAGCTTATGTGCCATAAAACCCCCACAACAACAACCACCAAATACAAATGTTAATAATATACAATAGTGTTACATACCTACATAACGTTATATATCACTACCATTTTGAAACGCAAGGCTGGATGAAGCCAACCCAGGGGTAGACCGGCTATATAGACCAAATAGCTGTCGCCTAAAGCTTAAAAAACCTCAGCAGCCTTTTAGGGTTTGAGAGGAGGGAGACACTAACTGCATGGTTCGCATTCGGCGTGAGCTGCTGGTTACTTGTCTAATGCAGCTTCTGATTTAGCCTACTTTTATTTTGCAATGATATATATATATATATATACAGCGGCGGGCAAAAAAACTGCATCACTTGTGAATTTTGCAAATACTGTTTTGCGCTGCATTGTGGGTTGCAGGAATGTTCGAAATGCATTTGTAAGATAGGCGATATATCTTGTGAATGAAATCCAATAAAAATACTCTACCTGATATCCCTAATTACCATAAATATCTTCCCAAAGGGTGAAATGCGTAATTAATGGAAATACAATCATGCAAATGGAAATCATGACAACCAAACATACATTTTATTGCATTTACGTGTACAAACTGAAATGACAAGTTAACGTAATAGTATTATGTACTGTAAATCAGCAAAATAAGTCCTCAATATTTTGTTGTTCCTTCTCGAGCTGCAATTACAGCCTTGCAACGATCTGGCATAGAGTACAGGTGGTGCTATGCAGTCAGGATGGTATGCCACCGATTTTCGTCTTCTGACATATCGCTTCCCATCCGAGCCATGCAGGTTGAATTTCGATTCGTCAGAAAAGATGGTGTCCTATTGCTCCTTTGTCGATGAAACATGTGTTTTAGCTCAAGCAAGTCGCTTCTTCCTCATTTGTTGGGCCAACAAAGGCTTCTTCTTGGGCCGATATGCATGCACACCACATTCCGAAAGCAGTCTTTGGATAGTTCGTGCACTTCTTTCAATACCAGAGGCCATCTCAAAGTCCAGTTTTAGATCAGGAGCACTAGCATGGCGATTACGAAGGCATAGCCGTTTCAAATATCGATCTTGGGAAGGCGTAGTCACTCTTACGGCCTGATCCGGGTCTTCCCTTCACATCACCGGGATATTGTTGACTTGGTGGCAGCCTATTTTATCAGTGATAGCACGCGTAGAAAGCCCTTCCTCGAACAGAGCAACAGTTACACTTTTTTTTTTTTTGTGTCAACTGACCGTATGGAGCCATGCTTACACCTCCGCAAAACAGGATACTAATGAGAGTGTACACCATTCCAACGCCGTATTTATAGAAACTGCTGCAATACCTTGCAATTACTGTCTGATGCTACAGAAATATGCAGCTATGACCACCTACCTATGATTAGAAGAATCAGTAGAGCAGAGCAGATTGGGGCTTAAAACACGAAGCCGTCTCCCTAATTTACAAAAAGCAGTTTTTGTTCCGATTGTCAGTTACGGTGCTTCAGTCTGGTGCGCCAAAGTTGCACTGGAGCGAAACAAAGGCAAACTGAACTCCATACAGCGATTTATGTTTCTATTGGTAACCAAGGCATGCAGCACTGTCAGTACCCCTGCGCTCCAAGTCATCGCAGGGTATATGCTCCTATATCTTGAAGTTGCCAAAAGAGGCCTTTTCCATTGTCTGAAAAAAAGGCATACCTACACAGCTACTTAATCTCCAACTGGACCTGACAAGCGACCACAAACAGGAAAAATGACGAATCTCAGATCACTTGCAGCGCCTCTGGCAGAAATCCTGGAATGGGTAGGATTCATGCTGGCACCCAATTTAGTGTACGGGATCATGCTGGCACCCGACTGGGTGCTAGATCAATACACAGGGACACCTGCTCCTGTGACTAAAAGGTGTCACTATTAGTGACACGCTTTGAGAAAACCCACAGTCTGACCTCCTCCTCTCTTATTCCATGTGAACTCAACTTTTTTTTTTTTTTTTCGTGGCCTCTGTCAGGGAGTTCAAGCGACCTGGCAGAGGCCAGCCAGGGTATTGTGGGCAGGCTGGCTCACCTCCTAGTGGTGGTGGCGGGCAACGTAGGGTCACATTAGGGGCCCTGTGTCCAAGAAGCCATAGAAGCAACAGAACCTAACACAATACTATACACATACAACATGCCACCCACACACGCACATTTCTGGCATTTACAGAGTCCTGTATACTTCACAAGAATACAGATGGTGCAGTTGTGGGAGACCACAGGTCACGGCTTACCCTAAAAACTATGCCACTATGATGTAATAGAAGCGTTATCTGACGCAATACCTTTGCTTTGCGACTAACAAAATGACTGTAATCAAACAATATCTTTTACGTTTCACTACAAATGTTAATTTTTTTTAAAGTGGTGCAGTTTTTTTGTTCGCTACTGTATGCGTGTGTATTTTTGGAATTATTCTGTAAACTGTGGATTCTCACAGTGCGGAATCAAGAGTAACTTGGACGAGAGGGTCACAATTTTTTTTTTTTTAACATTGTTTCCAGTTTTGAATTTGATTTTTTGTTTGTTTGTTTATGAAAGGTTTTATTTTATGAAGTTCTGCACTTCTATCATTGTTTTATTTTATATAGAGATTAAGATTTAATTATTAAAAGTAAATGGTGTATTTATTTCTTGTTTAACTTGTAACCTAAATTAAATCATTAGATTTTATTCACCAGGGTCACCCAAAGTCAGTTGTTACTTAGGGGTTGTAGTACCGCAGAGTTTGATAACTCCTGCTGCAAAAACTAAACAGTATTCTTCTTCTTGGTAAACTGACTACATTAATCGTAAAGCAAGTGATTTGCGGACAGTGACCTCGTCTTCGGCAGCACCTTATGTAGGGATACCAAATCGGCAAATAGCGAAAAGAGTACATCAGAAACACTTTGTAAATGTTTTCCCTTTGAGGAACGTTGGAAACGGTAGCGGATTTATAGAGTCGCATGGAGAAGGATCCCCCGTATGTAGTAACAATTAGATTTGCATCACCTTGCAGAAACTTGAATAATTATATTTGCAAAGTTATATTAGAATAAAGTTGCGTGAATTTACATAAACTTGCCTGATTATACATGCATAATATCGTACGTAAATAGGTTCATACTATAACTAGTTTTATATTATTTTGTCCCCCCACCAGCTGGCACAAGATCTGCCACTAACTGGAAGAGTTTAACATTTTTTTACATTTTAATCATTTAAAGAATGCATCTGGTATCTCTAATCTTATGCGTATATTTTAGAAGTGGGGAGAAGCGAAAAGTCGTGAATGAGAATTTCTGTTGTCCTGGCACAGTGAATGTGCACACTGTTACGCAAATAACATCCAGCTTGTACGCCCAAAATAAAACATTTATCGGTTTCAATGAAGTAGTTACTATGAAGCTGGGAACTCCCTTGGTACTGAAATTTATTTATTTATTCGGTTGGTGATCGCAATCTCATTCTGGACAGCAAAGTGCTAGTGGCGAGTGTAAACAAAAATTTATCGTCAAAATAAATGCTGCTCATTCCTCAAGTAACCTTGTTAATGAGTAGTCATAACTTCAACACCCCTCCTTTGATGCTGAAACTACCTCTGATAATTCCAAATTTTTATCTCGAGCCAATTTTTACCAGTTGAAAATTGCAACTGCCATCCTCCCCCCACTCTTCGGCAGCACCTTACGTAGAGATACAAAATCTGCGAATAGTACATCAGAAACACTTTGTAAATGTTTTCGCTTTGAGAAAACTTAGAAATGTTGGAAACGGTAGCGGATTTAGAGGGAGTATCAGGGAGGAAGGATCCCCGTATGCTGTAACAATTAGATTTGCATAACCTTGCACAAACGAATAAGTATATTTGCAAAGTTATATTAGAATAAAATTGCGTGAATTTACATAAACTTGCACGATTATACATGCAGTTTTAAGATATACTATCACTGAGAAGACGATTTTTGAAAGTTTGGTATTGTAAAACTGATTGAAATCAGTTTTATAAAGGTAACCAAACTTTCAATTCGGCAATAAATTCGGAAAATGAAAGAGTCGGAAATAAATTTACACGTTAAGGAAATACGTGTAAATTATATTGCCATTGTCGAATGAGCAAAACGAAATTCAGAATTATGAGGGATTAAAAGTGTGGGGAAACAATGCAAAAATTAACTCGGTAACGAAAGAAAACATTAAAAAAGAGAATAAATAAATAAAATTAATACAGCCAAAGTGTGGAAGAAATGTGTCCCTTTTTAACTGGTGCAATTAACCACATAAAAATTAATTTACATCGGCATGCAAAACTGCATTACTTGCAGGTTGCTTAATTAACTTTAAATCTAAAGAAACAAACGTTCTCACCAAACTGAGCTCTTAAAATAAACAAGAAACTAACACTTAATAAATAACAAACAGTATTACTATTTAAACATACCTGTCAACACAATGAATGTTAACTGTAGGCCAACTAACACAGAACCAAGAAAAATAACTTCGTGCTTAACACAGAAAATGTTTACTGCAAATGCCTTAACCGACATCGTATCGAAATTGTTTTTCAGTCTGGTTCGAGGGTTCAAATGTCTTTGGCAATGCAACTTGCTTTCGTGAAATCGTTAATAAATTCGTTTTCAAGTAACACTTATCCATTTTTAAGTGTATTATAAATTTCATCAAACTATTGGAATTAATGGTGGGTTATTCCAAATGTTTCAACCCGCGCGGCATGAAAATAGACCCAGTGAGAGCACAATTTTACAAAAATAATACACGATACTAAGACCAAAGCTGTTTCTGGAGAATATGGCCACCTACCTGTCAAATAATGAAAATTTACTAACATCATTCGGAAGGAAAATAGGTTTTGTTAAAGGTTTAATTACGTTTGAATTAAAGCTTTAAAAAATACAAGGAGTGGACAAAATAACGGAAACACCTGTGATAAGAGTTACAGATATGCCTAAGTGGTATTGAGCCACTTATGCTTTTAAAACAGGTTGTATTCTACGTGGAATAGATTCAAATAAATCTGGAACGGTCCTAAGAGAAACACTGGACCATTCTTCATGGAGAGCATTTCAAGCTCATTAAGTGATGAAGGTGAAGAAAATTTGCTTCTCACTCCCCTTTCCATATATGCCCGTAGTAGCTTAATAACATTTAAGTCTATTGATTGTGCTGCAGGTCATGAGAGATGCTTAGGTTTCATGCCTCCTCAAACCAAGGTTGACTGCATCTGGCTGTACGTATGTATCGAAGCATTATCACCTTGAAATAAGGCATCGTTATTGGGAAGCAATGTTTGCCCAGTGGAATGAACCTGGTCACTCAGAATATCAACGTAATCAGTGTCAGTAATTCGCCCATTCAAGGTGATGATAAGGCCTAAAGAATACCAAGATACTACTACTAAGACCGTTGGAGATCCTCCTCCATGTTTAATTATTATTATTATTATTATCTGTTTATTTCTCTTCCGAGACACCCAAAGACAGCACGTGGCTAGAGGGTGTGGTTACATTATTTCAGTATTTACAAGCATATTTACATGAACTTATTTACAATATTTGGAGATGACAAAACACAGAATATGTGTTAATGGATTAATTGCGAATGGTTGTTAAATGCTAAATATTATTATATAGATTATTAAATTACTCTTATTATATTTGTACCTGCCGGTACACATTACCAAATATTTCTGTCCTATACATTTTGTCTGTACATAGTTTCTCTGGATCTATATTTAAATTATTAAAATAATTCACAGTATTTGCTGGGAAAAATCTCCCCAGAGAGTCCAATTGAGTCAGTTGGCACTTGAGATTTGGTTCTTCTCTGTTTATTCTCGGTCGTGTCATCCGAGGGCGAGTGATCACGTTTCCCACTTTCGGCGCATCTATTCTCTCCGTTAGTAGCTTTGCCAGAGTTAAGATGTTTCTGGTTGTGATGATATACTTCCACGGTGTGATGTCCAGATTGGCAGACAAGACCGCTCTTGAGATGGTAAACGGTTTCCTGGCGATCTTGTTTAGCCATCTCAGGAGCCAGTATTCTACTCCTAAGAAGGTCTTGATGTTGTTCTCGGGGGCCGATGACCAGATAGTCGATGCGTACAACGGAATCGGTGTAACGCATTTAAGGATGTATTGAATCATGAGATGAGGGCTTCGGAGACCGGTGAGTTCTTGTCTAGTGCTCCAGAGTGCTGCGTATGTCTTTTTCCTAATGTATTCGAAGTGAGGTATGAAGTTTAATCCTTCATCCCACTTAAGGCCAAGGTCAACATGTGCGGGAGATTTTTGGACTCTGGTATTGTTCACGAAAATCGTAATTTCATTTTTCTTCTTTTTATTGGTGAAGGTCATTTGGGCAGTTTTATTTTCATTAACTTTCAGGCCAATGTAGTGCAGATATTCTTCTAGTTTCCTGATTGCCTTGTTTGCTTCCTCTGATAGATGGGGTGCAGTTTCTTGTTCTTTAGAGATTACAAAAAATTTCAAATCGTCAGCATATGTAATAAATTGCTCACAATTCTCACAGTTTTGAGCTAAAAATGGGGCTAGTGCTATTGCGAAGAAGGTGGCAGACAATACACCCCCTTGCGGTACTCCCCTAGAGATACAGTAAGTTGCTGTTTGTTTCCCATTTATTGCGATAATTTGTCTTTCTTGAAGGGTGTTAGTGAGAATGCTTAAAGTGCTTCCTGAAATGAGGAAATACTCCTTGAGGATTACTGTTATAGCTGGGATTGAGACGTTGTCGAAGGCTGCTGCTACATCCAGGAAAACGATGTCCAACTGTTCTTTATTATTTAATGCTAGCTGTATTCGGAGTAGAGTCTCCATTAAATTTGTAATAGTCGACCTTCGAGGAAGCACAGAATGTAAGTATTCTGGCCTGTCCCCAAAGCAGTGCTGATTGACGGTGTTGAGGATTGCTTTCTCAAAAACTTTTTGCAGAGAGCATCCGATTGCGATGGGCCTGAAATCTTTGCTGGTTTTAGGATTGTTTATTTTTGGAACTGATTTTACGTAATATCTCTTCCATGTTTTCGGGATAATCCCCTCAGTTAGTATTCTTTGGAAGAGGTGGTGGAGCGGGTCAATTATGTAAGCACTACATATTTTTATCATGAATAGCGGGAACTGGTCCGGCCCGATCGTTGCTTTATTGGGGAGAGAATTAATAGCTTCCTTTAAGTTTTCCCTGCTGATATTAATTTCACGTAATATGTTTCTATCTCTAGTTCGGTTAGTGTCAGTGGGATCCATCAGTTTTTCAATCATTTTCTGCATCTCGCGGATGTTTTCCTCACAATTTTTCTGCTTTTCATTCAAAGGTTTTCCGAATGTGACTTCTGTCCACTCTCTAAACAGCTGGTCCGTCATTTCTTTTTTGTTGTTTTTCTTGCTAACTATTCTCTTTCCTTTTTTTAATTTTTCCTTAATAACCTCAATGTATGCTTGTCTTTTCAGTCGAATGAACTTTGCCCTTTCGCATTTATACGTTGTCCGATCAGTCGGGTGTCCAGTTCTTTTCCACTTTCGGTATAGCTTTTGCTTCTTTTTAAACATAACTTTAACTTCTGGAGTAAACCAAGAGTTCGCTCTGTGTGAGATCTTTAATACTTTCGCTGCTCCTAGACGGGCGATATTCAAGAGTAACCGCGAAATCTCGTCTATGGCTTCTTCAGTGGACATCTTATGTAGACTTTGAAAGTTGTATCGCGCTAAGCATTGCAAGATGACCTCGGATTTAATATATTTTGTGGAAAATATCAACTTCGATTCATTACCCTGATGTGTGCCGCAGTTCTGATCGGCAGTCTTTCTTCGAAGAGCAACCTCCATTGAAAGCGCAGAGTGGTCGGAGGAAAACTGTAAGGAGTTGTCTATTAAGTTAACATCTTGCGCGTTAAAATAAATTAAATCCAGGCGCTGTAATCCTCTTGTCGCAGGTGTTGTTAATTGTTTCATTCCGAGTGCTTCTACTGTGGCGTCTAGCTCTGCTTTTGCATCTTTATTCCTCGGTAACGGCATATTCAGATCTCCTAAAATGATTGTGTCAATATTTACGTCTAAGTTTGATACCAGCCAGGTAAAGAACTCATTTCTGATCTCCCTCGTATGTTCTGGTGGCATGTAGATGAGGCACAGCTGTACCTTGCTGTTCTCACCAGAGAATGTGGCGATAACAGCTTCAAAGTTATCAGAATTAGAGCTGTGTTCTTTCACAATCTGGAAGTCGGTTTTATATATCATCATTACTCCTCCGCCCCTTTTGATCTCTCTCCCTCTACCAATGCACTTGTGGCCTAAATTGTCTACCAGGGCGTCCAGCTGTTTATTATTTTGAAGCCACGTTTCTGTCAGACAGATAAATGAGTGTTCTGCATTTATTAGAAGACTCTGCAAGGTGTGGAGTTTATTGGATATGCTGCGAACATTTTGTAGAAAAAGGGAGACTTTTGTATCCCCTTTGAAGTCTGGCGAGGTGTTCGTTGATTGCTATTGTTTTGCTAGGGTGTTCACTGCACTAGTAGTGGGCCTTGTCGATTGTTCTCTGTAACTTTTAACGAGGGTGCCACTGGGCCATATATTTCTGTTCAGTAGTTGGGCTTCACAATTAATGGGGCAAGAGATAGTGAAGGAGGAGTAGGCAGGGTGTCTAGTTCGTACTTGACGTACCTCAACATCGATACCAATTCCCTCAACACACATTTCTCTGATGACACCAGGAGTAATATTGGGGTTGATTCGCGACACAAATATTTTCCCTCTCGTTTGAACCGAAGTGATGTTGTACTTTTCGGCAAGGCAAGGACGATATCCTGTGGGTAACCTCGGCGAGGAAACAGGGATTTTATGCATAGGATCGCCGTTTGTTCGCGTTGCATCATGTTGCTGATTGGTAAGTAGCGAGTGGCGTTCTCTTTTAGTAGAACTTTGGTCAGCTGATTTTGATGGGAGAGTAACCATCTGTGCGTAGGTAGGTTGTTTCGGTGCATATAGCTCTATGTTGAAGAAGTGATTCTTATCTATGCAGGGTTGGCTTGCGGGTATCGCAGTGCTAGCGACAGTTGTCTCTGCTCTGTTTTCTGTTCTGCAGTCTGGATTTCTGTTCGGGAAGTTTTTAGTACTTTCCACCATTTCGGGGCGTATCTGTTCTCTGCGGGGATCAGCTTCGTGCAATACTGTTTTTATTTCGCCTGGGAGGGTAGTCCTGAGACGAGTATCATGCTCTTTCTTTGCTTCTTTAGGATAGGTAGCAGGGCCAGCTCGTAAGTGTTCAGCTGTCTGATTATGTCGTCTGTTAATATGTTGTAGCTGTGTTAGGATGGTGTCTAGTTTCCTATCCATTACTTTCTGACTGGCAATTAGTTTCATGTTTTGTTCTCTTAATTCGTGATTTTCCTTTTGCATGTCCTGGAGAGTTTTGAAAATGGGGAGAAGGAGTTCTTCTAGTAAGTCTTCCTGCCTCCGTGTGTCGTGGGCTAATTGGTTGTGCTTCGCTTCGTTTTTATCTTCTCTCTGAAATGCAATACAGCCTGCTTTTACAGTGTGGTCTAAAGTGTTACTAATATCCTGGGGGTCGTCACTTGTTTTCTTGTGTTCACATTCTTCTGGGCATGTGTCACAGCCTAAGATTTGAGCTAAGGAATAATTTAGTTTCCCGTTCCGCTCTGTTACCGTGTGGTTGCTAGCGGGCTGTGGGGAGGGGTCTTCATTTTCTGAGTCACTAGTGTCTATGATACATGATGGCGCTTCAGTTGTTTTATTCAGTTGTTCTGTTCTATCATTTTCATTTGTGGATCTACAACTTGTGCAAAGAAACTTCTTGCGTCGTTTCTGATTTAAACGCACTATATCCACTTGAGAACAGCAGCTTCCAATTATGATGCTGCACCGTGAACATTTGATCGTGTATTTATTTGCGGTCTTACAAACGCTGCACGTCAGTTCCGTTGAATCCGATGGTTGTTTTTCCATGCTGAAGGGTAAACTGTATGAGTCTGTACTAGTCAAGTGAATTCTTTAATCCTCTAGGGAGGGTTGGCTGTTGTAGGAAAGTTCTTTCTGACTTTAGCTCTGGGCGGTAGTGCCTAATTCTTTAGCGCAGCAGGTTGTGTGACCTTGAGGGATACTTGCAGGGGAACGAAGATGAAATAGCAAGTGATAAACATGCAGAAAATCATTAATAAAACTTTACCTGAGCTTTAATTTCTTCTTCTGTTGGAATATTCAGATGGAGAGAGTCCTACGCTGGCACAAGACAGTCAGGATGGCACAAGACAGTCAGGATGGTCCGCTTCCTTTGGCATTCGCCAAATATAGACTCTTACAGGTGTTGGATAAACTTGAAAATATGACACGTTCCCAATCATCAAGTGTCTAGTTTTTGTACTCCTTACACCATAACATTCATTCTAGCATTACTATCAGCAACAAGAAGTTTAAAGATAGCGGCGGTGCTATAAATTTCAGCGTTATGAAGTTCTTGCCGAACTGTTTTGTTAGAAACTGGATTGCTGAGCATCACATTAAATTCTGCAGCTGTTTTTGAGGCAGTAGTTTTACGTTTTCAGCCTATTATCTTTTCAGCGTCCGGCGGTCTCTTTCAGCCAGCTTCGATTTTCTGCCACAATTCGTCCTATCAGATTTTGTTTTTCCATACTTCATGAATGCAGACCTGGATGCAAATTCCAAATTTACTGTGACATAACGCAACTACCAACTACAAAGGTCGGTTATTAGAAGATTTAATTTTTGTCCATCAATTACATGTCCTTAACCTCCCAAATAAGTCTTCTATCTTTTGTAACAGCCTGGGATAGTCTAACATCAGTGTTACTCTGGTAACTAGCAATATCTCTTCTCTAATTTCTGAATGGGATGTACGTACAATTGGATAGCTTCCAATTACCGACTTATATCTTTTGACCTATGTTCTTCTAAAACTACAGCAGCTCCACTGAATGATTTGATCAAATTTTCCCTACGTAACACAATTTGGGACAATTTTGATAAATCAATCTTTAAAGATCTTCCGTCTACAGATTCTGTGGACCATCTTGGTGAAAATCAATTTGCAAATTTTGTTAAAAACGCTAGATAGCGTTTTTAACTAGATAACATCAATCACAAAATTTACCAAAAGGAAAGTTTTCATAGAAAATGTATCCCTTGGTGGACGAATGAGCTAACGATTCAACATCGCAAGGTTCATCACCCTAGAAGATGCCTTTATCAAAAAGCAAAACGTAATAGACAGCCTTTACTTGTGGTCAATCATTTAAATTATAAAAATGAGAAGAGTAAATATGCTAAAGCAATATATAATAATGCGGTAAAATCCTCGTAGAATTTTACACACACACAACTGGAAATCAAGATCCGTGGGGCGAGGAAATGGTCAAGCAAACTGTAATGATTAATTCATCACGAAGATGAAGGAACAAAAAATTCAAATTATTGTATTATGGCCACCCGTAATCTCTTATATATACCCATATATGTATTATGACTGTAAATAGCCTGTGTTCTCTGATCGATTTGTCTGTTTTGCTGGACGCGCAAAAACCCCAGTTTCTGGGGGAAAACCTTGCCATCTACGCCTGAGACCGACTAACTCAGCTACGGAGTGAAAAAATCCCACTAAAGTTCCTCGCGTCATCGACGAGATTCGAACGTGGGCCTTCCACCCGGTGTGGGGAGGACGGCGACGATACCACTGTGCTACCGCGCAGACAAGATGAAGGAATATCATTGCTTCAGGTGTTTCAAGAATATGAGGGAAGGTGCTCTCTGTATTTGAAAACTGGGAAAAAAACTTGCGATAAGAAAATCGTCGCCCATCTGCAGAAAGCCATTAAACATAACGGACGGTAAAGATCAAGAAGATGCTCGAGACCTGTGACATACACAGGTGGTATTGGCACACTACATGTTAATACTGGATACTGTTACCATCAACAGGACGGTAAGACCATGAATTGTGACAAGCAAAAAAATTTATGACTGCGCCCCAGCACATTGATCCAGACATTTTCCTCTGCAGGTTTCTTCCATTTCTTGAGATTACAGCAATTCTGAGTGCTAACGCAAAAATTACATTTAAGGTATCCGCGGAGGCTTTCAGGGTTTTTTCAAAATTTGCATGCTTGATGGCTAAACTTGTAGCAGCCGGAGAAGCGGCGTAATTCAACGAAGACTTGACGAAAGTCGTTGTGCCTTTTAATGTTAACAAATGTTGAAATTCGAAAATTTTTGTCTCTAGCTCGTTTAAAACATTTTTCTTAGTTAATTATTACTGGTTTAGTGGTAAATACAAAACTGTTATTTCATGCTTCTTCTTCTTCTTTTTTTTTTTTTTTTTTGTTTTACTTACAGCATTGATTGGCTGCTTAACACTGGACTGGTCCGCAAGTGGATGAAACAGTACATGCCAACAATGGACATGTGTAGAATGGGAAAACAATCGCGTTTCACCAGCGTTCAAAAGCCACTAGAACTTCACGAATTGAAGACAGCGTTTATTGCTTACCTTATTGGTTTACTCGGAGGAGCAGTGTCACTCATAGCCGAGCGCGTTATCAAAATTAGGTCTTTAAAAGCAAAGGTAACCCAGGATTTATACATTGCAAAAACTCCAAGTGACACATGAGCATTTATAACACACCCATCATTATCGTAAAATACATCCAGTGAATTGATGTATTTGCATTTTCATATTAAAAGCGAAGAAAAGTTATAGTAAGAAACACCCTTCTGTTTCATTTCTATAGTGGAAAGAAATTCTATAGGCGATTTAAGGACATTCGTTAGATGCCATCATCCCTCTCTCATTCGATATATTTTTCACGCACGTAATTCCTGCTACCGACTGCTCACATTAGCAGTGCATTTCTTAGACCAACAGTTTTAATGAGAAAGGGTATAATTGTAGCGTGAATTTGTCACGAAATAGCTAGTGAACCACCTTGAATCGCCTACAAAATTTCTCTACTATAGTAAACTTTGGTGCACATGAAAATTAAACTTACGCTATTCAGTGAAATGTCGATACAACGAACTTCAAACATTATTTTTCTAAATGAACATTTTGCTACAGAGAAACTTAACTAACGTTATCCGTAATCTCATATAAATGCTCGGTCGTGAAAACGTTTCGAGCTGGCACCTCTTTCTCTTTTTATTCCCATAACCACAGGGGCTCACATCTGGCGAGTATGGGCTTGGCACACCCAGGATACTGAGCTGGATATCATCATTCTTCTCTTTCTTGGTGATTCCTCCCTCCCTCTCTCTCTCTCTTAGAGTATTTTTTTTTTTTTTTGGCTGGTGCAGCATAAGCCTCAGGCTTTCTTGCACCATATGGCTAATAATAATAATAACAATAATAATTTGACTATCCTGTACTAATAATAGTTTTCCATTAAAAGCCGACATTATGTTCAAATAAATTAGGATTCCAAAATTTAAAAATAAATGCCTATTTATTTGTATTATTAATTTTTTTTTTTTTTTTACCTACTGTAAATCATGGAATTAAAATATAAATTCTGAAATTAGTTTTTTTTTTTTTTTCCCCTACAATGCATACATTACAGCCATTCAATTGCAGTGTTTGTGAAACAAAAAGATTTTTAAAATAAATAACGAATGGTTATTCATCTCAAAATTCCTAGGTAGGTGGGTTTTTTTTTTTTTTTTTTATTCCGGGGGAAGAAAAAGTCCGGACAGTTTTTATTTTTATTTATTTTTTCCCCCGGACATTTTCCAGTTAATTTTAAAACTATTTGGTAAAAAAATAAATAACTAAAAATAATATTAAAGAAGGGTGTCAATAATGCTGGGGTCGATGGATTTGCAACTTGTTTGAAACTCAATAAAAAATCCATCTTGCACTTGACTAACGATAATAGTGTGCATTAATGACGGATTTACCCTGAAATAGTACCCGCTAAAATTATTCTTTATAATTTGTCTTAATAGTAACATTCATATAAAACAGGTTTTGTCGCTATAATAACTAATAGCGATGATGATATACATGATTGACAATAATTGAAAATTACGCTCAGGCAAAACACGTCCATGAGAATTACTTGCGAAAGAGACTACAGGGTGATTTTAAAATTCCCAATGTTGTTATAGCGGGGTTTTAGGAGCATCAACGATAGGTTATATTGCTCCGTATATATTATCTGCAAACTGAGTGTGGTCTGAGCTCGATTTTCTGTTTTCTGGGCGAAAAACCCGAGTTTCAGAGAAAGAGAAAATCAGGCCACTCTCGCATGAAACCAACTACCTCACCCAAGTTTTGAAATAGGTCCATAAAAACTCCTCCCGTCGTCGACTAACTCAAATCTTTTCCACTCGCTGTGGGGAGGACGGCGATCCTACAAACTGTGCTACCCACGAGGGCAGTATTCAGTGTTTTGGAATAGACATGATTAGACAATGAGGGGGAACAAAGGTCAAAAGAAATATTGTATCAATCAACTTTTAGACATCTGAAGAAAAAAAAATAATAACAATAATTTAACACTAGATAGTGCTGCTATTGGAATAAAAATTTAAAAAAAAAAAAAAAAAGATCCTACGGTACAATATCCTAGCGAAACAAATTCTTCTCAAGTTGTCGAGGTGGTCGGTCACGTCCCTTTGGTTGTTTTTTTTTTTTTTTTTTTTTTGGTTTGGTAGTTGTTGGCGCATCGGCTTCTGTGGCCATAGTGCACCTCCCAAGGTTTTTGCAGTACTTTGATCCAAGCCCGAGGCGGGAATCGAACCCGCGACCTTTGGGTTGCCCGGCAGGCACTTTACCCACCTGGCTAGCCCGGTCGGCTTGGTTGTTTTGGATGATATTAAATCATTTTCCTGTCATATTTATTTTTAACTTAGTAAAAAAAAAGAAGTCAATCCGAGATATATCTGATAAACTGGGGGGATTTATCTCAGTAACCCCTTTTTTTGCGATAGTAATCTTCAACCAATTGACACAGAATAGGCAAGTGAATTGTCGTGAAACAAGAACTGGTTTCATTGCACGGCAGTGCAGTAATCACACATTTTCAAATGCTCTGTTATATACAGCAACGGACAAAAAAACTGCATCACCTTAAAAAAAAGTAACATTTGTAGTGAAACGTATAAGATATTGTTCGATTACAGTCATTTTGTTTGTCGCAAAGCAAAGATATTGCGTCAGATAACGCTTCTATTGCATCAGACATGCGTGCTATCGCTGACAAAATAGGCTGCAGCAGTCAATAGTATCCGTATCCCGGGTGCTGAAATTAAAGCGTGAAACCGACGATGTGAAGAGAAGACCTGGATCAGGCCGTAAGAGAATGACTACGCCTTCCCAAGATCGATAATTGAAACGGCTATGCCTTCGTAATCGCCATGCTAGTGCTCCTGATCTAAAACTGGACTTTGAGATGGCCTCCGGTGATGAAACAAGTGCACGAACTATCCAAAGATGCCATTCGGAATGTGGTGTGCATGCATATCGGCCCACGGAGAAGCCTTTGTTGGCCCAACAAATGAGGAAGAAGCGACTTTCTTGGGCTAAAACGCATGTTTCATGGACAAAAGAGCAATGGGACACCGTCAACTTTTCTGACGAATCGAAATTCAACCTGCATGGCTCGGATAGGAAGCGATATGTCAGAAGACGAAAATCGGAGGCATACCGTCCTGACTGATAACACCGACTGTAAAGTTTCCCGCCGGTCAGATGGTCTGGGGAGGCATAACAAGCAAATGGGTGGGGCGAATTAAGTTTATGAACGGAAGAGTTAATGCAAAAACCTACACTACTATCTTGGAGGAGTGCCTGAAACCCGTTATTAGGGTCACCACACAGACGTCCAAAACTGCATTTTTCAACAGTATTCAGCACCTTGCCACACAGCAAAATTAGTAAGTTTTATGCTATTTAGATTTAATGATGAGTTTGTCTTCTTGAATCACAAGGCTTAAAACATACACCAGTTTTTTCCCTCGTTTTTCTCCCTTAAGGTGCAGTCACACCTCAGAAATGCTGGCATTACAGTTTTGGACTGGCCCATCAACAGTCCAGATTTGAAAATTGCTGGTACATAATGTTGTATCTATATAATATCGGTGTGTAGATACACCATAGGCAACTCTTAAAAAGCTACAAAGTAGTTGTTGTAGGCATCATTTGCTCTTTCTCATATTGTGCTCTGCCTTCACGACGAGTTGCCATGATATTGCACTACCACGAATAAGTAACGCTTCACTAATAGAGAAGACTATTGTTACTTATTCTCAGTGAGTACCACCACCCAGACATGTTTTTATTGTTACTTATTCTCAGTGGTACTCACTGAGAATAAGTAACAATAGTCTTCTCTATTAATGAAGCGTTACTTATTCGAGGTAGTGCAATATCATGGCAACTCGTCGTGAAGGCAGAGCACAATGTGAGAAAGAGCAAATGATGCTTACAACAACTACTTTGTAGTTTTTTAAGAGTTGTCTATGGTGTATCTACACACCGATATTATATAGATATTAAACTCTTAATGTATTATGCCTTGTGCATTTAGTTATTTTAAATAATGTTGTATAAAATTGCTCAAAAGAAGCCAACAAGTAAGATTCAGCTGCAGGAAAGCATTGTTAGGGTGTGGTACCACGAAATTGGGCAACCGTATATCCAGAAGTTGATTAACTCCATGCCAGATCGTTGCAAGGCTGTAATTGTAGCTCGAGGAGGAACAACAAAATATTGAGAACTTATTTTCCTGATTTCCAGTAAATAATACTATTACGTTAACTTGTCATTTCAGTTTGTACATGTAAATGCAATAAAAGGTATATTTGGTTGTCATGATTGCCATTTGCATCATTTCTCATATTTCCATTAATTACGAATTTTACTCTTTGGGAAGATATTTATGGCAATTAGGTGGAGTCTGTTTATTAGATTTCATTCACAGAGATATATATCCCATCTAACAAACGCATTTCGAACATTTCTGCAACCCACAATGCAGCACAAAACACATTATTTACAAAATTCACAAGTGATGCAGTTTTTTTGTATGCCACTGTATATATCCGGTTCTTGATTCAGGATGACAGCAATGATCAAAAAAACTTACGAAAGTTCTTATGGAGTATACCAATCATAGGACAACATGTGCCTCTACTTTTGTAACAGAAAACTTGATTCCAAAATTGTCTGATGTAAAAGCCAAAGGTGGCATATTTATTTGTGTATAATAAATTGAGCAAATATTGGCTGCTCAACTGGAAGACAAAATGATTAAATGCGTGGCAGTCGGTTTGCCTTATAGTGAATAGCTTCCTTGGTAACATTAAAAGTGAAAATCACAAAAAACTATATGACAAGTGGATTAACAATTACAAAAAGTGGAACGCAGAATGTCAATCAAACTCACATCTGAATCAATTACACATGGATTTTTTTCAGACCAATTCTGGGCAATGATAGTGAAGAGCATGGGGTGAGGTTCCACCAGGATATACAGTCAATAGAGAAGAGGTACCACGGAAGGTAGGATTTGATATGTTAGGCGACTATATCCGATTCTTGATTCGAGATGACAGCACTGATCAGGAAAACTTGTGAAAGTTTCTATGGAGATTTTTTGATTAACTAGAGGATGGTTTCCAGTTTTTAATTTGTGATTTCTTAGTAATTGTTTACTTATAATACAGATTAATACTCTATTCTGTACAGAAGTTAAACATTATAAATAAAGTTGATATCTGATGAGACATTATTGCATATTTACTTTTATTTAATTTCTGGATAAACCATTGATGCCATGGAAAAAAAAAAAAAAAAAAAAAAAAAGAAGTGAAGTCATATTCTGATTCAGCATACCGAAATTCATAATGTCGACAAACAGGACCGCCTTGAAATATATTACATAGCGTTATTAATTTTTTGCATCCCAGAAAGTAACCATTAAACTTTTCCAAATTCGCTGCTTTGACCACAGTGAAGAAAAGAAAATTAATACCAACAATCTATGATATGCTAGCTGAGCGTAAGCTTCACGCAACCCGTCCTGTCATTTCCTAAGGTTTCATAATTGTGGTCACTTGGTTCTTGTCTCCAATTAATATGAACATGACTCCCTCATTGATTTTATTCATTCCTTGGTGAATTTTATGAGGTCTACCCAAAGATGACCGGTTGCAAAGATTTACATTCTATTTAGTTCTTGCAATCACCTCGCATTACTATTCAATCTTTGAGCCCTTTCTAAATTGCAATTACAGGCATTATATCCTAATGCTTAGTTGCTTTGGCGCTTAACACACACACTACCCTTTCTAGAGTAATTTTCGATGCGGCCTCGAGACCTGAATACAATACTCCGAGTGCGGCCCCACTCGGATATGTCGGTTTATAACAAAACTATCAACCTTTTTTGACCAAAACCACCATCCCCTCGCCTGCATTAAAGCCATACACTGATCCATTTAAGGATCTGTAAATAAATACTCTTTAACGAGAAAAATTGACATTACAATTGCATAAATCTTTCACAGTTAGAATGCCAGGAGTGATCATTCCTGTTAATATCATTTTGCTACAACACCTATAAAAGTTTAAAATCTAGGATAAAATGTTAGTTGTTTCTCACATCCGACTGTATTTTTAATTACTATGACCTTGTCATAGTAATTGAAATTACTATGACAAGATCATAGTAATTAAAAATACTAATTAGCCACAATGGATAGGCAAGAGCTTCCCTCTTAAACAAACTCATGCCGTGATCCCTTTAGGATTCTATTCGTGCTAATTTTTTAACCAGACTCCATGATCTTTTCCGTTACAGAAGTCAAATTCAACATTCTATAGTTGCCATATCTCCTCACCAGCTCCTCCTTTATAGACTGGAGAGACCATATTTCTCCAGTCTGAGTAATCTCAGAATGTAATAATGGTTTCATTTAACATTTCTGTTTGAAGTACTCATACCTTTTCTAGTATAACTGAATGTGCAATTTCACCCCCCCACCCAAGTCTTATCCTCTCTCTCTCTCTCTCAGATTCAGTGGCTTTTCTGTTTATATGCTTGTAAAGATCATTGTTACTAATTTTGTAGCAATCGGACTTATCACTGTTTCTTGCATCAAAATAACGTAAAGCTGGGCTTTAACGCATCACCCGTCAATAGAGCATGTTCTAGTCAGCTTGTTTACTTTTCTGGATGAAGAGTAAAGTTTTCAGGGAGGCTTTATCGTGAAACCTTCAAAATTGACTATTTCTAGTATGGTATTAACCCATAAAAATGCTTTCCCATCTTGACAGGATTCAAGCACGGGCTATTTTTATTACTATCAGTGTAATATCCAGGATTGTTCAGTTCATTTTTCACCCAATTCCAAGGTGCTTGAAATGTATCGATTAATGCAATCATCGTCCCTTTTGCAGGATTGGATTGCACCACTGATACATTGGCCTTGTCGACTGATACATGATTTACTTTCCTTTGTGGTATTTATATAAAGTATAACTTCTTGTCCCCATTTTCAGGTTTTTGCTTGCTCTTATCCATGAGTTGCTCTCCTAAAATCATCTGGTGATAAATTATAACTATCCCATACTTTTCTTTTTCTCTTCTGCTTTAAACTTGCCAGCTGTTCTGCAGTCTTGGGAAAGGGGTGCGTGGTTTTAGATACTGGATACTCGGGTTTTTTGTCAGGTGAATAGTCAAACTGACCGCATACACATTACCACACATGCTGAGCATCCATTTGGGCCTGATGAAACTATAGACCGATTGCTTCCAGGCAACTTTCAATAAAAATACCTGTGCCCTCCATTTTTTTCCCCTGTAATGAAATTAATTATTTCACTGTAGTAAAATCTTCGTCCCACCTTCAGGTAGGTACCATGTCCAAGTCACCCTACATCAGGGTTATGCCACCTGACCAGCTCAAATTCAGACAATACACTGATTCCTCATAGCCTTAGCTGCTTAAGACATCTTGCAATTGTAGAGTAATTGATGTTTACAACAACCTTGAAAGCCAGAAACTGCAAACAAGAAGACTCTCAATCTAATTTCCAATATACCCATGCCTATATAACGGCCAGAAGCCAGTGATGAAACTTGAAATTCTGCCCTTCCCATCGACGGACATGGAGAAACTTTTCTGCAGTAACGGAAGAAGTTAACTGGATTGTAGGAAGTTTTCTTTTAGCCAGCAAGTTGTTACTGGAACAAGTTACCTTCAATGGGTATAGGTATAGGTATGTTAAGGGTCTGACGGCTCCGGGGATTTCTCCCATCTCCGCGTATGTTCTTTGTATCGAGTGACAGTACCCTGTCTATGCCAGAGGTTTAAAAATAATGTATGGGTCATGTGGTATGTAGTTTGTTGTGCCCATTGTTCATCCGGCCTGTTGGCCGCCGGGCCCCCAGTGGGACCCGGCGTTACCATACCTAGCGACGGGGACGCCGGCCGAGTGTACCAAGAGACTAATTATACTCTGGCAGGTCCTGCCACTTACTTTCCTGGGATTTCGGTGACGAGGACCTAAAATAAAGGTTGGAGTTATCGGTTTAAGTAAAATTGCATTTAGAAAGCACTGCGTGGGGTTTTACGCTGAAAGAACTATTTGTAGAGAGCCTAAAAGGTCGGGCAAAATTTGATGTGATTTAAATTTGGACATCTGGGGCAGTCGCTGTACAAGAGAAAGTGTTGGGAGGGGAGGGTGAAGACTGGGGGGATGAAATAGGAAGAAGAGGGGTCGGATAGAGAGGTGACCCCACATTTTCAGTGGGGCATGCCCATGCCCCACCAGAGTGAAAATATGGGGAGGCGAGGAGAGGAGAAGAGCAAATACCCCCTCCCCTCCCGCTCCCCGGGAAAAAAAAAAAAAAAAAAACCGCACAAGGGAGTGCAGTTTTGGGTCGATAGTAGGCCATTCAAATCATCCTCAAGTCTTGTCTTTCTGTGGTATGGTGAGTTTATTGCTTGTGTTTTTTTTTTTTTTATTACTTGTTTGACCTCCTGCATTCTTCCTAGTTGGGTTGCCTTTGGTATATTTCTATCATTGTTTTCCTTCTAGAAAATAGATCCTGGGCATATTGACTGAGTGCCTTGTAGTCCTCTTGAGTGTCTAGCAGTCTGGGTTCTTGGTTGTCTGGGATATATTGGATTGACGTTATTAGCTGTAGTCGCAGGTCGTCATACAAATCGCACTCAAACATTAAGTGTCTCCAGGACTCCGGGTTGCCACAGGGACAGTCCGCGTTATTTATGATACCAAGTTGGTGAAGTTTAGCTTTAAACGGGCCGTGTCCTGTAAGGAGAAAGGTGGTATTTCGACCAGGGTGAAACCACACTGGCGCCTTAGGGTACAGCTTGGTGACAGTGGGGAGGAATCTTCTGGTCACTGCACCTTTTTCTGTGTTGCTCCATCTCCTCTGCCAAATCTGGATGAGGTGGTTCCTTCAATGGGTAATCAACACTTAAGTTTGAAGAAATTCAAGTCAACTGGATGGTTACCTGCATGAGGTAGTCTATTTTATCTACTTTTTGTGCATCGCCCTTTATATTTAATTTTTCTGTCTTTAGTGTTGATCATTATTATTCTTTATTAATTTTATTTTTTTTTGGCCATACAGCAAAAGCTTCCTTGCACTACACAACTAATGCTATTTTGACAAATACCATCACAAATAGTATTAAGTTAATTCTTCTTAAGGCAGATTCACCCAGAATTTTTACTTTTATATGTGTACATATAAACTGAATGATCACTGAATTAGGACTACTGCCCCAATACCAAATTGGACCACCGTTTGCAAGAATAATAGCTGCTATTCACCTATGCATTGCCTTTGCCAGATGTCTGAAGCTGCAGGGCACTGCAGACATGTTGCCTTCACGGCTATCCAGTGTTTTAATAGATTATAGTTGAAAGTACATACACCTCACATCCCGTTCCAAAAAATCTTACAGGTGTTCAATTGAATTCAGGTCAGGCGAATTTAGAGGCCAATCAAAATAGGCGATATCTTCAGTGTAACTCGAACCACTAGTGCAGTGCGGGCCGAATGACACTGCATTATCGCTTGGAAGATCCCTTTTCTGTCTGGGAAAAAATGCAACATGGTAGGTTGCACTGGCTCTTAAGAACTGCTGGTAGACCTCACCAGTGAAACAGTGGCTCATATGCACCAGGGGTCATAATTCTTGCTAGCAAAACATGCTCATATTAAGCAGTCACCATGGTTAATGGGCACTATGCACAATGTAGCCATAGATTTATTGCTGGCGCAACACAAAGGAATCTGCCAGCATGCTGCACCAGGTGTTTGAACTCATCCGACCAGCACCCTTTTGCAGTGCTCCCTACAGTGTATTGTTGACACAAGCATTTGCCACCAATAACGATCAGCAGTTAGGGAGTCTTGGGTTGTCAGCTGTGGAACCCCACACACCTCAGTGCAGTGCACTGTCATTTGAGATATTGTTCTTGCATTCCCCATATTGTATTGCAATATCAACTGTTGCAGTGACCTGCTATTGAGCCCAATGCACTGCAACCTTTGCTCACATTTATATTGTGTTATCCTTTCATTCTTAAGGATTACATGGAGACTTAACCTATTTATTTTTTGAACTGTGCAAGCATTTTAATAAAACTGAAACTGATTTAATAAAACTGATGTTTGGTATTTCAAGTATGTTGCAAATTGTAGTTTCCCACTTGTCAGGATCCTCTTGATTCTTAACCCCCTATTCACACACACACTACATACATGTATTTTTGACATACTACTTAATACTAATTATTCACTAAATCTTTGAACAATCTTTCCAAACTGAAATTTTGTTCATTTTCTTGTAGGTCCAAAACTTTCAATTACTCAAAATTATGATGGGGATGTTCATGAAAGTATTTGAACATGAAAAAAAAAAAAAAATTATTTTGAAATGAAACTGTTCTCTCCATTCAAGTATTAGGCCACAGTTGATTTTGTTAAATTTAAAAAAGTCAAAAGCTGACACTTTTTTTATTCTAAAGGTTTATACTGGTCATATACAAGGGGTTTATACATAGCAAAAAAGAAATCTCTCACCAAATAACTTTATTCCAGAGACGGGCCTAATGTTTACAGAAGCAATACTTCTGCAGGAGCTCTGAGTTTTCCAAGTTGACCACAAAATGAACAAATTTCACCAATTCATTTCTTTACCTTTGAAGAAAAAGGAAATTAATAATTTTCTCCCTATACCCTGTGCTGTTTGGCTTGGCTGTATTCTCAAGTATGTAATGAAGTTTGCAATTTATAACTTTGACTCTGCAACCTCCATTTTTAATACAGTATATGCTAGCAAAAAATGTTTCATTTCCCATCTTGGTTACAATACAATTCCCCATTTTTCCTGTATAGAGAATTAAGAATCTATCTGCTTTTAAAGATTTCTATCACTTCTTTTTTAAGAATTTGCATTATATTTATATTCTGGATAGATGTGCTATCACCTGATGTGCAGGTGAAAGCTCATCCAAATCATGGATGGTAGAACTATTATACATTTAGCAGTAACATTTAAAAAGTTAAGAGAAAAAGGTCAAAAATTGCTACAAGACTTGTGTTTTACTTTTGAACATTATTTACAATTTTAACAATTTTCAGTTCTTTAATTTTGTGATCTTCATATCAGCAAATGATGCAAGAAAACAACCTTATTACAGCACAATCAATCAATCAAAAAAAAAAAAAAAAAAAATCCATATCACTGACTGTCCATCCCTCTAATGGTATATCTAGTTATTCCTTGAATTTATTCAAATTACTCACTTCCACAACAGCAAATGGAAGTTTGTTCCAACAAACAACTGCCTGATGGCTGAAGGCAAATTTTCTGCACATCTATCCAGTAACTTATCTGCCTCAATAGAATGTAAATAGAATTTTTCCCAGCCTAGTCTGTGCTTGTTAACAGGAGAGACTGCTTCTACAGGGATGGAATACATTAAATAAAAAGGGTGCAAGAATATTTGCTGATGCTATCAAGGCAGTTAGGTGGGTCGAAAAACTGCTAGCTTGGGGGGGATACACAGAATAATAGATTAACAGTAGCCGCTGGCAGAGGCGAAAGTGATTCTTGCACTGCTTCTATTGAAATGCAATTGAGCAGCAGCCTGGAAAGCAAGGCAATGGGGATTTCCAGGACTGCTGGGAGTCATAGTGGAACAAGTAAATACATGGGCTGTGACAGGGTAACTAAGAGTAGAAATATGTGCATGCATATTTGCATGTACACCAATGCTAGGAGTATAGTGAATAAATTTGATGGGCTTGAAGTGCTAGTCGAGACATCAAAGGCAGATACTGTTGGGATATCAGAGACGTGGTCACACAGGCATAAGCAGTGCAGAATTGGAATTTGAGGAGCATAATGTGTACAGAAAGGATAGAGGACAGGAAGGGAGGAGGGGTTATGCTATTAGTTAAGAAACACAAAATCTATGGAAGTGCATCCAATTGATGTTGGTGGACAATGCAATGTTGAGTCTGTTTGGTGTGATATAAACACTGGGAAAGGAAAAATGAGATTAGGTGTGTGTTATATGCCTAATGAATCTGGTGAGTATAATGAGCAATTGTGCACAGAAATAGAGTGGTCCAGTAATTATCAGAATATCATATAATGGGGGATTTTAATTTCCCAGATATTGACTGGAATGTGTGGGTTGGTCTCACACACACACACACACACACACACACACACACACACACACACTAGCAAGGTTTTTGTGGATTTATTGGATGATTGTTTTTTACAGGAGCATGTTTGGAAGGCAACTAAAGGGAGTAATACTCTTGATCTGATTATCAGTAGTGATTCTTCATGCATTAAGAATCTGCAGATAAAGGAACCACTAGGTGGCAGTGATCATAGTGTGCTGAAGTGGAATTTACTCAAAGAGGTAACTACTATCAGGGGTAAGAGGAAGTGTTTTTGTTTTTGTAAAGGTGACTACGGTGGTCTGAGACAGTATTAAAATTCTATACGGTGGAACCAACTGATGATATTACCAACAGCAAATTCAAAATGGGAAGCATTCAAAGAAATAATCTTGGAAGCTACTAGGCTTGTAATACCAACTAAGAAATATTGTTCAAGATTTAGACCTAAATGGACGTCAGATGAACTAATTAGACATGTAGCAGAGAAGAAAAATGCATGGGATACATATAAATTCACAGGTGACACAAAGCCTATGATAGATATAAGCTGGTCTGTAACCAAGTCACAAAGGCGGTTAGGCAAGCAAAGGCAGATTACGAGAAATCTTTGGCAAAGGATGCAAAGAGTTCTTTAATTATTAACCTCTAGAAGGAAGGGGATGAATCAGATTGGTTCACTTAATATCGATGGTTCAACTGTTGATGATCCTGCTCAGGTAGCTAGCAAACTAAATTAATATTTTGCATCAACATTCACACACGAGGAGTTATTTAGGGAGGAGAATGCCAGAGGTGTATTAAACTCTGGCAGTAATCTAGATAATCTTGTAATAACAGAGCATAAAGTGGAAGAGAAATTGTTGAAGATAAACATAAGAAAGGCACCTGGGGTGGATGGAATCTATCCAGTTATATTAAAGGAGGCAGCAAAGGAAGTAAGCAAACTCTTAGCCATAATTATAAGAGCTTCCTTGGAGTCAGGGGAGGTACCCATGGACTGGAAATGTGCAAATGTGATCCCAATCCATAAAGGAGGATCAAAGGGAGACACAGGTAATTACAGACCTGTTAGTTTAACTTCTGTTCCAGGGAAATTAATGGAGGCACTGGTTAAAGAAGCATTGTACGATCATCTAGACAAAACTTCAGCTGTAGTTCGGACACAGCATGGGTTTGTTAAAGGGAAGTCTTGTCTGACCAATTTGATTGGATACTATAATGTAGTCACAAAGGAACTGGATGCAAAGAATAATTTTGAAATCATATATTTAGATCTTAGAAAGGCTTTTGATACTGCTGCACATGGAAGACTGCTGCACAAATTGGAGCAGTGTGGCACTGGAGGCAAATTACTGCTATGGATAAATTGATGGTTGAATGGGAGAAGACAGAGTGGTAATCAATGGACAATGCTCTTCGTGGACTAATGTTATTAGTGAAGTCCCCCAGGGTTCAGTGTTGGATTCATTGCTGTTTTCTGTATTCATTAATGATATTGATGATGGCATATCAGGCTTAATGTCCAAGTTTGCAGACAATACAAAGGTCAGCACGGTTGTTAATGACACCAATGACAGTATGCTGCTACAAGAGGATCTAGAAAAGTTGAGCAGATGGGCTGAGAGGTGACAACTGAAGTTTAATATTGACAAATGTAAAGTACTGCATATGGGAAGCAGTAACCCCAGAGCAACATATCCACTATATGGTACTGCACTGACAGTGGTAGAGAGTGAAAATGACTTGGGAGTAATTGTGCAGGCAGATATGAAGTTTTCTGAGCAGTAGCAAGTATAGATGGGTATGATGCGTATGTCCAATTCTTAGCCTTGCCAACACCACTTCCTCACGTCACATGTGGGGTGATCTGATTGAGGTGTATAAAGCCTTGAATGGTTTGAGCATGCTCAATGCTGATGGGATTCTTCCTCTTGCTGAGAATAATCGCCTGAGAGGGCATAAATTCAAATTGAGGAAAGACGGTTGTAGGATAGATGTGCAGAAGTTTGCCTTTAGCCAGCGGGTGGTTGATTGCTGGAACAAACTTCCATCTGTCATTGTAGAAGTTGATAGCTTAAACATATTCAAGGCAGAACTGGACAAACATTTGGAGCAAGTGAATGGGTGAAATGAGAAGGGGGGGTGGTTTTTTTTTGGCTGATGCTATATAAGCTTGCTTTCTTGCAACATGTGCCCTTGCTAATGCTAATAGTCTGAGCAAGAGGAAGGATGTCATCAGCACTGAGCTTACTCAGTCCAGCCAAGGCCTTAAACATCTCAATCAGATTTCTAGTGGCTAGATTCCAGATGCTGCAATTTAAAACTGAAGCCTTCTGTTCCACTCACTTATCTCATCTCATTACTCTTCTCTGCAATCATCCCCACAGATCAACATCCTTCCTAAGATAGGCTTCCAGATCTGTATGCAGTACTCAAGATGTGGCCGAACCACTGCCTTATACAATGAGATAATCACTTCCTTATCCCTGCTGGCAAAATTCCTATATATTTATATATATATATCATTGAGAAAACCCCACAAGCTGTCCTGGTAGACAGTCAGCACTGCTCAGACAACTTCTTCTCTGACTGCAAATAACCCCAGGTCTTATTAATTGTCCACTGCCCTGAGTGTGGCACCACATAGCTAGTACATCTGGGATTACTCTCCCATATGCAAGAACTTGCACTTTCAATGTTAAACTTCAATTGCCACTTCTTAGTTCATCCATTTGTAGCTCTCTGAAATCAGAACCTCAGAATTTATAGACTGCAAAATTTAAATTTTACAAACTATTTGTGCATATTTCTTTATAATCTGGTCAGTAACAATATATACAATGAAGAACTAAAATCTCTATTTCATAAATGGTAACAGTTATTAATAAAATAATAATAATTTGGCTAATTTCCACATTTAAACTTTACAGAGTTGCTAACTGAAAACAGTTTCATTAACACTTTCTTAATAAGGAAAAAAAAAAAAAAATGAAAACGAAGAAAAATAAAATCAAGTTTACAGTGATTGTAGTTATTTTTTAAAAATAAAGTTAGCTTTCATAACTCTCACACACATTTTGACCCAAACTACTACATGCTTGAAATGTGCTACATACAAAATAGGTCTCAATTTCTTTTTTGTTCCCCTCGTCAATAATGAAAACAGTTTTCTTTTTTTCAAAATTTTTATTTTTACCAGGAAACATAACAGTAATATACATTAGAAATCATAAGACAATATGATAAACAAGTGCTTTTCCCAGGGTACACAGCTATTAGCACATAAGAGTGAGAAATAAATGACAGACTGAACAGGTGAGAGGATCAGCTGATATCATGAACATATTACTGTCTGGGGATGACTTATCCCTAATATTGCATCTCAAAATAAGAACAAAGGAATGAACAACTTACTCCATGTTTACATAAATGACCATCTGTTATTCTGGTTTTCTGCAATCAGTACAAGAATTTAAGGCATAACACATCAGATAGGTAATTTCAGCTGATATCATAAACCTACCACTCTCTAGGGATAACTCATCCCTAATATTAGGGTGTCCAACCCAAGGGCTGCATGCAGTTCACTCCTCCACATTGTGTGGATCACAGCTGTGTAGGCAGCCTTCAAGTGTTATGCATTCTCTGAGTTTAAAACTAGCATGTCATAAAATACAGTTTTACAGTGACTTTTTAAAAATATCTGTTTAATAACTATATTGCTTTATGGAAAAATTAAAATTTAATTAATAAAATTCCTGAAAATTTATCAATATTATAATCATATAATAGTTATGTTACTAGTATTATCTAATAATTGATGGATTTTCATATTTAATTATTAAATGTAAAAAAAAAAAAATTGTAAATACAAATGCAGATAACAAAAATTAAATTCTATCTAAAAAAAAATTAATAATCAGTGGTAAGGAACTGGTCTTGCCTTGTTGGCTAACCCAACTGCTATGATAAGTTATGTGGCTTGTGACCTTTGGCATTCCTTGTTTTGGCTTCTAGCCAAAAAAGGTTGGATGCCCCTAGCATAAGGTCTATATATAAAAAAAAAAACAAGATTTCAAAAAAAAAAAAAAAAAGGATGAAAATAAAAAAGCAACAGTGCTATATTTATACCATACAAAAACAACAATAACAAACAAAAAAAACCTCTATATGCATGCCATGCACAACTCCTGGCTGAAACTGGCACAGAAAAACACACACTGGTTTTTGATAAGATAATTTGAGCAAGGCAAGCTCATTCTTATATATGAAGCATAATAAAAACTGTACAAGATATACAGTGCAGTTTATACAACAAAAATACACAAGATGAAACTTCACTAAAAATATAATTATTGTTGTTGCGTGTAAGAATGCCATATGTAAATATACTTTCAATTGCAAAGTAGCTGGAAAACAACTTAAAGCAAAATATAAATTTAAAATATTGAAAATTAGAGCATGAATATAGTAGTGTGCATTCAATGTACACGATGCCAAGCCGAAAAGAAATAAAGGAAAATAGAAAAATAAGAATGCTGAAAGTTTAAACGAAGGTGGCACACGCACACTCAATACATTTTGTTGAATTAATCATACCTAAATTGTATCAGTATTGACATAATAGGAATAAAAGGAATGTAAGTATTAAATGGCCAAGGAAAGAAAGAGACCAATATGTACCTCAATGTACACACAAAAGAGAGACTATCAGAGTAGACACAAAAGAGAGACTATGATAGTATCATAGTCAGGGAATCAAATGATGCTTGCTTCAGCAGTCTTTGATGTCTACTAAGCATAGTATATCCTCATTAACTCAATATTAGATTATTTGAAATGCAGTGTAATTCAATGTCACAACAGTTCTTCCAATGTTTTAGGGTTTTATATGCATTTCATTATGAATATATTATTATTATAATTATTGGAAATGCACTTACAACAAAATTCAAAGTCTGAATTGGATCCTCATAATTTGTGAATAGCTTGTTTAATTAAAAAAAAAAAAAAAAATGCTGTCAAACCCTATAGGCACACATTATAATGAAAATTTACTAGGTGTATTACATACAGCATCAACATAGTATCTTTAAATTTTACATTTCTATTCATTTCCCAAAGAACTCCAACAAAATCAGAGAATTCAACATAAGTTTATCAAACATTAGGGTTGTGTTTGCACACACACACACACACACACACAATCCATTTTTTCTAGTCTGTGTAGGGTCACACTGTTTGCTAATGATGCAATATGCACAATTTCCCAACATAAATAGTGTGCATCTTCAAGTGTTCTCATGTATGTGCGAGAGAGAGAGAGAGAGAGAGAGAGAGAGAGAGAGAGTGCGCGCATTTTTTTAGTTATTATTTACTAACTGCAATTCATGCAAAAAAAAATATCTCTTTTCCACTCATTCAGCAAACTTTGTAATGTAATGTAATGCTAAACTAACTTTCTAATTAGAGCTTTGTAAGCTGGTCACAGAGTGCTTCCATGAATCACCAACCAGTTTTATGTTACTTTAGAGTAGTTGAGTGAGAGTGAGAACCTAGTGTGCATAGAGCTTCAAAAACTTGATTACAGTTGTAAAACTGGTACCATGTGTGTATGGAATTATATCCATTTTTTGTGTGCATAAGCTTAATCTAAATAAAAATTACTTCTGCAACCAAGGTACAATTTTGCAAATGTAATCAGCATATATATATATATATACTTTTTTTGGCTATACTCAAACACTGGGCATTTTTTGTCTGCCATTTTCAGCTGTAGCAAGTGCAATTTGTGCTCAGTTTATAAAGTGAAATCACTAATGCAAAGAAGAGAGAAATGCCATCCTTTTTTGGCCAGATTACATGCATTAAATGGCAAATAATATCCCAAAATAAGGATTCTCTCTCTCCCTCTCATAGATATAAAAAATACAATATATATACACATATATATACATATACACATATATATACACAATATATATAAATATAATGGTATAACTGTTAGGGCAGCAAAAACAAAATCTTGTTACCTCATAACAAAATTACCAAATTTCTCCATAGCACAACAGTTATCTTATATTGATTAAATAAACATATAAACCATCTACTAACAAATGTCTACCACAACAAAACTAAAATATTAATATTTTAAATAAGAATCCATATTATGTAGGTGTGTGTGTGAAATTCTGCACAGCATTAATAAGATTGCTTAAAAACCTTTTCTTGATTAAGTAATATGTAACAAATATGATTAAGTTAAGTAACCAACATATTCTGAACTTGGAAAGATACTTTGAACCTGTTTAAATTGCAATTCCCATATTTTCATCCCTTGACCACTGAATTAACAATTATTACTGTATCGATGTTTACATATGATTTGCTCTCCTTTTTCCTTGGCCATTTAATATATAAATTTCTTTATCTCTATTATACCAATACTGATCCTTTTTAGTTCCAATATATTTAACTTGTATATGAAGAAATGCAAATATGCAGTAATCAAATGCAAACAACAATACATTAGAAGTAAAATGTAAACTAAGTACATTGAAAGTAAATTAGAAGTTATGGTATTAATGTAATAGGGATTTATAAAATTTAAAGAGAAGACCAGAATCAGATATGGAAAAATGTATCAGAAAAGAGTCCTCGGGCATCAGGATTAGACATGTTGTTGTTGTTGGGTTTTTAGGAGCATTAGCAACTAAGGCCATATTGCTCCGTGGATATGCGGTGGTCATTCTCTGACCTTTCCGCATTCTCCGTATTTGGTAGTCACGGGCTCAAACCCCGGTCTAATCAAGAAGCATGTGCTACGCACTGCTGCTCCTGCCCACCTGGCTACAGAGGCGCCAGGATTAGAAATGATAACAAAACAATGCATCTACTGAATTCAAATTTATTAAAATAAATGATGATACAAAATTATCATTATAATCATCATAGTAATCCCAGAGTAATGTATCAACTCTGTGGTACCACATTGACAGTGGTAGAGAATGAAAAGGACCTGGCGGTAACTGTGCAGGCAGATATGAAGTTTTCTGAGCAGTGCAGATGGTCTGCAAGAGTAGCTCATCCTTTTCAATGATATACAGGAATTTTTCTAACAGGGATAAGGAGGTGATTATCCCCTTGTATAAGGCAATAGTCAGGCCACACCTTGAGTACTGTATACAGGTGAGGCCTCATTTTAAGATGTAGAGCTGTTGGTACGAGTACAGGGAAGGGCAACAAGATTAGTGAATGAAACAAAGGGTTGCTTTTATGAAGAAAGGCTTAATTTTTGCAAATTACAGTGTCTGGAGACTAGGTACCTGCGGGGTGATCTGATTGAGGTGTATAAAGCCTTGAATGGTTTGAGCATGCTCAATGCGGATGGGATTCTTCCTCTTGCTCAGAATAATTGCCTGAGAGGGCATAAATTCAAATTGAGGAAAGATGGTTGTAGAACAGATGTGCGGAAGTTTGCCTTTAGCCAGCAGGTGGTTGATTGCTGGAATAAACTTCCATCTGTCGTTGTAGAAGTTGATAGCTTAAATAGATTCAAGGCATAACTTGACAAAAATTTGGAGAGAGTGGATGGGTGAAATAAGTTTTTTTTTTTTTTTTTTGGCTGATGCTATATAATCTTTGCTTTCTTGCATCATGTGCCTTTGCTAATGCTAATTAAGAATTAAAACTAAATAAATTATAAATGTATACAAGAATTTAAAATCACTGACTACGTACAATGAAATGAAACAGGATTATATGCAGTTAAAATATTTCATAAAATAAATAAAATTAAAGTGCTAAAACATACATGCACTGTATAAAAAATAAGATAAGGAGTTTAAGGCAATGGGCTTCTTCTTCAACTTGATAAGATCAACCAATTATATATTACAAAGGAAAATATCATGCATGCATGAACAATCGATGCCTGTGCACTGAATGTAGTGAGAGAAAGAAAAAAAGGGGGAAGGGAGTAGGAGTAAGAGAAATAACATCTTCCATTTCTTTTTTTTTGTTTGTTTCCCCACTACACTCTATGCACAAGCATTGATTGTGCATGGGTGGGATTTTCCTTTGTAATGTATATTTGGTTCAGTGTCACTGATCTTTTCAAGCTGAAGAAAGAAAAGGTCTACCACCTCAAAAGCTTTTTATGCTATACCCGGGGGCTCACATCTGGTGAGTATGGGCTTGGCACACCCAGGGTCCTGAGCTGGATATCATCATTCTTCTCTTTCTTGGTGATTCCCTTCTACTTTTGTCTCTCTCTCTCTCTCTCTCTCTCTCTCTCTCTCTCTCTCTCTCTCTCTCTCTCTCAGGGTAATTTGGGAATTTTTTTTTTTTTTTTTGGCTGGTGCAGCATAAGCCTCAGGCTTCCTTGCACCATATAGCTAATACTAATAATAATAATAATAATAATAATATATTGTGCATGTGTGTGTGTGTTTTAGTGCTTTTTCTGGTTGTTTTATTTTATTGTAGTCAGTGATTTTAAATTCTTTTATGTATTTTTATCATTGTTTATTTTAATAAATCGTTTGAAATTCGTAGAAGCAATATTTTTTTATCATCAGGGAGAAGTGTGTTGGTATTAGGAACATTACCAACAAGCAATTAGTTGGACAAATTATAATGGCTAACTTCATCAGGGGACTACTGCCATAATTATCTATCTGGGACACAGCATTTCACAACTCCAGACTTGCTGTAAAGGATTAAAATATGTATATCGACATGATTAGTAGAGCAAAGGATATAAATTTTTTATCAGTAGGAGTGTGAAGATTATGCAGATATAAAATTTATATCCCTTGTTCTACTAATCATGTTGACATATCTGTTTTGGCCCTCTTACAAAGAGTCTGGAATTAAAAATTCTATATCTCAGATTGATAATTATGACCGTAGTCTCCTGATAAAGTTTGCTACGATTACCTATATAACTAATCATTTGGTATTAATGTTCCTAATAACAACACACTATGCTGTCAGATTCAGACTTTCAATTTCAAATTTCTATTAATAAATCTCCCTACTATATTAATTTCTAATTTACTTTCAATGTTCAATTTACTTTTAATGTGCTGTTATTTGTATCTTATTATTGCATAACAATTTGCATTTCTTCATTTACAGATCATTATAATGCTTAGAAATTTACTTTGTTTACTCTTTCTTCACTTCCTGCCTTTTTTCTTACTTTCCTTCCTCTTGGTCTGGTATATGCATTACATATCCATCTACCATTTTCTCTTATTTATCTTTTACTACATTCTCCTAATGCTTTGCATTTGAAGGTGTACTTCCATACCCTATCTTTCTACTTCCAACTTTGCAGTTAAATATACTTGCTATAATGCACCATTTTCACACACACTTAGGCTTTTCAGATGAAACAGACTTTTGAAATAAACACCTGTCATATGCAACACAGAAATGACTGCACCTAAGGAGACCTTACAGAATAGATATACAAGTATAGGTTTTGGATACTTGACATGAGGTAGGAATGGTAGCTGTGATCTGCATGGTGCAAAAAATATGGAGGCATATTATCCCATACTCAACACCCAATGCTGGCTTGTGTGTGTGGGGGGGGGGCGATGCTATTTAAGCGAGGAAGATAAAGAATCAATGCACACATCACTGGATAGTAGCTAAGCAAGTGGTAGACTTCTTGAAATATGCTAATCTTCTGATGATATAAGTTCACACAGAGCCATAAATGCAATGTGGCAGCCAAAGAGCTAAGAATATGGGATGTTGTTCCATGACAATGTGAAATCTATACAACCCTTGGTATAAATGCTCACCTGTAGCAGTACTTGTGGGAAGTACTGCTACAGATGAGCCTACATCTTTGATCTATCAACCTACAACCACATATTTTTGGCTTCTAAAAGCATTTCTGGATAGTCATTTTCACAATGATGCATTGGTTTCATCAGCAGCTAGCATAGGTCTCACTTACTGATAGAATGGAACTGTTGTTTCAGCACAACAGCAGAAACAAACTTTGAACCAAATGCCTCTAAACTGTTTTACTATAAGTCTGTTTCATTTGAACCCTATGTATGTATTTATATTTATTTTAATAACTGATATTTAAAGAGAAAAGTCAAAAATAGAACCTAAATATGAAGTTGCATTTTTATTGCAAGATAATTCAATTAAACAATCGACAATGATAGGTTTTAACAGGTTTAACGGTGACACAAGAAGATAATACAGAGAAGAATTCTAATTTCATACTGGATATACTCTCCGGAATGTCAAGTTGATTCTAGGTTCTGTACACTCATATTCCTTTGGAACTCGATGCTAAAAAACGAAAAATAAAAGAAATTTTACTGCTTCTATATATATATTTAAATACAAACAAATGGAAATTTAAAAAATTCTCTCACTTTTTTAATGCCTTCACAACAAGTCAAATGAGTAAAGTTCTCAACTTTTTTTGAAAAAGTGAAAGGAAGAGGGAGGTGTAGAAGAATAAAAAATGTTGTTTTATATTTCAGAATCTTAAATTGGCTATTACTGTTAATTATTGTAGCATATACATTAAGTATTAACCAAACAGAGTACTGATACCTTATATATACATTTGATTAATAGTTAATATACATTACCTATTAACCATACTGATGGAATTCTTTGCTGACAGTTGTATTATATGGATCAATTCAAAAGTAGCTTCACAAATTTGTAAGCCCACATGTGAGGGTCATTATCATTCAGCAGAAAAGAGTGCGTACAATTACTGTGTTCTATGTGGAGCTGAACTAAAACAACTCTCTCCTTACAATTATTGCACAGACAAGCAAGCGGCATTTTTGATTACAGGCTTAATCTTGTATGATTTGTTTGAAGCTTACTCATGCTATGAATGGGTAAGGCTTCAAATTGGTTTCCCATGTCAATGAGAAAACAATTTCTTTCATATCATTTCCTGATAGTCTGTATGGACTAACAGGTAATGGTTACTCAGGACATTATCATACACCACAATATCATATCATTTCCCCTGATCCCAATTTGGCTGGTGATCTAGCAGAAGTGAATAGCAAAATTAAATTCTAAAAGATGACGTAGCCTCTGCTGTACTTGCAATGGATTGAATGAGGATCATACCTCACTAATGACAAAGGCGGCAATGAACTGAGAGAATCAATATACATAACATTTTTGGTGGTGGTGGGTTTGCACGTGATTCAAGACTATCTCTATATTGTGAAATTCTGCAGTAGGGATGCCAGATGAAGCTGGAATCATCTACATACAATACATGTGTCTTTGCATTCTATATAGATTTTCAGTTGTCAAAAAATGTCAGTTTTAACCTATTTTTACTATTTTCTTATTGGGAAACATAAAACCTGGGGTTTTGCAAAAAAAAAACAGGAAAAGGATAAACTGTTTTTTGCCAACTATGTTATGACAGCAAGTAGAGAGTTGGTAGCTTTGCATGTAAAAAAAAAAAAAAAAAATTGCGTGTGTACAATGTACGCACGAAAGATGTTTTATGTGTAAACATCTTTGACGAAAATCAGAACAGTTTCAAAATCAAACAGCTAGAACCAAAATCATGAACGATGTAATGTTTTATGCTCACACCCACTACTTATTCTATCGAATCAATGTTAGTGACATTAGCATCATACTTCAGCCCGTAATATTTAGTTTGAATGATGTAATGTTTATGCACATGCCCACTGCTTACTCTAACGAATCAACGTTTGGAAGAAGTTAGGCCAATAGCCTAATTAGACATTTGATTGTCGCCATTTGTTGAATAGTATGATTGCAACAATACAAGTATTTGTATTGTTACAATCCGCATTTTCGTTACATTCCATTGTTTGGTGCCTAGATTTTTTCACATCAATAATTTTCTGAGTAGTGAAAGGGACTCAATGGCACACTGCTATAACCTTTGTGTTCAAAGATGCCGAAGTCAAGTACAGGGCACTGTTGAGAGTATCGAGCAAGCCAACTCAAGAAAATAAAGATGAGTGTGCGAGAATAACAAAGGCTATCGAGATTGCTTAAATGACAAACAGAAAATCAAGCAGTGCCTTCAATGTCATTCCATCTAACAACAATGTACCCGAGGTGAGTATTAATTATGTACAGCAGAACAGTTCTCCAATTGTGGAGCAGATGAGTTTAAATGACCAAGCTCCTTTGACTTATGCTGACTACTATTTACATAAGAACACACATTGAGAGTTTAAAAGGATATTTATGAAAAATTATTTCTGTTCTGTATGCTACATTTGTGATCGTCTATGGTTCAAAAGCGACACAAAGAAACCAGCTGCTAAAGATGTACCATTGATACACACTGCATTTCCCGATGTTGATGTCGATGGGATCCTTGTGTGTAATAGTTGCAGAGAATCACTTAAGAACAACACCATTCTAGTGCTATCTAAGTCGAACTGCTTTGTCTATCCAGAAATTACATCACATTTAAGGAAGTTAGATTTAGTGACAGAGAGGCTTATTTCTCCTTGCTTACCATTCATGCAAATAAGGCACCTGAGACATGCATATGGACAATACGGCATTCTGGGCTAAGTGATCAACATACCTGTTTCAGTCAACACGATGGTCCATCACTTGCCAAGGGAGATTGACAACGATCATTGTATAAGCATGCATATAAAGCGCAAGAAAATACACAAGTCCAGTTATTTGATCAGGTTAATAAGAAAGCGAGTGGTTAAAGCATGGCTTCAATATTTGGTCGACACGCCTCTCTACTGATTGTATCAAATCGTGATAGATCAGTCATTCTTCGATGACAGTCACACGGAAATTAATTTGGTTAAAGACAACATAAGTGAAGCGGTTCTGATCAAGGAAGGTCTCATTGCCCAACAGCACACATTGTTCTGGAGCAACGATAAATATCTTAGAATGGCCCCCAGGAGAAACTAACGTACCACAGAGCTTACTGTTTTACGAGTATGCAGAGGAACTGTCCTTTCCCAGCATTTGTCTTGGACAATTCAGAACATTCAAGGAGAATTTATGTGTGACTCCGTTTGTGATCGCAACGAATGAGCCGAGACAATCTGACAGATGTAGTGTTACTCCATTATCGTCTCCTTTACATAGCAATGAAGATAATGAGATTGAGAACGAGACTCTTTGACGGTGGCTTTCAAATACATAGGTAAAGATACAAAACTGACCCGTGAGCAAGTTCAATTGAAAGAATACATTAACAGATGTATTGAAAACAATTTGGCCTTCCTAAGGACAATTCCAAACTTGACCTACTACTGGGCTCAACATAAGCACAATCTGTTCAATATAATTAGACAACTCGGTAAGCCTACAATGTTCTTGACTCTGAGTGCCAACGAAATCGGTTGGCTTCGCTTGCTTCAAATATTGTACAAGTTACAGAAAGGGGTGTGATATTAGTGAGGATGATGCAAGTGACGTGGATTTCATGCAAAAAGTGACGCTAGTGAACAAAGACACTGTAACTTGTGCGATATACTTCAAGAAGATTGTGCATGTAATTATGAACATATTGCAGTCGAAATGGTATAGCCGTTTGGTCAATTTTATGTGGTAAACTTTTTCAAGCACACAGAATTTCAACATCACAAGCGCACATTTTGCTGTGGCTAAATAATGCTCCTAAAGATCCTTTGGGCGAGAACAAGGAAGACGGCATTGCAATGATCGACAAGTTAGTGTCAGTCTCTGCTAGTGAGGCTTCAGGCAGCATCAAGTTCAAAAACTCACAAACATACATTCAGGTGTTACAAGAAAATAACACCAGATAAACAACAGATGCGTCGATTTGAAGCACCATTCATGAAGAAACTAAACCATTAATTACTTTCCTGCAAGAAACGTTTGATCTCACAATGAACACTAATCCCTCAATCTCAACTATAAGATCAGGTACATCAATTGACGCTGTTTTTAAGGTTTTTAGATATGTTGCAGTCACAAGTATATGTCTCTTACTTCAGTTATCATAAATCCATTGTATCTTGTCTTCCAGCTGAAATTATTGAAATTTGTGAATGATTAAAAAAATATTTACAATACAAAAGCTTTTATTTCGTAATCAATCTTTCATCTCTTAGAATGTTATGCCAGCATAGTGGCTCAATATTTAGACACTTCCATCTATTGGTTATGCCTTTATTGAATCAGAGGCACATATGTGGAAATGTAACTAAAATACCATGTAAGGTATAATAACCTTATATAATTAAATGAAGAATACGTAAGGTAGACGGGTGAATGGACTACGTAACAATAATACCAATGACAGTAAGAAAGGTAGCAATCTAAGACAGAAGTATAGAGACCATGAAATATAAATACAGCAATTTATAAATTAAAGAAGGGCAAAAGCCAGGAACAATTAAAGCCAAAATAATAATTTTGAAGCTACTGAAGAAGTTAACTAAAAATTCGAAAAGTGTGAAATATCACAACAGAAATCTATATGCTAGTCTGCAAAGGTATCCAAAGCAGCAAGAACAGAAACAGAAGTAGATAAAAATTAATCATATTGAAGGAAAAATGATAATGCCTATCATATCTAAAAATCGAAGTACAAATTTAGCTGGAAACAGACGTTGGGACCAGACCCCATCTGATTGGCCCAAATGGCAAAATGTTGCAAATGCTATACAGTGGGGGGGGGGGGTGAAAGAACCACTTAATTCCCCTACTGAATAACATTTGTGATATGTCACTGTGCAGACCTTCATTCATTTAGATGGTTCTGATCACAATATCTCCGTAATCAGATAATTAATATCAAATTACTGTTGCTCAGAGCGAAACTGATACAAAAATAGATTGTGACAAGTTTAATAACAGGAAAATATACATATATTATACATGTATATTTTCCTATTATTAAACTTGTCACAATCTATTTTTGCATCCGTTTCGCTCTGAGCAACAGTAATTTGATATTAATAATGAATCCAGAGCGCACAGGCGTCTTTAATCGTAATCAGATAAAATTTTTATTTTTAGCCATGATGGACATCAGTATTTTAGCTTCCATGTGATTAAATTTCATACTTCTGACATTTCTGTTCTTCTTGCCGCTTTTGTTTCCTGTACAAATTTTGGATTTTTAGCCTGTCTGCTCAGTAGCTCCAAAATTATTATTCTTTTGGTTTTAAATCATTCCATATTACATCACTATTAGCATTCTTACAGTTGCACAAAATACTAGATCTAACCTAATATCTAACTAGATTGGATTGGATTACTATTTTATTGGTGCATTTAATAGCTAACTGGAGAACCAATGGCTGATAATAATAATAATACTAATAATTAATGTAGAAAGTATTGTTATAAACAATTACATAGGATGTGCTTGGGTTACAAAGAACACAAAAAAAGACATTCACATGTCTGTGTTTACTAAAACTGAGAATCTCATAAACTAGAATGTGAAGAACAGCAAGTTCCTACCTATGCAGGCGTGCCAAAGATGGATTAGAGAAAATGCACTTCTTTATTTGTATACCAAAATTTTATAGTTGTCATTTTTTTCTTTTTCAATTCTTTACTTTAAATTTTTTCAGGTATACATGGTTCACAGACATCCCTCACAGTTAATAAGGGATTTATGTACTGGTTAAATCAACAGGTACCAACATAATAAGAAACATGCTGACCTTCTGATATAATGGATGCAGTATATAAAAAGGCATACAGGAAAAATGGACAGAAGGAGAGGAGATGTTATGTTTTTAAATTTGAGATACACTGATTCAATAAAGGCATAACCAATAGATGGAAGTGTCTGAATATTGACCAGTATGCTGGCATAACATTCTAAGAGATGAAAGATCAAAAATAAGATTAATGGGTACACTACGGAACATCCATTCATCATAATGAACATGACAATTTATGCAGAAAAATGGAAGTACCATGAAGATTTTTAATTACCCACACATAGACTGGGATTGTGGGTGGGTCATTCACACAGCAGTAATACTTTTTTATGCCTCAGATTTTTTTTTTTTTTTATGAAAACTCCAACCACAAGAGGTATTCGAACCTATAGTACTTAATACTGTGCATGGGCTGAAGGCTGAGAAGATAAAATAAGATACCTGTTAACATACCAGTTTTGCTTTCGTAAAGGTGACTACAGTGATCTCAGAGAGTTTTTAAATTCTATACAGGGGGACAAACTGAAGATGCTACCAACAGCAAATTCTAAATGGGAAGCATTCAAGAAATTCATCTTGGAAGCTATTAGGCTTTTCATACCATCAATGAAATACTCTTCAAGGTTTATGCCTAAATGGATGTCAGATGGCCTAATGAGACTCACAGCAGAGAAGAAAAATGCATGGGATGCATATAAATTATCAGGAGACACAGATGCCTAAGGTACTTATAAGATAGAATGTAATCAAGTCAAAAAGGACATTAGGAAAGCAAAGGCAGATTACGAGAAATCTTTGACAAACAATGCAAAGAAAAACAGTAAAGAATTCTTTACTTATGTAAATTCTAGAAGGAAAGGGATGAATCAGATTGGTCCACTTGACGGTTCGACTGTTGATGAACCTGCTGAGGTAGCTGACAAACTGAATGAGTATTTTGCATTTACATTCACACATAAGGAGGTCTGTAGGGAAGTGGAGCCAGAAGCTGAGAAAACTCTGGCAGGGAGTTAAATGATTTCATAATAACTGAGAGCAAAGTGGGGGAGAAATAGTTGAATTTGAACATGAGAAAGGCACCTGGGGTGGATGGGATCTATCCAGTTATATTAAAGAAAACAACAAAGGAAGTAAGCAAACCCTTAGCCATATGAAAGCTTCATTGGACTTATGGGAGGTTCCCATGGACTGGAGATGTGCAAATGTGTCCCCAATTCACAAAGGGTGACACAGGTAATTACAGACCTGTTAGTCTAACTTCTGTTCCAGGGAAAATAATGGAGTACCTGGTTAAGGAAGTGATGCAGGATAATCTAGACAAGACTGCAGTTATAGTTCAGACATAGAATGAGTTTGTTAAGGAGTAGTCTTATCTGACGAATTTGATTGGATACTATGATGTGGTCACAAAGGAACTGGATACAAAGAATAATTTTGATATCATATACTTGGATTTTAGGAAAGCTTTTGATACTGTGGTGCATACTGTGGAAGACTACAGTACAAATTGGAGCAGTATGGCATTAAGGGTAAGTTGCTACAATGGATAAAAGAATGGTTGAGTGGGAGAAGACAGAGAGTGGTTATCAATGGACACTGCTCTTCTTCTTCTTGGACTAATGTTATTATTGGAGTTCCCCAAGGTTCAGTGTTGGGCCCATTGTTGTTTTTGGTATTTATCAATGATATTGATGAAGGTATATCAGGGTTAATGTTGAAGTTTGCAGATGATATTAAGGTTGGCAGGGTTGTTAACGACAGTAATGATAGTATGCTACTGAAATAGGATCTGGAAAAGTTGAGAAGACGATCTGAGAGGTGGCAACTGAAGTTTGACAAATGTAAAGTATTGCATATGGGTAGCAGTAACCCCAGAGTAATGTATCAACTGGATCGTACTACACTCAGGGCAGCGAAAAATGAAAAGCACCTGGGGGTAATCGTGCAGTCAGATATGAAGTTTTCTGAGCAGTGCAAAAAAGCTGTAAGTGATCGGGTCTTATCAATAATATACAGGAATTTTGCTAGCAGGGATAAGGATTTGATTGTCCCCCTGTATAAGGCAATGGTCAGGCCACATCTCGAGTACTGTATACAGGTCTAGAGGCCTCATTTTAGGAAAGGTGCAAAGCTGCTGGAATGAGTACAGAGAAGGGCAACGAGATTGGTGAGTGAAACAAAGGGTTGATGTTACCAAGAAAAGTTTAAGTTCTGCAAATTGCAGCTTCTGGAGACTAGGCACTTGTGAGGTTGATTGGTTTTAATGCTAGTAGTTAATGCAGAGTAGTTCTGCAAACGAAATCTTTTTTTTTTTTTTTTTTTTCAAGTCATATCTCAAATAAGTTTGTATAAATGAATTTGCTTAAAAAAATTAAATAGGTCGGACAGATTTGCATCTGTGGGAAGGGAAATTGTGGGAACGAAGATGAAAAATATGTAATTAATGATATTGAAATTTTGCAAGATTATTTAATGAAAAAACTTTTGAGCCTACAGGCCAGTAAAGCTCCTGGAGTTGATGGAATATACTCCATAATCTGAAGGGAGGCAGAAAGTGAGTGCACTGAACCATTGAGGCTAATTATGGGGAGATTCCGTTGGATTGGAAAAGTGCCAATGTATCTCCCATACATAAGGGTGGTTCTAAGAGTGAAGTGGGAAATTATCGACCTGTCAGTCTGACTTCAGTGGTAGGGAAAATCATGGAGGCAATGATCAAGGGTGGAATTCAGGATCATTTGGATCGAATTGAAATTCTCAAGGATACTCAGCATGGTTTTTTAAAGGGAAAATTATGTTTAACAAATCTGGTTCGCTATTTTGAAAGGGTCACTCATGAGCTGGATTTAGGGAATAATTTCGACATTGTTTATTTAGATTTCAGCAAAGCTTTGATTCAATCTCACATGAGCAGCTGCTTTATAAGCTGGAACAGGTTGGAATCACTGGGAAAATCCTTAGATGGATATCAGGATGGCTTCAGGGCAGTAGCAGAGGGTTGTGATAAATGGCTATTATTATTATTATTATTAGCCATATGGTGCAAGGAAGCCTGAGGCTTATGCTGCACCAAACAAAAAAAAAGAAAAAAAAAAAAAATCGATTTACCTTGTGACCCAGAGAGAGAGAAGTAGAAGGAAATCACCAAGAAAGAAAAAGAGAAGAATGATGACATCCAGCTCAGGACCCTGGGTATGCCAAGCCCATACTCACTAGATGTGAGCCCCTGGGGTAACTATTCCTCAGATTGGGTTGATGTAAGAAGTGGGGTTCCCCAAGGATCAGTATTAGGACCACTGTTGTTTTTAATTTTCATAAACGACATTGATGAAGGGATAGAGGGCGTGATGTCTAAATTTGCAGATGATGTTAAAATTGGTAGAGTAGTTAATGATCACTGTCAAGCTGAGCTTCTTCAGAGAGACGTAGATAGACTTAAGGAATGATCAGAAAAATGTCAGCTATGCTTTAATCCAACAAAGTGTAAGGTATTACACCTGGGAAACAGTAATCTCAAAATAACTTATTCACTTGGTGGAGTTCAACTAAACCCAGTACTGGAGGAAAGGGACTTGGATGTTATAATACGGTCAGACATGAAATTCTCTGAGCACTGTAAACAGGTTGCAAGGAAGGCCCATGGTGTCCTATCGATGATCTATTGAACTTTTGCAAGTAGAGACAGGGACGTGATAATCCCATCATATAAGGCTTTTGTTAAACCACACTTGGAATACTGCGTTCAAGTATGGAGACTGCACCTAAAGAAAGACACTGAGCTTCTTGAAAGGGTGCAAAGATGGGTAACTCGCCTGGTGAGATTGGCAAAAAGGGCGTCCTTATGAAGAAAGACTTCATAAGGACGCCCTTATGAAGTCTTTCTTCATAAGGGCGTCCTTATGCAACCCACATATTAGACTTCTAATATGTGGGTTGCAGAGTTTGGAAACTAGACACCTTAGAGGAGATTTGATTGAGGAGTTTGAGGCTCTGAGAGGCATCAGTAAAATGAATGAGGACAAAATTTTTAAGATTATAAATGATGCTAGAACTAGGGGACATAAATTCAAGTTACGGGGGGGGGGGGGGGGGGAGATGTTTAGATTGGACTGCAGGAAGTTTTATTTTAGCCAGTGAGTTATAAATTACTGGAATAAGTTGCTTACATGGGTGGTAGAGACTGACAATTTTGGGAAATTCAAAGATCATCTGGATAGTATTTTCGGGTGAGGGAAATGCATAGGATGACAGGTTTAATTTCCTTTTATCTTATTAATTATTAGTTTTTTTTTTTTTGGCTGGTGCAGCATAAGCCATAGGCTTTCTTACACCATGCGGCAATTACTAATAATCACTGAGAATTTGGTTCATCATTTGGTTCATGAATTATTTTGGTTTTGAACTGCTTTAAAATTTTTTTTAATCGAGCAGCATGCTTGTGTGGAGTCAAGAAGGATATGTTTCACCGTTAAGTAGGGTGGAACAATGGCGACAGCGAGGATTTTCATCGCCTGTCAGCAAGTGAAGGTGAGTGATATGGGTGTATGCCCAATGCATGTCCTTTCAAGGACAACCTCTTCTCATCTGTTCACTTGTGAACTAGATTTCCAGTACTGTGGAATTTTCTTTACTTGGAAGAGCTTATTATGGGTTTGTTGCTGCCAGATTGATTGATGCCCATTGGTCTATACATTCCTTATAGTGAGTTTGCAATCCATATATGGGATCGAGGAAAGTGAAGATATAGGTTTGACCCGATTTTTAGCTGCTTCACTGCCTTCTCATTTCCTGGATTCCAGCATGCCCAGGAATCCAGCAAAACCTTACTGCTGTGTTGTATTCTGTTAGATTTATCAAGTGTGCTCTGATCTCTTTCAAAATAGGATGACAGTTGGGATATTTATTTGTAAAGCAGTTACTGCACTCAAAGAATTTATATAGATTATTATCTCTTGTTTATACCTGTTGTTGATGTGTTCAATAGCCATTTTGATTGCAAGAAGTTCTGCGGTGTTAATGCTGCAACTAGGGAGAAGAGCTTCAGAGATAACGCAAGTAGGAAGAACCACTGCAGCTGTTGTTGCTGTTGTTTGGTTTTTAGGAGCATTAGCAACTAAGGCCATACTGCTCCGGGATATGCGGTGGTCATTCCCTGACCTTTCCGCATCTGGTGATGACGGGCTCGAACCCCGGTCTAATCAAGAAGCGTATGCTATGCACTGCTGCTCCTTCCCACCTGGCTATGGAGGCTTTTTTTTTTTTTTTTGATTTGGTAGTTGTTGGCACATCGGCTTCTGTGGCCATATTGCACCTCCCAAGGTTTTTTTGCAGTACTTTGATCCAAGCCCGAGGCGGGAATCGAACCCGCGACCTTTGGGTTGCCGGGCAGGTACTTTACCCACTCGGCTAGCCCGGTCGGCGGCTATGGAGGCGCCTGCCACTGCAGCACCTATGCATGTATTAGATTGAGATCCATTATTATATATTTGCAGACTGTGTGTGTGTGTTTGCTGATGCATGAGCTGCATGTAGCTGCTGTATATTTTGATTGTCCAGCACCTGCTTTCCCCGCTTTCGAAAAAAGTCATCACATATAAGTTTGAAAGTTGACCAAGGTGGCTACATTTTTTTGGTGTCTAGTTCGATATTGTCCACTCCAATTCTTCATTACATCCTGCAATCTGATTCCAGCAGGTTTATTTTCATTTGGTTTATTCCTGTACAAATTTAGGAAAGATGGGTTAAAGAGGTAAGGCCAGATAATATGTGCAGGCAGACTCCGAAGTTTGGCTACATATGCAAGCAGCAGCATCTGTCTCCGAAAGGATAACGGAGGTACATGCGTTTCGATATATAGACTATGGACTGGCGATGTTCGGTAGGCATCTAGAGCTATTCTTAGGGCTTTGTGTTGAATAGTATTTAGAGACTGCAATGCTGATTTTCTAGCCGAGTCATATACAGGTGCACCATATTCTAGTCTCAATCGAATTATGGTTTTATACAGAAGCAGAAGGGAGTATCAGTCAGCACCCCACGACATCGCAGAGAGCACTCTGAGGATATTCATTTTCTTCTGGCAAACAGTTTGGACATTCTGTATGTGTTTTAGGAAGTTTAATTTTTTATCTAATATTAAACCTGGAAATCTGACATTGTCATTGACTGGTATAACATGATTACCCAAATGCAAGTCAGGATCCGGGTGCATTTATCGCTTCTTGCAGAAGTGTATAGCAACAGTTTTCTGTGTAACCATTTTGTAACATCCATGTTTGTATTTTATTTATTGACAGTTGGAGCTTCCTTTCAATGGGGTTCATATTTTGTGAATGACTTGGATATAGTGAGGTCATAAGCATAAAGATAAGTTTCTACTGAATTCAGGATGCTTGTTGTTAGAGTGCATATTCTAACCGTGAAGAGTGTGGCACTCCTTATTCCTGCATGGAGATTTTGGAGAGTGCAGTTCGATAACGGACCTGGAAGGTTCGATATTTGAGAAAGCTCTGAATTAATGAGGGTAAATGTCCTCATAGTCATAGGGTATGTAGGTCACAAAGGATGCCATGACGCCAATGATTTCAAAGGCTTTCTCTATATCTAAGCTCACCATGACCAAATGTTCATTAATGCATATGAATGCATTTCGCATATTTGTCCCAGCCTTTATCAGTCTAGGGTAGATCTGTTTTTACAAAATCCAAACTGATCATAGTAGTTTGAGTTTCCAGATACCACGTGAGGCAACTATGTACCATTTTTTCCAGAGTTTTACCTATGCAGCTAGTAAGTGAGATTGGTCTATAATTATGTGGGTCTGATTGGTCTTTTCCTGGCTTTGGAATGGGTAGAACTACAGAATATCGCTAGGATAGGGGAAAGTAATTTGTGACAAATATTAGATTGAAAAGTTTTAGGACAGAGTAACGAGTTCTCTCATTTATATTCTTTAACATTAGGTAGTACATGCCATCTAGACCAGGTGCACTATTGGCTGATTTTTTAAAGATTCTTCTACTTCATACATGGTTAGTGATTCATTATAAGAGAGGGCTGACTTCGTTCTGAAATTTATTTCATATTTTTCAGCTATTGATTTGGCTTTTAGGAAAGTTGGATTGTATGCGGTTGATGCAGAATGGTGAGCAAAAGATTCCGCGAGGATGTTTGCAATATCCTCGGGAAGGGTTATCTCCTATCCTTTATAGATGATGATTGAGGAAGGAATTGATGGAAACTTTCCAGTAAGGCATCTTATTTTTTGCCAGATGAGTCCTGCACTTGTGTCTTTAGTGACAAATGAGGCAAAACGAATCCAAGATTCTTTTTTTAGCTTTTTGCCAGATGTAGTGGATGGGCTTTAAATTTCTTGTATATAATGAGATTGGCAATGGCTGGATCCTTTCAAAGCTGATTCCATGCCTTATTCTTTTCTCTCTTAGCAGTGTTACATGCTGAATTCCAGCAGTAGTTTTTGTGTTTGGATCCTTTATTTGAAGTTTGAGGAATGGCAATAGCAACAGCTGCCAACATCTGGTCTGTAATGTGTTTAACAGCGCCATCTATGGGGCGATGCTGGATAATATCATCATCTAGTGTAATGCTGGATGCATATTTATTTCAGTCAGCTTTTGAGAATTTCCATTTAGTTTGACTGCTTACTGGTAAGTTTCTCCTTGTGCAGAGCTTACAGTTTATAGGAAAATGGTCACTATTTAATGGGTTGTCCAAAACTACCCAATCGATATCGGGGAATAATGTAGGTGAGCATATTGACAGATCTATAGCAGAGGTTGAGCCTGTTGGAAAATGGAAATAGGTGTGACAGACTGCGTTAAGCAGTGTGAGATTCTGTTTCACAAGAAAATCCTCCATTATGCATCCCCGGTTGTCTGTCTGTAAAGATCCCCATAACTGGTGATGTGCATTAAAATCACCCAACACACAGAAAGGAGAGGGTAGTTGTATGATGAGATCATCTAGATCAGTTAGAGAGTAGATTCGATTTGGTGAGATATATTGTAAGCATTACTCAAAGAGCAAGGCAACCAGCAACTACTTCTAAAGAGGTTTGTAGAGGAATATGTCTGGAAGGGATTTTATTATCAATCAATATAGCCACACCACCATGTGAACTATGGGTAGTGATCCTGTCGTGCCTGTACAGTATAATTTTTAACTGAAAGTGTCACCTGGGGAGAGAGATTCATTTCTTGTAGACAGATGCCTACTGGATGATATTGATTTATCAAATCGTGAATATCGTCAATACGGAGACCTCTACAATTTCATAGAATCAACTGACCCATTATTTAGCTTTTGAAGTAGGTGTTTCTGATTATTTTTTAGAGCTGATCTGTTTATAGCATTCCAACCTTATTTTTTCTTTTCTTGGGAAAGTGGGTCGTGGAGTATCAATGTCTTCCTCAGCATGTATTTCTAAGACGGTTTTATCACTGTTAGTGGTGTCATCGATTTCCATATCTGCGGTTAGTCTTTTGAGGTTTAGGATTTCTCAGACTCTCAGTAACTGAATGTGATGGAGTAGTAGTTAGTGGTACGGTGACTGGGGTATTATTTGCTTTGTCTTTTACATGTTCTTTAGGGGACTCCTGCGGACTCATTAGAACAGCCAAGCCCAGTCGGAAATGGATGTAGCTGGTGGTATGGACACTTCAGTTTGAGTTCCTTCTGATTTATATTTCTGTGTTGCAGCTGCATGAGTTTTGGTACAGTGAGTAAAACTTGTTTCCTTGTTTCTTGGTAAGTCATTTTGTTTTCTATTTTATACTTTTGTATTCTCTTTCCTGTTTTCCAGGTTTCGCAGACTTTTGAGTAAGCTGGATGGCTACCCTTACAATTTGGACATACTGGTGTTTGTGCTGTGCAATCTGGGTGTGTTCCTTGGATCTGCAGTTGGGGCACACTGAAACCCCTCTACACACTGTTTGAGCATGGCCAAATTTTTGGCACTTGAAGCACCTGAGAGGATTAGGGATACAAGGTTGGATATGGCAGTTCAGATATCCAGCTTTAACTGTAGCTGGCAGGGTTGGTGCTGAAATATTCAGTATAATACTACATGTTGAAACCAGTTCACCGTCTTTCTTGATTTTAATTCTCTTTGCCTGTATAACTTTTTGGTCTTGTAGATCTTGGACTAATTCCTCTTCAGAAACATTTATTAAGTCCCATTCGGAGAGCACGGCTCTAGAGGTATTTAGGGTGGCATGAGGAATTACTCTGACAGGAATACCTGCAAAGTGTGATATTTTGAGTAGGCTTCAGAGTGCTTACTATTCGTGGTCTCTATAAGTAGATCTCCAGAGCGGAGTCTTTTCACCATTTTAGGTGGTCCGGCAGCATTCTAGAGACATTTCTGGATAAGGAATGGAGAAAGTTGACCTATCGGTTGACTTGTTTGGGAATGTATTATAAGGAACAGTGGTGATTCCTTTTTGGATCCTTCTGTTCTTTGTCTCTTGGGATGGGAAGTGTCAAAATCAGTTTCATCTGTCCTTGAACAAGTTGAGCCATGAGACTCAACAGATGGATAACGGTCTTCGTGATCCATGTTAGTTCCTTTTTAAGGAGTTTAGCATTAGCATTAGTAGAGGCATATGATGCAAGAAAGCAAGCTTATTCAGCATCAGCCAAAAAAGAGTTGTTGCAAGGACTTTGAATTTAAATGAATCAACAATTCGTACAATCAAACAAAATGAGCAGAAAATCAGAGATAGTGTTATTGCTGGGTCAATGATAAGTGAAAAGCGTATAGCTCGTGTACGCGATATTTTAATGGAAAAAATGGAGAAATCTCTAATGGTTTGGATTGAAGATTGCACTCACAAGAAAATGCCTTTTGAGTGGAAACCTTATTAAACAAAAAGCCCTCAAAATTTATCAATATTTAAAAGAACTTGAACAAGATTTTTCAGATGAAAGCTCTCAAGCATGAATATTGTGCCAGTAAGAGCTGGTTTGAAAATTTTATTTATATGGCGCGCAACAAACATCTAAATATAGTTTATTGAAAAATAAACCAATTTAGATGGTTCGTAACAAAGAGATCATGTGGGCAACAGTTGAGTCAGTTATTGCAAAGTCATGCTGTACAGTTGTTGTTTTACGTTTTTTCTGTGTCATGGTAATCGGATAGTAAAGAAACTTTGCTTGCAGTTGTTTACGATCACACTAGGCACATATGTATACATCTTGTGGGTTAGAAGAGATTAAAAACTGTACCAAACAGTGCACTGATTTTGGTTTCCCCCCCTCCCCTTTTTTCAGTACATTTAAGACCCCTGTCAAGATGCCACGTAAAGATTTGTCGCTTTCAGAAAAAAATCGCTATTCTTGACAAGATAAAAAGTCAACCTCCTAACATCAGTCATCGTCAGCTAGCGAAGATAATAAAGATGCCAAAATCTACAATTTCATGACTGCTACAGCAACAAGAAAAACTTAGAGCGGAGTGGACATTGTGCGTGGATTTAAAGAAAACATCTCATAAGCGAAAGACGGAAGGCAAAGATCCAGACGTCGAAGATGCTATGAATCAATGGTTTCCCACTGTATCTAAACGAGGAGTGCGTGTAAGCAGCCCTATGCTAAAAACCAAGTCAGAAGAGTTGGCCAAAAATCTAGGTCATGTAAATTTCAAAGCGACGGATGGTTCGTTGTCTCGATGGAAGTGTAGACATAGTTAGTTACAAAAAGAGCATGGTGAGAAGGACAGTGCTGATGCTATGAGTGCTGAGCAATGGAAATCTGAAACACTGCCAGAGTTGCTTAAAAAATTTAGTGGGGATGACATTTACAGCGCCGATAAAACAGGTCTGTATTATTGTGCTATGCCAGATGGTTCCCTCGGCTATCAACACAACACTGTCCGGTTCAAAGAAAGCAATGGATCGTGTAACAGTGTTGTGCTGCTCAAACATGTCAGGAAATGATAAACTCAAACTTTTGGTTACTGGTAAAAGTGCCAAACCTCGTTGTTTCAAGGGGCTTACAATAGGCAGTTTGCCAGTTTTGTATTATGCCAATAAGAAGGCGTGGATTACCACATATATTTTTATGCAATGGCTAATGAATTTGGACGCGGAACTGCAATGGAAGTCCAGAAAAATTCTGTTGATATTGGACAACCGCACCGCACACTCTAACATAGCTGGTTTAAAAAATATTGAACTGGAATTTTTACCCCCTAACACCACATCCCTGATACAGTTTATGGACGCGGGAATTATAAAAAATTTGAAGACCTATTATCGCTGAAAGCTGGTTAATCACATCCTTGAAGCAATTAAGGAAAATCTGCTGACATCATCTTCGAAATCAATAGAGGTTAGTGCAAAAGTTTCGAGGTTAAAAGCTATACAATTTATCGCCAATAGCTGGCAAGGAATAAGCAGCTAAACAATTCAGAATTGTTTTGCTAAATGTGGTTTCACGACTAATTATGATTCAGACGCGATAAGCTGTACAGAAAATGAAATGGCTTTGGAACTACAACAGGTCCAAAATTGTGAATAATTTTTAACGATTGACGATAACCTTCAATGCCACAATGAAAATGAAGATATGAGGAAACGATTATTGAACAAATTGCGGCAAAATACTCAGAGACACCAAAAGACCAAGAAAATGATGACGATGATATACATAAGCGAGTGACTAACCAAGATGCCAGGAAATGTATCGCTGAATTGAGATGTTATTTCATGCAGGAAGGCAAAGAAGGCAGTCCTTTATCAGCACAGGGAGGAATGCCCCCTCTATGTTACCAGGCTATACTAAGTGGTAGATGACTCTCATCAACTGGTGCAATACCTCCATTTCGCTTATTGGAGACTTGAAGTGGTGGAACCCATGTTTAGTCTCTAGAGCTAAGTTCCGATCAACCCTTCTCTATCTCTTCCATCATGCAGTATTATTGATGACTTTTGAGGTTATGATGAATATCGTGGCGAGATCCAATATTCCTGGAGAGAACATTGTGGCCATCGGCGTGGCCACTGGCGTGAACATTGTGGCGAGATCCTTATATTTCGAGGGTACAGCTCTAAAATGGTACTCGAAGGCCGGCCGCTAGTTAGAACACCGGACCGAACATATTGGTAACTCTCTAGGAGGCTTCCGGATCAGCTAGTGTATAATCTTGCTACCTCTACTCTGCCAGATAGTGACTGGAGGGAGTCCGAGTAGTGTGTATGCGGGAAGCATTGTCGAAGCCACATTATGTCAAGGATCTGGGTATATTCTTACCATGTGTACGCCATATCCAAAAATTTCATTACTCCATACAGCATTTCCCACCCACTTTTTCTTACTATAGAATACACAATGAATTGTCAAACTAATAGAGCAAGCTTATCTGTGAAAAGATCTAAACCTCCTAAAAACCATATGGCTAATAATAATAATAATAATAATAAAAACTTCCTAATTCATTTCACAAATATACGTGGTCTCAATTCCAATCTCAACGATGTCCGTTTCCACTCGCAGTCTGCCAAACCCCATGTACTTTTTCTGACAGAATCTCAGTTATCGGTTGATTCAACTACTGCTCATCTCAGATGCCCAAATTATTCGCTGTATGATTTCTTTCGCCTCAAAGGTGGTACTTGTGCATATGTCCGTTCTGATATTCCCTGTCAGAGACTTGGCAATTTGGAATCTCCTCTCTTTGATCTTCTCTATCTTAAAATCTCTCTACCTCATTGTACCAAATTCATCTCTTGTCTCTACCGTTCTCCCAACTCCACTAATCACTTGGAGCTCTTTGACTTCCTCTCTTTGCAACTTGACTTTCTCCAGACCAACTTTGCTAACAGTGAGGTAATTTTCCTAGGTGATTTTAATGTTCACAATTCCAGCTGGTCAAGATGCTGAGGCTTTTGCAATTACTAATCACCTTGCACAGATTATTCATTTACCTATAAGAATACCGGACAATCCTAATCATACAGTCAACACGCTTGATCTTTTTCTGACAAACAACCCTTCTGAGTACACGGTCGAAGAGAGAGATCCTTTAGGCACTTCAGATCACAACTTGGTGATTGTCTCTTCTACAATGGAGCCTTTATCTCATGGCTATTCCCAACCTCGTGTTGTTTGGCATTACAAGTATGCCAAATGGGATGACCTGTGAGATTTCTTTTCTTCTTTTCCTTGGGCAGATTACTGTTTCAAAACTTCTGATGTCAACATTTGCTCAGATTGTGTCAGTGAAATTATTCTTATAGGAATGGAATCCTTTATCATACATTCCACTTTAATATCTCGTCCTTTATCTAAACCTTGGTTTTCCAATAAATGTACTAAGGCTGTTCAAGAGAAGAATGTTGCATATCGTAATTGGCTTGTTTCTAATTCTTCAGTTTCATTTTCTGCCTACACCAAGGATCGCAACAATTGTAAAGCAGTTAGTAATCAGTCCAAACTAGAGTTTGAACAGGCTAAGAGTAGAAAACTTGCTTCTTGCCCTAATGGTAGAGCATTCTGGTCTCTTGCCAAAGCTATTGGCTGCAACTTTTGCTCATCTCTGCTCTCACCTCTGTCCAAACCAGATGGTTCTATTGTCACTTCAGCTAAGGATAAAGCTGACCTAATAGCATCCCATTTTAATTCCAACTCATGTATTAATGATCTTGGTAAAACACCTCCCACCATTCCCAACACACTCCATTCAATACTGCCTCCTGTGGTCTTCCGTCAAAAAGATGTCAGAAGGATTTTGACAAATCTTGATGCTAAGAAAGCTCCAGGTCCCGATGGTATTTCTCCACTTGTTCTCAAAACCTGTGCTCCTGAACTTACTCCTATTCTTTGCTGCCTTTTTTCACTTTCTTATTCCAGAGGTGTTTAACTTCTGCTTGGAAATTTTCTCATATCCAGTCAGTTCCTAAAAAGGGTGACAAATCCCTCCCATCCAATTATCGTCCCATTGCAATTACTTCTACTCTTTCTGAAGTAATGGAGAAATCAATTAACCGCCAACTCTTAAACTACCTAGAAACCTTCCATCTAATCAACGATCGCCAGTATGGATTCCGTCAGTGTCGATCCACTGGTGATATTCTGGCTTATGTTACCCATTTATGGACTAATTCAATGGAAAGGTTCGGTGAAACACAAGTAGTTGCGCTTCATATCTCAAAGGCTTTCGATCGTGTTTGGCATAAAGGTCTTCTAAAAAAGCTTCCACCAACTGTTTTTAGTAATTGGTTATCCAGTTTTCTCTCTGATCGCTCACTGAGGGTGATGGTAGATGGCTCTCTGTCTTCTAACTCCTCCACTAATGCCGGTGTCCCCCAAGGTTTAGTTCTTTCCCCCACTCTTTTCCTCTTGTATATTAATGACCTTCTTCCATTGACTAGAAATCCTATCCATAGTTTTGCCGATGATAGCACATTGCATTCTACTTTCCATTTTCAATCAGCTTCAACTTCTCGAAAATCTGCTACCATTTCTTTAAATGCCGATCTTCAGGTAATTCTCCAGTGGGGCAAAGACAACTTAGTTGATTTCAACTCCTCTAAAACTCAGTCTTGTCTTAAATCTCGCAAAAAGGATTCTTCTGCTCCTATGCTCATCTTTAGTGATACTCGGATTTCTAGGCAAAATGATATATCTCTTTTGGGGATTACCCTGACTTCTAATCTCTCTTAGCACAAGCACATTACAAATACTGCTTCCTCTGCATCTAAAAAACTTCTCTTTTGCTGTCGGCGTCACCTTTCTTCCAAACAGCTGCTCACTCTGTATAAATCGCAAATCCGCCCTGCCATGGAATATTGTTCCCACATCTGGGGTGGTGACCCCAAAACCTCTCTCAGTCTTCTTGATTCAATTCAGAAGAGGGCAGTTAGGTTAATTAATGATTCATCTCTAACAGAATCTTTCCACTCGCTGTCTCATAGACGTACTGTTTCTGCTGCAATCCTTTTCTACGGATACTTCCATGGGCACTGTTCTTCTGAATTTGCTTCTATAATTCCGGCTCTCTCTTTCAAAAAAGTCCAAACACGTGCTGCCACCAGCCTACATCCATTTATTGTCCAACTTCAAACTCACAGAACCAACTTTTCATCTTCCTCGTTTATTCTTTCAACTGCCGTTTTCTGGAACAACCTTCCTTCATATATATATCCTGAAAATTACAGTCTACAGAAGTTCAAGTCCAATGACAACAAATATCTTCTTTCGTCTTCTGAACCTCCAACCCAAGCACGGTACTAAGTACTATAGGTTCTAATAACTCTTGTATTTGGGGTTTACACATAAAAAAAAAAAAAAAAATTGCTGAAAAATAATCACTGAGATTTTTCAAATGGAGAAAATATTACTTGAAAATGAAATTATTACATTGCCAAAACGACATCTTCCTAAAAGCCAGGTCATGAGAAAAAGACTTGGAAATATGTTTGCCGAGAAAAATACCCAAATGTAAAAAAATGCAGTGAACATTTAAATTCCTGTTTTGGTTTCACATATCTATGTGAACCGGCCTTTTCGTATTTGAAACAAACAAAGACCAAGAATCTACTCTTACGGACTTGCATACAGAAGACTCTTTACGGTTGGCCTTATCACAGTATATTCCCGATTTTGAAAGCTTGGCAGATGACATAAGATACAAACTTCACATAAATTAAAAATTTAAATACGTATGAATTTAAAATAAGAATTCTGAGTTGTATTTAATTTTAAAATTTATAAACAACATTTTTCAATATGTGTTGATTAACTTGTTTAACCATGGGCGGTGAAACTCTTGAGATGGTGGATCGCAGCACATTTTGAAGAAAAAAAGTAGATCGCATCACAAATTAAGTTGGCCACCCTGATATACACAATTGCAAATATCAACAAATATTAATAGAAAAATAATTACATTACTATAGCCTTTTCACATATTAGCAGTGAGCACACACAATACTACAGTTTAATGCAGGTGAATTTAAGAAACATTTCTGGATTTATCAGCATTACATTAAGCACTAAAAATAAAATATCATGTTTGTAACTTTGACATTTATTTTTTAAATACTTTTTAGTAACATCATCTAAATCCTTTTTAGAAAATTTCTGTTGGCCACTTAGACAGACCTTCAGCAAACTTGTATTATAAATAAAGAAATTAACAAAAGAAACAATTTCTCTGAGTTTTTGTCACGCTTTTCTCTCCACACAGGGAAAAACCCCCCAAAAATTCCAAAAAAAAAAAAAAAAAATCAATTTTGTAACACTGGCAGCACACAATCATCACTTGAATATCCAAAGTTAATAGACGACTGCCTCATATCTTTCCTTTTATTTGAGAATGTCTCATGTAATTGATGATAAATTATAGCATTTCAAAAGTAATAGCTAAGCATAGTGCCATAATAACTCTGGAATGAATTTTTCTCAATTATGAAATTTAGTAAATATCTTATTATTATCGAAACAAATATAATGGTTTAACTTGAAGATCTCACAAGTTAGGGCTATTTCTATGCAAAACATGCACTGTGAAATAAACAGGGTTAATACCCTATATCCCATGTACTCACTGGCGCCTCCGTAGCCAGGTGGGCAGGAGCAGCAGTGCGTAGCACACACTTCTTGATTACACTGGGGTTCGAGCCCGTGCCCACCAAATACTGAGGATGCAGTAAGGTCACAGAATGACCACTGCATATCCCCGGAGCAATATATGGCCTTAGTTGCTAATGCTCCTAAAAACCAAATAACAAACAAACAACATGTACTCACCATAACATAAGAATGAACATTACGCCATTCATATTGTTATTTGTTATTTTTGGTTTTTAGGAACATTAGCAACTAAGGCCATATTGCTCCGAGATATGTGGTGGTCATTCCCTGACCTTTCCGCATCCTCCGTATTTGGTGGTGACGGACTCAAACCCCGGTCTAATCAAGAAGCGTGTGCTACGCACTACTGCTCCTTCCCACCTGGCTACAGAGGCACACCATTCATATTGTAAAAGTATTAAGTATTATTATTGAGTGCTCACATACCTGATATTCCTTTTGCATTTCTCCATCCATAACAAGAAGGCTTCCATTCTCAAGCTCTACTATATACTGCGCTTTTGACTTGTTCTGCATATCTTGACTATTCTCAACATTCTATAAGATGTAATAAATGGCAGTTATTTTACAAAGGTGAAATTAAAATGAAAAATTTCACTAATCTGTTTTCTTAATTTATCCTCGATTCTTAATTTTAAAAAAATGAAAGCTAACAAATTCACCTCAAGAAATTATTAATTTTATTCAGATTTCAGTAATATATTCTAAGATTACACATCTTTAAATGGAGAAATCAGTATTACTATTAGAAACATGCAAGGAAGTAAAGAGTATACAACACCAATGAAATAATAAAAAAAAAAAAAAAACTTCATTTGCTCATTCCTTCTAAATATTTTAGCCTAATAATTTTTCCATAGTTCCATGACTGACCTAAGCATATTTTTCAGTTTATGACCAATGGTGTATTTTATTTGATGCAAACAATGCAATCAGTATTAAGTTTACTTAATACCTTTTAAAATAGTGTCACCACGGGGATGCTAGTTTTCAGAGGCAGAAATTACAGAATTTCAATCTTTTCTGGTAAGAATATCCTTTTGTGCATCAGACAAATCTTGTTGCTCTTCTTTGCACCCTTTCCAAGAAATCTACATCTTTCTTAAAATGAGGCTTCCAAACTGTATGCAGTATTCTACTGTTTTATACAATGGGATAATAACTTCTTTCTTTCTTCCTATTGGCAAAGTTATCACTGACAGAATATCATGAGCTATTCTAATAGCCTGTTTGCATCAGTCACAGAATTTCGTGTTGTATTCTATAATCACCCTTGTCTTCTTAGCCAAATCCTGATGATACAAAACCATGCTAATCAAATAATTATAATTATAATAAACTCCTAAAAATACACTGTAAGCATATTATATGGGATCTATCAAATTCTTACCAAATATTGCAGCACAGAACTTTAACTCTTTGTTTTTCCCAGAAGCAAGCATTTGTGTTGTGGGCACTTTGATAAATTGCACATTCATCTTAGAGAAAAACTTTGCCACACTGTAGGAGTATCACAAAACCGCAGTAACTTTTTATTTCAAAATCTAAAATTATGTTCCTAGTGGTATGCCACATATAACTTGTATTACATTTTTCCACAGACCTTGCAAAGTTCTACAAGATCATGAAACACTCTCACTGACAATCCCCATTAGTAGTCATTAAGGGAACAATCTAGATAAAGGTGGCCACAATTCCTTTGAAATGAGATGCATCCTGAAGTGTTGCCACAATAAGTTCTGCACTAGCCTCACCATATGAGGCATTGCTCCATCCTGTTGAAATTATTCGCTTTTAAAGCTTAGGTGCCTGGAACCACAAAATCATTTCATTTCATTAATGAGCTTGATCACAATGACATTGTGATAATGTTCCTGGCTAACAGTGACTATGTTACTTTTTCAAATTCAAGTATTCTCTGTCAGTTTACCTGTTTTATTAATGAAAACAGGTCCCATAAAAATAAAAAAAAAAACCTTTAAAATTAGGGAAAAAAAAAAAAAAAAAAACTTCCCTGACAGACTAACTCAGCTATGTCCTTTTCAGTAAGATATATGGCTGCTGGAATCCTAGGAAATGTGTTGCTTGTTTTTTAATGTATCCAACAACCACATAAATGACATTAAAAAGAAAGCCAAATGTTTCTAAGAAAACTAATTTTCTCACTGCAATGCTAGGGTCACTTGGATCTAATGGGCCACTTGGATCTAATATAGAATAAAAAAGAGAATCTAGAGATATGCCATTCACTGGAGTATAAGCTTTTTATATTCAGTTCTTCTATAATACTGTACTAGGAATACAGTTTTCTGTCAAGTAGCACTCCTAAAGATGCAAGTCAGTGATAATTAATCTGTTATGAGGTTTTCATAACATATAAGTGGTTGCATTAAGGTTTTTACTGCCTGAAGGTTAGTAGCTTACAGCATGATTAAGTAGGAATATTTTAAATTACTTCTTTGGTCATTGATCCTAAGACCACTTTAAATATACATAAAGTGTTGTTTACCATTGAAACCAAGATATTTTCCTATTATACCTCTACTACTACTCAGTGGCATACCCAAGTTTTTCCTTGAGGGGAGCAAAGGTGACAAATTAGGTGCCATACAAAGGTCAAATGATTATTTCAGAGCCATTTCACATCAACAATGCTTTTTAAGACCACATGTTTTTAAGAGAACGTTTTTAATGCATTTTTAAGAGCACATCCGTTTTCAAGAGCACATCTATTTAAGTTGTAATATATATAATGTTGCTTTATTCAACACAAAAAATAAGCTTTAGTTAAGGCTAACAAGACACATACATATATATAAGTTTATGTTTGTTTGACAAATTTTCCTACTGTTACATTCAATACCAAAAAAAAAAAATAATAATAAAAAATAATTAATAATAATAATAAATAAATAAAAAAATAGCTCATAAAATGCATGTAATATGTTATACGGTCAAAAAAAATCTGCAGTTAAAAGTTGAGTCTTGGTTTCATTATTGTGAAATCATCTATCACGTTGCTGTTGTCAACCTTGCTTGCTAATTCCTTTTCAATGGAAAGGATCACTAGTCCTGAGAGTCTGTCTTCTGTCATAGTAGAGCATAAGTAATTTTTAATCAGTTTTAGATGGTTAAAAGATCTTTCTGCAGAAGCAGTGCTTATGGGAATGGTGTAAAATATTTGATATATAGTGTGGTTATATTTGGATAACATGAGATAAAAATCACTGATAGTCAAAAATTTCAACTCTGTTGTGATGGTAAATTCTCCAAAATTTGTTTTGCTACTCATTATCTCTTTCATCAAGACTCTAAAGGAAAAGTATTCCTGAATAATTTCACTTTGATCATCAAGGACATTGGCTTATTCCTTTGCTAGAAATTCTAACCTGCTGACATTACCCTCATCATCAAAATGCTTGGGATCCAGTACACTAAAGTTTGAAGCCACATCAAGGAAATTTTTGAATCTCTCCTGTGTACTGCTGTTTACGTAAAATTCTACTATAAAATGTTTTCTACTATCAGATATTCTGTTGTATTCTGCAAATCCATAGTGGAATCTCTTTCTCTTTCGTGCTCTTTGTAATTTGTATGTAGAAGCTATCTCACACTTTAAAGTAAGTTCACTGGCTTCCTGCTCAATTTCCTTAAATTAACTTTGGTCATTATTTAGCATGTTTTTAAATCATTGTCAAACACATTAATTAGGTGACAGGCTGTGAGGACATTTATGTTTGCTTTCTGTAAACAGTTGGATAAAGTAAACGCCTTGTTTAAGAGTTCTTTCCATACTATATAAGAAAAATCACAAATTCGTATATTTTAACTGTTGTAAGAATGCCCTTTGCCTCAGCAAGCTGCTGTGGGGTGCTGTTAATATCTACATCTAATATTCGTTGCAGGGCAACAACAATAACTGGTAAGCTTTGCACAACTGCCTCTATTGCAGATTTCCTGGATGCCCATCTAGCATTAGCATTAGTAGAGGCATATGATGCAAGAAAGCATCATATGCCTTATGCAGCTTCAGCCAAAAAAAAAAAAAAAAAAAAAAAACACGCTCCCATTTCACCCGTTTGTTCCAAGTACCTGTCCACCTCAGCCTTAAATTTATTTAGGCTATCAACTTCCACAACAAAGGATGGAAGTCTGTTCCACCAACCAACCACCCGCTGGCTAAAGGCAAACTTCCGCACATCTATCCTACATCTGTCTTTCCTCAATTCGAATTTATGCCCTCTCAAATGATTATTCTGAGCAAGAGGAAGAATCCCATCAGCATTGAGCATGCTCAAACCATTCAAGCCTTTATACACCTCAATCAGATCACCTCGCAGGTGCCTAGTCTCCAGACACAGTAATTTGCAAAATTTAAGCCTTTCTTCATAAGAGCAACCCTTTGTTCCATTCACTAATCTTGTTGCCCTTCTCTATACTCATTCCAACAGCTCTACATCCTTCTTAAAATGAGGCCTCCAGACCTGTATACAGTACTCAAGGTGTGTCATGACCATTGCCATATATAAGGGGATAATCACCTTATCCCTGCTAGAAAAATTCCTGTATATCATTGACAAGACACTATGAGCTACTCTTGCAGACCATCTGCACTGCTCAGAAAACTTCATATCTGCCTGCACAATTACCCCCGGGTCCTTTTCATTCTCTACCACTGTCAGTGTGGTACCACAGAGTTGTTATGTTATTCTGGGATTACTGCTTCCCATATATAGTACTTTACATTTGTCAATGTTAAACTTCATTTGTCATCTCTCAGCCCATCTGCTCAACTTTTCTAGATCCTGTTGCAGCAGTGTACTGTCATTAGTGTCATTAACAACCCTACCAACCTTCGTATCGTCTGCAAACTTGGACATTAAGCCTGATATACCATCATCAATATCATTTATAAATACAGAAAACAGAAAACAACAATGGATGCAACACGGAACCCTGAGGGACTCCACTAATAACATTAGTCCACAAAGAGCAGTGTCCATTGATTACCACTCTCTGTCTTCTCCCACTCAACCATCCCTTTATCCATAGCAGCAGTCCTCCATTTGCAACAGTATCAAAGGCTTTTCTAAGATCCAAATATATGATATCAAAGTTATTCTTTGCATCCAGTTCCTTTGTGACTACATCATAGTATCCAATCAAATTAGTCAGACAAGACTTTCCCTTAACAAACCCATGCTGTGTCCGAGTTATAACTGAAGTCTTGTCTAGATGATACTGCAATTCTTCTTTAACCAGTGCCTCTATTAATTTCCCTGGAACCGAAGTTGAACTAACAGGTCTGTAATTACCTTTGTCTCCCTTTGATCTTCCTTTGTGGATTGAGGTCACATTTGCACATCTCCAGTCCATGGGTACCTCCCCTGAGTCCAGGGAAGCTCTCATAATTATGGCTAAGGGTTTGCTTACTTCCTTTGCCGCCTCCTTTAATATAACTGGATAGATTCCATCCACCCCAGGTGCCTTTCTTGTATTTATCTTCAACAATTTCTCCTCCAATTTACTCTCAGTTATTACAAGATTATCTAGCTTACTGGCATTCCCCTCTCTGAATAACTCCCCATGTGTGAATTCGATGCAAAATATTCATTTAGTTTGTTAGCTACCGAGCAGGATCATCAACAGTTGAACCATCGATATCAAGTGGACCAATCTGATTCATCCCCTTCCTTCTAGAATTTACATAAGTAAAGAACTCTTTGCTGTTTTTCTTTGTATCCTTTGCCAATGATTTCTAGTAATCTACCTTCGCCTGCCTAACCTGCTTTGTAACTTGGTTACAGACCAGCTTATATCTATCATAGGCTTCTGTGTCACATGTTCATTTATATGTATCCCAAGCATTTTTATTCTCTGTCACATGTCTAATTAGTTCATCTGACATCCATTTAGGCCTTAATCTTGAACAATATTTCTTTGTTGGTATGAAAAGCCTAAAAGCTTCCAAGATTAATTCTTTGAATGCTTCCCGTTTTGAATTTGCTGTTGGTAACGTCATTAGCATTAGCATTAGTAGAGGCATATGATGCAAGAAAACAAGCTTATTCAGCATCAGCCAAAATAAAAAAAAAAAAAAAAAAAACAACCACTACTCCCATTTCACCCCTCAATTCGTTCGAAATACCTGTCCAGCTGAGCCTTAAATTTGTTTAGGCTATCAACTTCAACAACAAGCGATGGAAGTCTATTCCACAAACCAACTGCCCGCTGGCTAAAGGCGAATTTCCGCACATCTATCCGACATCCGTCCTTCCTCAATTTGAATTTATGCCCTCTCAGGTGATTATTCTGAGCAAGAGGAAGAATTCCATCGGCATTGAGCATGCTCAAGCCATTCAAATTGAATGGCTTGAGCATTCAAATGGCTTGAGCATTCAAATGGCTTGAGCATTCAAATGGCTTGAGCATTCAAGCCATTCAAATTGCCTTATACACCTCTATCAGATCACCTCGGCGATGCCTAGTCTCCAGGCTCTGTAATTTGCAAAACTTAAGCCTTTCTTCGTAAGAGCAACCCTTTGTTCCATTCACTAATCTTGTTGCCCTTCTCTGTACTCGTTCCAGCAGCTCTACATCCTTCTTGAAATGAGGCCTCCAGACCTGTATACAGTACTCAAGGTGTGGCCTGACCAATGCCTTATACAAGGGAATAATCACATCCCTGTCCCTGCTAGAAAAATTCCTGTATATCATTGACAAGACACCATGAGCTACTCTTCCAGCTCGTCTGCACTGCTCAGAGAACTTCATATCTGCCTGCACAATTACCCCCAGGTCCTTTTCATTCTCTACCACTGTCAGCGTAGTACCACAGAGTTGATACGTTGATCTGGGGTTACTGTTTCCCATATGTAGTACTTTACATTTGTCAATGTTAAACTTCATTTGCCACCTCTCAGCCCATCTGCTCAACCTTTCCAGATCCTGTTGCAGCAGCATAGTATCAGTAGTGTCCTTAACAACCCTGCCAACCTTTGTATCGTCTGCAAACTTGGACATTAAGCCTGATACACCATCATCAATATCATTTATAAATACAGAAAACAACAATGGACCCAACACTGAACCCTGAGGAACTCCACTAATAACATTAGTCCACGTTGAGCAGTGTCCATTGATTACCACTCTCTGTCTTCTGCCACTCAACCATCCCTTTATCCATAGCAGCAATTTGCCTCGAATGCCACACTTCTCCAATTTGTGCAGCAGTCTTCCATGCGCAACAGTATCAAAAGCCTTTCTAAGATCCAAATATATAATATCAAAGTTATTCCCTGCATCCAGTTCTTTTGTGACTACATCATAGTATCCAATCAAATTGGTCAGACAAGACCTGCCCTTAACAAACCCATGCTGTGTCTGAGCTATAACTGAATTCTTGTGCAGATGATCCTGCAGTGCTTCTTTAACCAGTGCCTCCATTAATTTTCCTGGAACCGAAGTTAAACTAACAGGTCTATAATTACTTGTGTCAGCCTTTGATCCTCCTTTGTGAATTGGGGTTACATTTGCACATCTCCAGTCCATGGGTACCTCCCCTGAGTCCAAAGAAGCTCTCATAATTATGGCTAGGGGTTTGCTTACTTCCTTTGCTGCCTCCTTTAATATAACTGGATAGATCCCATCCACCCCGGGTGCCTTTTTTATGTTTATCCTCAACAATTTCTCCTCCACTTTCCTCTCAGTTATTAGAAAATCATCTAGCTCACTGCCAATGTTTACTTCACCTACGACATTCCCCTTCCTGAATAACTCCTCATGTGTGAATGTAGATGCAAAATACTCGTTTAGATTGTTAGCCACCTGAGCTGGATCCTCAACTGTTGAACCATCAACATCCAGTGGACCAATCTGATTCATCCCTTTCCTTCTTGAGTTTAAATAGGTAAAGAACTCTTTTCTGTTTTTTTTGCATCCTTTGCCAAGGATTTCTCATAATCTGCCTTTGCCTGCCTAATCTCCTTTGTGACTTGGTTACAGACCAACTTATATCTATCATAGGCTTCCACGTCACCCATTAATTTGTATGTATCCCATGCATTTTTCTTCTCTGCCATATGTCTCATTAGTTCATCTGACAACCATTTAGGCCTGAACCTTGAACAATATTTCTTGGTTGGTATGTAAAGCCTGGTAGCTTCCAAGATTAGTTCCTTGAATGCTTCCCATTTTGAATTTGCTGTTGGTAACATCATCAGTTGGTCCCACTGTATAGAATTTAAATACTGTCTCAGACCAGCATAGTCTCCTTTACGAAAGCAAAAACCCTTCCCTTTACCTCTGATGGTAGTTACCTCCTTGAGTAAATCCCACTTCAGCACACTGTGATCAGTCATCAGTTGGTTCCACCGTATACAAGTTAAATTCTGTCTCAGACCACCGTAGTCACCTCTTTGAATAAATCCCACTTCAGCACACTGTGATCCCTGCCACCTAGTGGTTCCTTTATCTGCAGGTTCTTGATGCATGAAGAATCACTACTGATAATCAGATCAAGAGTATTACTCCCTCTAGTTGCTTCCCAAACATGCTGCTGTAGAAAACAATCATCCAATAAATCCGCAACAGCCTTGCTAATGTGTGAGTGATCAACCCACAAATTCCAGTCAATATCCAGGAAATTAAAATCGCCCATTATAAGACACTCAAATTTACTGGCCCACTATTTCTCTGCACAATTGCTCATTATACTCATCAGATTCATTAGGCCTTAAACACACACCTACTCTTGTTTTTCTTTTCCCAGTGCTTATGTCACACCAAACAGACTCAACATTGCATTGTCCACCCACATCAACTGGATGCACTTCCTTAGAGTTTATGTGTCTCTTAACTAACAGCATAACCCATCCTCCCTTCCTGTCCTGTCAATCCTTTCTGTACACATTGTATTCCCCAAATTCCAGTTTTGCACTGCTTATGTCTGTGTGACACCATGTCTCTGATATCCCAACAATATCTGCCTTTGATGTCTTGATTAGCACTTCAAGCTCATCGAATTTATTAACTATACTCCTAGCATTGGTGTACATGCAAGTATATATGCACCTGTTTCTACTCTTAGTTACCCTAACACAGCCTATGTATTTACTTGTTCCACTATGACTTCCAGCAGTCCTGGAAATTCCTGTTGCCTTGCTTTCCAGGCTGCTGCTGAATTGCATTTAAATAGAAGTAGTGCAAGAATCACTTTTACCTCTTCCAGCAGCTACTATTAATTTATTAGTCCATGTATTGCCCCCCCAAACTAGCAGTTTTCCGACCCACCTAACTCTGCCTCGATAGCATCAGCATATATTCTTGCACCCTTTCTATTTAAGTGTATCCCATCCGTGTAGAAGCAATCTCTCCTGTTAACAACAAGCACAGACCAGTCTGAGAAAAATTCTGCCCCTTGAGCCTTGCACAATCTCTCCAGGGCCGAATTGATTGACAAGGATCTCATCATATACTCCCTCCTATCGTATCTGGGCAGAATTGCAGACACTTTCAAATTCAACCCTAATTCACGGCTTTTTTTCAACAGTGACCTGTACTTGTTAAGTAATTCTGCCGGTCTCCTACTCTTAATATCATTAGTGCCAATGTGTACAACTACATCACCTTTTGTGCCCTTAAAAGATGATATCCGCTCTACAATTTCATCAACCTTTGCCCCTGGCAGACATATCCTGGTCCTGTTCCATATATCCTTTTTGCACAATATGATCCCCGTTTCCCTGACAATAGTCACCTACAACAACTAGTTCCTTTGGGACCAGCGCATTCTGCCTTGGTGGTTCCCTCTATGTTGTGTGATATTCAAGTGCAAGCTCCGGCATTGATGTGGGCAGCTGAGAGCTTGATGAGCCCCTCAATTTAAATCCTTCGAGGGCATCCACCCTGTCCTTCAAGCTCTCATATAAGCCCATAATAATGCAGAGTTGCCGCCTGATTTCCTCGCACTCCTTACATCGCGCGCACACACAAAGACATTCCCCTTGGCAATATCATGTCCCGTTCCTGATTGCTCCACAAACATCAAACAAGCAGTGCATTTCAATAGACTGTGATTCAGAGGACAACCGTCCCCCTCAGTTCTCCCCTGTGCCACAGCACCTCCACTAGTTTGAGCCTTTTGCTTTGATGCTCTGGTCTGAGTCATAATTTCTATTCAAGTTCAATAAAATTCCAATACAAAATATAACCCTAAACCTATATTCCAATGCAGTTATAACACTATATATATATATATATATATATTTCGGTATCGAATATTATCTCCGAGTTATGTTATATGACTTTCTTATCCCCTGTCAACTTATGTATTAATTTATGATGTTACTTTTGTAATAACTAGGTCGCTATATTTATTTAGTTAAAAAAGTACAATTCAATTGACAATGAAATTTAATAAGAGTAATAAACCTTACTGATTAACTGATACTACTATACTCGCTATCTAGTTTTCCATTAAACCAATGCTAGCACATGTTGTATCGTATAACAATGGCGGCAAGTTACGAATGGTGAAATATAAATGGAAACAATGGTAACTGAAATACCAACTGCAATACAATCTACCACAGCTTCTAGAGTGGTTCTCAATTGGATTGGCCTGGATGGAATATCAGAGTTAACAAAAATAGCCACTCCTCGACAGGCAGGAGAGTTTGAACTCCCGTTTTGTCTGTATATCATATAATTTGAGAATTTTGGTGAAAACTGGGGGTAACAAGAATGTATGGGGTTAAACCTATGGGGTTAAACCTATGGGGTTAAACCTATGGGGTTAAACTGAGCTAGTAAATCCCTTAAGTCATCAGAATGACTGCTTAGTACTCTGCAGTTCCACTGTATGACATTATTTAGATTTTGCTGAGGATGATTTATCTGACTGTTTTTTGTGTGTTTACAATCATATCTCTACTATATCAAGACCCATCATCCTGATATTGTAAATGTAAATGATTGTATTTGTATAGTTTTGTATTGTATGATAATAACATTATACTAAAATACTAACATTATAACACACTGATCAAAATCTAATCAGGAAATGACCTATGTAATTATTTACCCGCACATTTCTAGTGACACAATATCCCCGCCCTCTTCTTCCATTGGTTTGAAGTGACTTAATTGCCATGCCTTCTTCTCTGATTGGCTTGAATAAATATCAGTAGGAGGAAAACTTTTTTAATGTATAGAGAGATAACAGCTGATTTAAAACAGATGGGACACAAACTGCACTATTTCACCATCCTCCATAAACAGTCAAATCACAAATTAAATTATGCAGCTTAAACTTAAATATTATAGTGCATTTTAAATGTACAAAAGTAATAGCAAACAATGGTAAACATACCTTTACCCAATGCAAATTAATATTTTTAGATAATCAAAAAAGATTTTGCTTTTAAATTTTGGTGTCAGCTTTCCTTTTTCACTGCAGTGCTGCTTCACTTGCAAACTTACAACTCTAAGACATTACATAAGCAATGAGAATATTTCTTACATTTTGTTTCTGCTGTCTCCAACTGAGTGTTTATCACATAAATTTTTTAAAAACAATTTTTGAATTTATAGAAAGAAAAATTTCTATTTAAATTTCTATTTTCTGCTTAAATGCCAAAAGTGCCTTACAATTATAATACTGAAAAAATATTACTTACATGAAAAATTTTTCTTCTGATTTCAAACCTCCTTATTTGCCCTAGTGATACTGAAGCTATGGTTGGATGTAGGCCCATTGAAGCTTCATCATCGCTATGCCATGCAACACTGTCACCACCGTTGCGGTAAAGATTTAGAAGAACAGAATTGAATTCTACATTAAACCTTTTCCGTCTTAATTCTGTTTCCACTTTGTCTTGAATTTTTTTAACAACATCTGGAAACTGGAACATTCAAAGTATATACATCAGTTGAATTAACCAAAAAGTGTTTTTTATGAATAGTAAAAATAAATTTTGCTAATCAAGGGGTACAACCATAAATCAAATTTTATTTATAAAATCCTAAAATTTGAGTCAATATTCTATATTTTCAGCAAAAAACAAATGACAAATTTTATTCCTATATATAAGATATACAACTTCAAGAAACAGATTCTGTTTGTTTGATATTGAATCACTGTATACAAATACTGATGACACTGAAATAATGACATTCTATTTAACTTATTAAAAAATAATGGGTCTTTTTGGCATATATTAACTTTTACCACAGAAAATTATAAACCTGATTAACATTTTATTCAATGCAAATTCTTTCAATTTAGAAATTAGCAACTCTGCTACAGACAATAACTTAACTTTGTTATAAGTTAGTGTGATTAAAGAAATTTGAAAGTTAAACATCTACTGAGAAGTTTACCACTTAGAAATGGGCCTCAGTTTTAGTGGATTAATGAATTAATATTTCCTACTACTGTGATACATAGAAAATACATTCTTTGTCTCCTTAAACCTCATGTGTGACAATTGGAACATCCATTGACTCAAGGCTCAGTTTCGGGAGCGAGTTTCTTTTTGTGGAATTTTGAAGGCTTGTAAAAAGTAGCACTCATATAAATGCTTTTAAATTATAATTTGTTATAGTTTTGATTTCAAAATTTGAGTGAAATTTAAAAAAAATCAAATCAGAATTTTAAAAATTGGGACAAAAATCATGAAAAATTAATGCCCCCCAACCCAATGTAGTAATATGATCTATATTTATTTATATATAACTTATTTTAATTTCAGCTTCTGTAAGCTCAAACTGAACAACTGAAGCCAATAGGCACCAACTTTTTTGCATATTTTCAAAGCAATTATTTCATATTTTCAAACCAATTCTCGTAAGAATATTCTATTATATTCGTGACAAAATTATATTCAAAATTATATTATATTCGTGACCACTTGACAAAATATTTGATACAAAAGGACTAGAACAATATTCTAAAATAAGTGCTGAAATTTTGAGAAGGATCAGGCCTACTGCTCCAGATTTCATCATTTCTGTAGGAATTGGAAGCTATAAAATCAGAATTGGCTCTAATTTTCATCCTGTTTTGTTTGTCCACAGGGACAAACAAAACAGGATGAAAAGTGTCTAATCCAACTTTTCCTTCTCAACTAATGTCCATAAATAGATTTTTGAATTCTGTTTTTTTTTTTTAAAGCTCGGAAGCTTTTAAAAAAACAGGGACCAATTAAATGTACAGTGAAAATTTGATGTTCATTTGACTTTTCCTTTGAGTTTGAACATCCAAAACTGCAGGTGGGGGATGTTTTTGATTGGAATTGATCCTAAAATCTTTCCTGGGACTTATAAAAAACATACAAAATTTGGCGTCAATCTGACATTTCCATGTCAAGTAAGCAAAGCTGCCAACTTTCAAAAAGCTGGTTGGGTTAACTTTAGCAGGAAAAAAAATAATAAAAAAACGGAAGGCAGAAAGACCGTTTTTGAAAGTCCACACTGCACTAGAAATTAAATTTCACTGATAACAAACATATATGTTGCTTTCAAAAATTAGCTTACCTAGAGTTTCTTTTTATATATTTCTCTAGATACCAACTGGGTATAATTGATTGATTGATTTAGAAATTCTTGGTGCAAGAACTACTGCAGCTAAAATGCGCCTGGAAGGTTTTTTACAACAGTTTTGTTTGTATTCGTATTTTGTTGCAAATAGTTTCCAAGAGTCACGGAGTGACTATAGCTTACTGCAAAGATTATATTTGGTTTCATATTAGATTATAGAAATTTATTTCCCTGAGGAACTGAAAAACATCTGCTATGTTTTTTCTATCTTCCAGTATGGTTTTGAGAGTGAGAAAGTGATGTTTGGTTATCAACTCTTTGAAGCAACTTTGGTGCTCATCTGTAAAAGCTGGATATGTAATCAGTACATGTTCTACTGTTTGTTGTGTTTGACAGATAGGACATAGATGGGGGGGACATAGATGGGGGATCTTCTCCTCGCAAAAGATGACAGTGGCTGAAATGAGCGTGTCATATTCTTAACGTTGCAAGTATCACTTTGTCACATCTGTTTTGTTGTTTGCTGGATTTCCATGGTTGGAGTAAACTTTTAATTTTGTGCAATTTGTTACTATTTAGAACTTGCCATTGCTGTTGTCAGTGGTGTATCCCACTACTATGAATAACTTTTTTATAATCTGTGGAAGGAATGGATTCGGGTGTGAAATTGTTGCTGTTGGCTTCCTTAGCAGCTTTGTCTGCTATCACATATTCCGACATGACTTGGGATCCGTGAAAACCTTACGTTATAACTTTGTTCGAGAAGCTTTGATACTCGGCATTGAATTTGTTGTTGCTGTGCAGGTGGGGGATGTTTTCAATTAGAACTGATCCTAAAATCATCTTTCCTGGGACTTATATATGGATGTTTATTAGAACTGACATTTTGTATAGCCATCATGGAGCTAAGAGAGTCAGTAAAAATGATGCTGTTTAATGAGCTTGCGTGTTCGATTTGGTTTAGCGGTAACATTATGGCATGCAGTTCTGCAGTATAAATGCTGCAGTCTTTTGGGAGTTTTTGGGATGTGGTGGCATCAGATGTGTATACTGCCACTCCCACATGAATCAGTTTTTGAGCCATCTGTATATAGGAAGCGATGATCTAAAAATTGTGACTTATAAGCAGCATGCAGATGCTGATAGTTGATAAGTGAAAGTGCTTGTTTGTCCCAAATGTGGAAGGAGAAATCATATGTAGGCTGTTTGATGATCCATGGTGGTGTAGACTGCTTCGTCAGTGGAGTTATATTATTAAGATTAAGATTTCTACTGAGGAAAAGGTTTGTTAATCTCATGCTCCCAGGTTTATTGATACTTTGTTGTTCCCATTTTGGTGTAAAAACAATTTCCTGTATGGTATGACCCGGTAGGGATTTTATTTTAGTTGCGTAGGAAAGTAATTGATTATGTCTTCTAATTTGTAGTGGAGGTTCTTGGGCTTCCGCATGCAGGTTCTGCACAGGCGAAGTACAGAAAGCTCCAAGAACTATTTGGAGTGTGCAGTGATGTACTGGGTCAAGCCATCTCAGGGCACTAGGTCTCGCCTAGTCATAGACTGGGGCACCATGGTCTAACTTGGAACGAATGAGTAGGCGATATAATCATAATAGTATTGTTCTATCTGCTCTCATCCTCAGGACATAGTGGACAGGACCTTCAAGATATTAATTTTCTTTAGACACTGAACTCTTAAGTGACTAATTTGCTCCAAAAAGATTAATTTTCTGTGAAAAATAAGCCCCAGAAAATGGACACTATTTTTAACTGGGATGATCTTCCCTTTCAGCCTGAATTTGGGATCAAGATGGAGACTCCTTTTCCTGCAAAAATGTATACATACGGTCCTTTGTGTGGAAATTTTGTATCCATTTCTTTTTGTCCATTTTATGACTTTGTTTATGGCTACTTGAAATTGTCATTCTATTGTAGTCATATGCTGCGCTTGATAAGAAATGCTGAAGTCATCTGCATAAACAGTTGTGATAATGTTGGTTCGTAACTGTTCTGTTATTGTGCTGAAGTGTACTGCAAAAAGTGTGGCACTTAGTATGGATGCTTGAGGGACTGCTTCTTCCTGGGAGTATGTTCTAGAAAGTGCATTGTTAAGTCGAACTTGGAATTTTCGAGTCCTCTAAGACCAAGCTGTAGTCTTCTAAAGATACCATACCGCTATATAGTATCATATGCTTTCTCAAAATCAAAATTAACTATGACTTGATGTTGTTTTCTGAGTTAAGTGTTTCTTATCTGATTTTCCAGATGTGTATGTACATCTAAGGTAGAGCAATTTTTCCAAAAGTCATATTGTGCAGGATTGAGAAGGTTATTGCTTTCTAAGTACCATGTTAGTCTATTATTGTCAATTTTCTCCAAGATCTTGCCCAAGAAGCTGGTCAAAGTGATACGGCGATAGTTCTGTGGGTCTGATTGGTCTTTTCCCTACTTCGGGAAGGCCAGTATTACTGTGTGGTGCCATTGGTCTGGAAATGTATTCTCAAGGTATATTTTATTAAATAAATCTAACAAGGCTAATCGAGATTGTTCATCTAACTGTTGTATCACTGCATAATGTATTTCATCAGGACCAACTGTGCTGTGTTTCGTCTGTAGCAGAGTGTTTTAATTCTGCTACTGTGAGTGGCAAGTTGTATTGTTCATAGTGATTGGTGGAAAATTTTAGGTTTATTTTTTCGGCTTCCTTCTTGTAAGTTTTGAAAGCAGCTGAGTATGCTCAAATGGCAGATGTATTGGCAAAGTTTTTGCAGAGCACATTGACAATATCTGAGGCATTTGTAACTAACTGTCCTTTCCAATTTAGTAGTGGCGATGGATTTATTTGGGAATTGTTTGTCATCCTTCTGATCTTCCAGATAAATGTAGCAGGTGTGGAACTGGTTATAGTGGGTTCAAATTTGATCCAACTTGCCTTTTTGCTGATTTTGTGCACACCTCCTGACCTTAGCTCTGGCTCTTTTGAATTGTATCAGATTGTCCATTGTTGGATTTTTGCAAAAGTGATTCCAGGCTCTATTTCTCTCTTTTTTAGCTTCCTGACACTCACTGTTCCACTATGGTTTTGGATATATTCTAATGTTAGAAGACGTTTTAGGTATTGTCTTTTCCACTGCTTGAAGAATGGTATTTGTAACAGAGTCCACTGCTCTTTGTACTGATTCTTGTTTAATGATGCTCCGGTCTAGTTTTGCTAATATTCTGAAGGTTTCCCGTCTACATCATATACTTTCCATCTAGGAAGCCTGGTGGCTTGGCATGGGGTTTACTTCGTAATTTTCAAATTTATGGGGTAGTGGTCGCTGCTCAATGGGTTCTCATGCACAATCCATTGGATCTTCAGGAACAGTATTGGGGAACAGATTGACAGATCTATTGCAGAGCTGCTTTTTGATGGTAGGTGGATATATTTGTGTGTGCCATCATTCAAGATCACTAGGTTCTCGTTTATTATTTTCTCAATTTGTTTACCCTTCTGATCTATTTTGGGATCGCCCCATAGTGGGTGATGTCCATTTAGGTCACCTAAAATGCAAAATGGAGATGGTAGTTCAGCAATCAGCTCTTCGAAACCTTTCAATGGGAAATCTTGACTAGGAGGTATATATATTGACATTATGGTAATGTTGAAGCTTATTGCTAGTCGGACTGCAACTGCTTCTATGGGTGTGTTCAATGGCATTGCTTGGGATGGCACTTGTCTGTTAACTAATATTGCAACTCATCCTCATATTGTTGTATCTGATATGCGGTCCGTTCTATATATTGTACAATTTTTGATTGTATTGTGATCCCGTAATTTTAAATATGTTTCTTGTAGGCAGAGACTTATTGGTTGATACTGGGTAATTAGAGGTCTATGATATCATTAATGTTTGAGCGAAACCCTTGACAGTTCCACTGGATAATTGTATCTGTCATTTAGGGTTAGATAATCCCTTGGATTGTTTCCTTGGGGCTGTTTTCACTTTATCCGTCTTGGTTTTATATTTCTTTGGAAACTGTAGTCTTCCCGTATTCATTTCTTCTTCAACAAAAAGTTCGAGTACGGGATCCTCTCTGAGGTTTATTACCTCTGTATCCATTTGTTTTGCCATTTTTCTTTCTGTATTACTTTTGCTTTCTTTGATTACTTTTCTTCTTACACTTTCTGCATTTTCCAGTGGAAAAGACAGAGGTGCACTGACCATTTTTTCTTGTTGCTTTTGTGGTGGAGATGTTTTATACAATTCGTGAGCCCATTCTGAGACTGATTCTCTTGGAAGAATTGTCACATTTGTTTGTGTTCCAACAGATGTTGAATTAGAAAATCTCATTTCTGGAGTCCTTTTGATTGTACTAACTTGAGCATAACTTGGTTTGTTTTCTGTGTTTATTGTTATTGCTTTTTTAGCTTCTTGGTATGAAACACCATTTTCCACTTTGTACTTTTGGATTCTTTTTTCTTTCCTCCAGATTTCACACTCTTGAATAAGCGGTATGGCCTTCTTTAGAATTTGCACATTTATGGTTGTCTGCTGTACAAGTAGAAGTGACATGCTCTTGAGAACCACAGTTTGCACACGTCGCCTTACCTCTACATACAGTCTGCGAGTGGCTAAACTTCTGACAATTAAAGCAGGAGAGAGGATTCGGGATGTATGGTCTAATATTGCAATGTAGATATCCAGCTTTTACTGATCTGGGTGGTTTGGGCGTGTTAAAAATGAGTATCAAGTTTCTGGTGGGAGTGATTTTCCCTTCTATTTTAATTGTTATTCTTTTAATGATTATGACTCTTTGTTCCTGAAGTTCGCTTTGAATTTTCTCCTCGGGTACATTTAGAAGGTCCCATTCCATAATGACACCTTTTGAGGTATTTAAGGTATTGTGAAGGGATACCATTACTGGTATTCCTGCAAAGGTTGTCACTTGTAACAATCTTTCAGAATGTTTAGAGTAGACTGTTTCTACTAAAATATGGCCTGATTTTAATCTCTTAACATTTTTTGGAGGGGCCGACAACTTTCAAAGGTCTTTTATGTTTAGTCTAGAGCAAAGTTTCCGACCCTCCCCCCCCAATACGTCTCCTTCAACCCATGCACGGTACTAAGTACTATAGGTTTTGATACCTTCAAAACCTAAGTACTATAGGTTTTGGTGTTTGGGGTTTTCATAAAAAAAAAAAAAAATACGAGAAAGTGTGACAATTGGCAGATTTCTCAGTGTTTGAGTGTGTAATAAGGTAAGTTGGGGCATTTAAAGCTTTTATATCCGTTTTCAGTCTCTTTGTGGAGACAGAATTATTTCTTTCACCTTTTCTAATCGTTTTAATTGTATCTCCGGGAGGACTAGATTCCTCATATCTTAGATCAGTTATATTCGGATCTATGTACCCAGTAAATTCCTGGGTATTGGAGTCAGTTCGCTCCATTTTGCCCTAGCAGGGAGGGCTTTTCCCTACCAGGTGTCCAGCCCCAGAAGGTGGCTGGAAACCTGGTAGGGAATTTTTACTATGTTAAGAGGAGCACTGACACTCTGTGACCAAGCACTAGAGGGTTAGCAGTTAACATGTACAAGAAAAGAAAAGACAAGAGAAGGTTGCTTTCCTTCCTAATCTAGTAAAGTTAATTTCTTTACTATAGCTTAATTAATAGTGTGTTAATGATACTTTAAATAAGGAAATGATTTCTATTTCAAGAAAGAGCGCTAATTCAGAGCAATATCGCTTGATCACAGAATTGCTTGGCACCTGGGGCCCCAACCGGTTACACTAATTACAATTTCTTCAAGAAAGACATATTGTAGACTTTGCTATTTCGAATATTTTAAAGTTTTGTCTACAACAGTGGCCCTGCTATTGAGAGTCAAGATTATTTCTAAAGCTGTTGGATATTTTTCTATGGGTGTCAAAGTGTATTTAGTACAGTAAACCGTCGCTATTCGCGGGGGTTACATTCCTGAGAAATGCCGCGAATACCGAAAACGCGAATACTGAGATATGGCTCCCATAGTAATAAAGGGATTCCGTTCCAAAGTATGAAATACATAAGAAAAATTAGTCTAAAATTTTGTCAATGTATGTATTATATGTACCTTCATAATATGACTATGTACACAGACAGTACATAGTGAAATGCAAGCATATGGCATCGAAATGAAAATAAGAAACAATTTAATATTAAATGTAATATTTATTAGAAATTTCAAACAAATCTTTCAAACCAGCGCCTTTGCTAGCTAAAAAACTTATCCCGCCAGTGCTATCACCAGTTTCGCTAAAGTGTTGATAAAGGAATTTTGCCTTTTCACGGATGATGAGTGAACTTAACGGAATTTTATTATGAGTTCGGTCTTCTATCCACAGATTTAAAGCTTTTTCCATTTTTTTCTAATTTAACATCACGAGTTACAGAGCAAATTTTTTAAGCAATTAGCGCGTTTTCATGGACACTAGGGCGGATTTTTTCTTCTGATTTTTTGATTGATCGTACCGTTGACTCATTGATTTTATAATGTTTTGCCACTGAGGAGACACTTTCACCATTAGAAATTTTGTCTAATAACTCAATTTTATTCGCTAATGTCTTTCTTTCACCTTCTTTGATATTTTCACATTTCCCTTGTTATCCGTAGCCATATTTTTGTACAGGTTAGAAAGAACTTGTCCACAATAAAGTCACTTTCTTCCGTTAACACGCTCAAAAAAGTCTGTTTTACACTGCAAAATGGTAGATTTATCACTTTTGTAAGCATATCAATTTATAAATTGATAAATTTATTCAATTTATAAGCATATAAATTAAAAGCAAACGACAAAACCTTCCATGACAAGCGCATAACACATACTGAACGAGGATTAGCGAGAAACATCCAAGCTCGCGATTTTGTTACCCCTCTCCCCCACCCACTGAGCGCTGTTTTGACCGGGAAAGATAATTTTAGCCACGCCCATGTTTTTTTATGGCGGAAAATGTTCACGGCGCTTTAAAATTCACATTTTTTTAGGTTTCATTTTATATTAAATCAGCGACGGCGAATATGCGAAACTGCGAATAGCAGGGGTTTACTGTATTGGTATTAATAGTGGCAAATGATGCAAGAAAGCAAACTTTTACAACAACAGCAAAAAAAAAAAAAAAATCCCATTTTACCTACCCATCCCCTCCAAACGTTTGTCTAGTTCCTTCTTGAATTTATTCAAACTATCCATTTACACCAGGCAGTTATCACTTTGTGATACCACAACACCTTAAAATGCTATATGAATTTGTGTGACCACCACCACTTACTTCATGTGTAAAATCAATGATTACATTAAGTTTAAAATTGCACAATAAAAAATTATCCCAACAGCATTTTATTGGAAATATAAAGAACATATAAAATTTGGAATCGTATAGTGAGAAATATAAATACAGCTAATCAATGAAAATACATCAAATAGAACTTTGTTAACTTTAGACTTTTTTTTACCATGACTACACCTACCAACACTATGATAAAAAGAAAAACAAAACACAATAGCATGTGAGCAGGAAAAGGGACTTGTCTTCTGATTTGGTTAATAAAGAATGTTAATAACATTTAAGATTTAAGCCTCATTTTTATTATGAATGAAGATGATTTTTTTTATAAATTACATATTCAATTGTATCCAGCTGTGAAGCCCCTCTAAGTTGCTTGCAACCTCCCAGGGGGTTGCACCCCACAGTTTGAGAAACACTGATTTACACAACAATGGATGGAAGCTTGTTGCAGCAATCAACCTCGTTGGCTGAAGGCAAACTTCCACACACCTATTCTGCAACCATCATTCCTTAATTTGAATTTATAACTCTCATGTGCATAGTCTAAGAGGGTGTGTACCAACAGCACTGAATTTGCTTCAGCCATTCAAAGCTTTAAACATATCTCAATCATATCACCTTGCAAGTGCTTATTCTCCAGACACAGCAATTGCAGAACTGCAGCCTTTCTTTGTAAGAGCACCCCTTTGTTCCCCCTCACCAATCTCATTACCCTTCTCTGTACCTGTTCCAGCAGCTCTATATTCTTCCTAAAATGAGGACTCCAGACCTGTATGCAGTACTCAAGATGTGGCCTGAGCACTGCCTCATACAATGAAATAATCACCTCCTTATCCCTGCTAGAAAAATTTCTGTATACCATTGACAAAATCACATGAGTTGTCCTGGGAGCCTGTCTGCACTGCTCAGAGAACTTTGTATCACACTGCACAATTACCCCTTTCACCAGGTCCTTCTCATTTTCCACTATCCTGAGTGTAATACCACACAGTTGATACATTACTCTGGGATTACTGCTACCCATACGAAGTACCTAGCATTTGTCAATGTTAAACTTCAATTGCCACTTCTCATCCCATCTGCCTAATTTTTTTAGATATTGTTGCAGCAGCATAACTTCATTACTGTCATTAATCACCCTGCCAACCTTTGCATCATCTGTAAACTTTGACATTACGCCTGATATACGCTCATCAATATCATTAATAAATACAGAAAACAACAATGGGCCCGGCACCAAATCATACGTGACTCTACTAATAGCATTAGTCCACATAAAGCAGTGTCCATTGATAAACCCTGTCTTCTCTACCTCAACCATCACTTTATCAATAGCAGTAACTTTCCCTTAATGGCACACTGCTCCAATTTGTACAGCAGCCCAAATTCAAAGCCTTTGCCAGAAAGATTTCAACTCAGTTATTGTTTTTCTCATCTGGCTGAATATTCTCTCACACTCCATATTACTATGAAGGACAGTTAAAATGCTAAGCATAACTTGGGATAATTTGTTATATTTCAAGGTTTCATCGCACCCTTGTCAGTTCACCAACAAAGAACTATTAACTATTACATCATTCATTATTCTTTCATAATAGCATCTATTCTCACACCGAACCTGATAGAACTGATTCACCCAGTGCTTTATCTTTAATGAGACTAAAAAGTACTGGAAAACTATATGTAAAAAGGTTCAAATCTGAAAATGATGTACTGCCAAACAGATGACATGTATATACCCCAGCATGTGGTTACAAAGGAAATGGATGCAAAAATTAATTTTGATATCATATATTTGGATTTCAGGAAAGCTTTTGCCACTGTTGCACATGGAAGACTACTGTACAAATTGGAGCAGGATGGTATTAAGGGTAAGTTGCTATAATGGATAAAAGGATGGTTGAGTGGGAGAAGACAGAGAGTGGTAATTAATGGGTGCTGCTCTTCGTGGACTAATGTTATTAGTGGAGTCCCACAATGTTCAGTGTTGGGTCCTCTGTTGTTTTGTATATTTATCAATAATATTGATGAAGGTATATCAGGCTTAGTGTTGAAGTTTGCAGATGATACAAAGGTTGGCAGGGTTGTTAATGACAGTAATGGCAGTGTGCTACTGCAACAGGATCTAGATAATTTGGGCAGATGGGCAAAGAAGTGGCAACTGAAGTTTAACCTTGACAAATGCAAAGTACTTCATATGGGTAGAAGTAACCCCAGAGAAACGTACCAACTGTGTGGTACTACACTTAAGGTGGTAGAAAATGAAAAAGACCTGGGAGTAATTCTGCAGTCAGATATGAAGTTTTCTGAGCAATGCAGACAGGCTGCCAGGGCAGGTCATGGGGTTTTGTCAATGATATATAGGAATTTTGCTAGCAGGGAAAAGGAGGTGATTGTCCCTCTGTATAAGGCAATGGTCAGGCCACACCTTGAGTACTGCATACAGGTCTGGAGGCCTCATTTTAGGAAGGATATAGATTTGCTTGAGCGTGTACAGAGAAGGACAACAAGATTGGTGAGGGGAATGAAGGGATCCTCTTACCAAGAGAGGCTTAAGTTCTGCAAATTGCAGTGGCTGGAGACTAGGCACCTGCACGGTGATCTGATTGAGGTGTATAAGGCCTTGAATGGGTTGAGCACGCGAAATCCTGATGAGATACTTCCACTTGTTCAGATTACGAACCTAAGGGGGCATAAATTCAAATTAAGAAAAGACAGATGTAGAATATATGTGCGGAAATTTGCCTTTAACCAGCGGGTAGTTAATTGCTGGAACAAACTTCCATTTGTCGTTGTGGAAGTTGATAGGTTAAATAAATTTAAGGAGGAACCGGATAGGCATTTGGAGGGAATGGTGCGATTTTTTTTTTTTTGGCTGATGCTGCATAAGCTCATACACTTGCTTTCTTGCATCACATGCCATTACTACTACAAAATATATTTCCATTTATGTAGATATAATACAAAATTTTACGGAAAGGGGGACTGCTTCGATAACTAGTTTTAAAAAGACCAAAATATAAAATTTCATAAAAATTGTCCAGTGGGAGTTGAGTTACATGCTGACAGAGGGACAAACAGAGTGAAAACAGTAAGCACTTTGTATGTTTGCCTAAAAACTGGAAAAATATAACAACTGCACACTATTAATGTTAGATGTAAAAGAATTAAGGAAGGAAATGACAGAACAAGTGATAAGTTTTAGTATCTTGGAATATAATTAAATTGGGAAAGAAGGCTATGAAAGAAAGTATTAGAACAAGTTATAAAATGATTAAAAATACCAAAAAAAAAAAAAAAAACTGGAATATGTAACAGTTATCAGACCTACTTACTAACAAATGCTGTGGGAACATGAGGAAAAACTAGCAAAACAACACAAATGATGCAAACATATGAAATGAACACTAAAAAACTTTCATGTAAACAGAAATCAGAAAACAGTGTAAAACACAGGACATAAGAAAACAGACAGTGGCACAAAGACTATGATTAAATTTGCCCCAATATGCAGAATGAAGAAAGATAGACTAATATATGTAAATAGGAAAAAAACAGAAAAGAAATGCATGAAACCTAAGAAAATGTACAGAAAAAAAGGCAGAATTGCTGATTTGACATCTGATGCATGAAGAAAAAGAAACATCAATTTTTGGAAATGAATCAAAAACGTTTGCCAAAAACTGTATATTACAGTCCAATTTCAGGTGGGGATACTTATCCAATTTGATATATCTCCCATACTCAACTTAAGAGTCTGTTTGCGTCAGATGCAATGAGCTTAAATAACTCACAAATGCAAAAAAAAAAAAGGGTAAGGAATGAATGAGAACTAATTCAGGATCACTGAATTCAGTTTTTGTAACTAATTGCACTCAATTTTCAAAACTAATATTGCTGGTTGACAAGGTTTAGTAATTCTAATTTCATTTTTTTAATTCTGAATCTGGACATACAAAAATTTTACAGCACACACAGTGTGGTAGGGGGAAGCCAACTGAAGCATCATTTATTCAATAGAGGAAAAACAGAAAAGCAGAAAAAATGCAGGTGGGCCTGACCCACAATTATGAATTATCTGCTATGAGAACCTATTATAACAGGTGTAACATGTTTGTGCACTGGACTGTGTTGTTTGTGTTGAGTTGAGCAATCAGACTCTTAGTCCAGTAAGCAGCAGAGTGCATTATTATGTCATTATCTGCCATTTGCATGTATCTGAGACCAGCTGCATGTGTTCCATTATCTTTGGTTTTTTTTGAAAATGGTGGGGTTCTGACACCATTGTGTGAATTTACCAGAAAAATGTGGTTATGTTATGCTTGTTTGTTTGTTATTTGGTTTTTAGGAGCATTAGCAACTAAGGCCATATTGCTCCGGGATATGCGGTGGTCATTCCCTGACCTATCCGCATCCTCCATATTTGGTGGTGATGGGCTCAAACCCCGGTCTAAATCAAGAAGCGTGTGCTACGCATTGCTGCTCCTTCTCACCTGGCTACGGAGGCGCCCGATGTTATGCCTTGGTTGTGCATGCATGCATGTGGACAACTTGACACCAAAATCACAATTTCAGTCTACAATAAAACTGAAACATGCTTATTATCTCCACTTTGAATGCCATCCAAGATGTACAGAACAAGTTTAAACACTAAAATGTATACTGCATATGTAAACTGCTATGTAAACCTCAGGGAACAGATAAAAGGAAAGAAAAATGTGCTTCCCATTGTATGGCATGCACCAACCAACCATAATGCTAGTTCTGCTTTACTAAAATTAAGTTTTTTTTCCCGAGAAGAAATAAAGATAAAATAGATATAAACATTGCTTCTGTAACAAACCCACATGGAGGTCTTCCTATTCCTGTACTATCAACTAACTGGACACAACTTCCAATTCCTGATGAAGATGAGAACCCAATGAAATATCCAAGATATATAACTGAACAAAATAAGTTCAGTGAAGATTGCAAGAACAGAATTTGTTAGCTGATGGTATACGAATCTTTATTTGGTAAAAGTAAAAAAAAAAAATAAATAAATAAAAAAATAATTAAATTAACATTTTATGGGTGCAGGTATGGATTCCCTTTATGTGTGCCTAGTATAAATGGACTGATGGAAAAATTGGGATTTGAATACAATGCTGAACAGATTCACCTGAAGTAAGTTTAAAGGCATTTTTAAAGCATAACAGAAACATAAAGACTATATCTCATTCTGTTAGAATGTTCCTTCTCTGTTTGTGGGTTAGTCAAGCAACAGAATAACAGTTATGGTGTCAACATTTAGTCAAAAACAGAAGAGTTCCTTCTTGGAAAAAGTAATGTCAAATATGCACCTTCTTCTGTTACATATAAAGATGGACTACATGAAAAATTTTGAGAAGGCAATGGACAAGGAAAGTGATGACTTTAACTACAGTAGAGCATCAGTTATCCGGAATAATTGATGTCAGACCTGTTTCAGAGAGCCAAATGATAATCGAACTGGATAATTTTTCTGGTAAGTTAAATAAATTAAGATTAATTAAATTTAAAAAATTATAAACCAATCTTGGAAAACCGAAACATCCATCCAGGCATTCTTACACGAAACGGGAAAATTAGAAAGATTCTTAAATGCGCTCAGTTTTTTCGACTTACCAGTAATGAGCACGGACAGTCTGTGCGTTCCGGTGGCATTTGCACACATAGCAATTGTAACTCGCTCTTTTCTCATCTTAAAACTTGGTGCAGGCATTTCTCTTTTAGTGGCTAGGGTTTTTCTTGTTAATGTTTTCCATAATAAGCCTGTCTCATCAACATTATAAACATTTTCTTTCTCATAATTTGCTATAACTGAAGCAAACTTACTTTTGAAGGACACTGCTGCTGATTCGTCTGAAGAAAGTTTCTCGCATTGAATATCTAGTTCATGTATACAGTGTCTAAAGGACACTGTATACATGAACTAGATATTTTCTAAAGGACATTTCTGGATGTCAGTTTCGTTTTTCAGCCAACCTGTGCTTGCCTTAAAATCTTCATCATCTATCAATTTTCGAATAAAAACCAATGCTTTTTTTTACACACAACATTGGGCCAGACCCTGGTTCACCTAAGCTTCACTCTGAAGAAAACAAAAAAAAATAAAAAATAAATAAAGAATAAAGTAAGTGCACTCTCTAAAGCGACATTTTCAGGTGTCCACAGTCATTTTCCTTCACTATCCATAATCGACACAAATTCTGTTATAGCATTGGAATTTTTCTTGCTGTTGTAAATTGTTGAAGTTCCCACAAACAAACTCTTGGAGAGATTTCCTAAATTTTCACCTTTTCTAATTCTATTAATAATTTCTGTTTTTAGTTGCAATGTTAAAACTATGCATTTTCTTTTCGTTCACAATTTACCATATAAAACTGAAAAAAATAATAAATCGCACAGTTTCGGGGCAATATTATTCTTACTGAATCTGGACCTAAACAAATCTGAAATTCACTCATGGTTTCCGATAAAACCTAGTAGTTCCTGTGATATTTTTCTACAGCACATTTCTGAAGGTCGCATAGATAGAGGTCACAACCATAAAACAGTAAAAACAATTTGCAGTTTTCAGTTTATTGGGCTTTTTGTTTCTACAATATGTCATAAACAGGTAGTAAACTCGATCTTTTGCTTGTTATAATCAAAATGCAATTTGCAAATGTGATCACTATAACCAGAGCTTACTATACTACCGTTAATAATTTTTTTTAAAAAAAATCAGCCTTTCAAATTATGCTGGATAACCGATGTTCTATTGTACTTAAAGTTTAAAAAAATCCAAAATTAAGTGATGGAAAACTCAAATAAGGAACCTTTGTTGCACAGCAAATTATAAAATAATAGTAGCTTAAAAAAAAAAAAAAAATCATATACAATAACTCCCCGACTTACGTAAATCGACTTTACATAAGTATTTGCCTGCCGGTGAAAACTTAAAAAAAATTGTGGAAATGTATTTTGCATCCTGTATGAATAAATGGAGGTATCGTGAAAATATCATAACGTGAACCCAATAATGCATTGTTGCTGTTTTTTGTTTTTTTTGCAATTCGTTCCAAGTCCTTAAAAGTTGAACATTTCCTTGTATTACTAAACTATTTATCTCTCTAAAAGGTCATATTTATAATGGAAATTGCACTATCCTTTCATCGTTATCATAAGTTACCGGTATAAGAATCAATTTTGAACGCCTTTGTCATATTTTTCTAAAGGACATTTCTGGATGTCATGAGTCACGACCAAAAAACAATATGCACTTTCCCTTTTATTAGGCTTTTCTGCTAGTGCATCTAATTATAAACGGGTAGTAAACTCAATCTTATTGCATTCGCGATAATACCGATAACTGGAATTCTGCACGTTTTTACGCTATTATGATGAAATGTGTTCCCCTTCACTGAAATCTTTAATCATATAAAAAACAAATTTTCAGGAACTTCTCTTCATTCCTATTTATGTATTACAATGATGAAGGGAAAGCAACCAACGAAAAGTGCAAGTGTTCATAGTACCAGGAAACAAAACAAAATTGATTTAGAAATGAAGATGAAAATGATTAAGAAGTATGAAGCGGGAAAACATTTTACCATCTAAGGGAATTAGGTCTCGCTGCTTCAACAGTGAATACTATTTTAGGGACAGTGCACATATATGAGAACATGTCACAGGATCAACGCACCCAAGATCAACAGTGATCACAAAACAGCATTCAGGTGCTATATCGAAGATGGAACAGCTGATAATAATTTGGATGAAAAATCAGATTCAGAAGCGAGTACCCCTGATTCTAATGACTATTCAGGCAAAAGCAACAAGTAGTTATAAAGATATTCAGGATAAGTACAGCAAACCCCCAACCCAAGTTCGTGGCGAGCACCGGGTGGTTTAATAGGTTCAAGCATCATGCTGGTTTCCACAACGTTAAAGTATGTGGTGAAATCGCCAGTGCTGATTCTGAAGCTGCAAAAAATTTTGTGATGTGTTTGAAAAAATTATTGATTAACGCGGCTTATTCAATGCAGAAAATTTTTAACATTGACGAGACTGCTCTGTATTAGAAAAAATTGCCGGATCAAACATACATTGTCAAAGAGGAAAATACAATGCCAGGTTTCAAGGTGTCAAAAGATAGGGCCATGCTCTTGCTTGGGGCTAATGCAGAGGGAGATTACAGATTAAAACCATTGCTTGTGTACCATTCTGGAAAGCCTCGTGCATTTAAGGGCATAAATAAAGCCATTTCCGATAAAGACATTTCCGATTGTACCAGAGAGTATGGATAACAATATCTCTCTTTGAGGATTGGTTTAAATGCTGCTTCATTCCCGAGGTTGAAAAATATTGTAAAGACAACAACGTTCCTTTCAAGATTTTGCTCCTATTAGATAATGCTCCTGGACATCCTACACATCTAGATGATTTCAATTCAAACGTGAGAGTCATATTTCTACCACCAAACACACTTCACTCATCCAACCTAGGGATCAGGGCATTATTTTGAATTTAAAAGCATACCATTTACGCACAACATTTGCTCAGGCATTGTCTGAGCAAAATTTTACATTAGAGACTTTTGGAAATCCTACAATATTTAACATGCCATCTTAAACATTAATAAGCCCTGGGCGGAAATTACAAAACGTTGTTTAAATGACACATGGAAGACAATATGCCCACGGCACTTAAAAGGCTTTGAAGGATTTGAAAAAGACGAATCATTTGAAGAGGTTACAGATAAGATTGTTAAGGTTGTAGAGTTGGAGACTGATGCCAAAGACTTGGAGCAGTTAATAGAGGAAGAAGAGTAGGAAGAAACGAAGAACTTATTGACTTGCAGGCAGCAATAGTGAAAGAAGAAAATGCTGACGAAGCTCAAGATGAACTAAATGCAGAGCTGAGACATTTCACGAAATTGCATCAGCAATGGCGAGCTTTGACAAGATGGATCTTGACAGCAAATGATTCTTAAAAGTTAACAGAGAGGGGAATGACATGCTACAAAGGAATCTACGATGAAAAGAAAAAAGGCACCATCCAGTCATTCATTAATATGTTCTTTCGTAAGGTTGAGCGGCTAACCCCTTTAAATCTCCACAGCAGCATACTTATCAGCTGAAAACCAATTCTGGCAACGATGCTCGAGAGGTAAAACTTACTGACATTTTTCCTCTCTTCTCTCTTTTTTTTTGTAATTTTATAATTTTGAAATTTTTTAAATTGCACGCTTTTGTCATTTTTCCTACGAATGAGATAAAAAATTTAATAAATACAATAAATAATTCTATTCACATGTTCATTGAACATTTCTTTTTTGATTCAATCAATTCAGTGAGCACAGTTGCGAGTGCTGCACAAGCATAGGAGAAATTCCGACTTATGTAGCGTTCTGCGGAATGCAACCCTTACGTAAGTCAGGGAGTTCCGAAGTTGTAAAAGGACTTTACAACTTCAAAAGTGTATAGAAATTTATTCACGAGATGTATAATTTATTGCACTGTCATACTGTAGCAAAAAACAAAGTTTTACTGACGTAGTGCCGTAGTACTGAATTCCGTCACCACAAGTGCGCCAACGGCTTGCATTACAAAAATGGCTACTTTCACAGGAGTGGAGCATGCTCAGTGTGTGTTTTGGTTTAAATAAATGAAATCTGCGACAAAGGTGCAACGGAATTTTTGCATCAAATATGGAAAGGGGCCTCCCAGTAGACCTACAATGTACTCGTGGCACAAGAATTTTGTTGAGACAAGTTGTTCTGTTCACCATGACAAATATCGAGAACGTACACGTGTTTCTGATGCTGCCATGGAAAAGGTGAGGGAGAGGTCTGTTCGGAGTCCTGTGAAATCAATGCAACGTGCGTCACGTGAGACTGGCATTCCACAACCAACCGTTTGGCGTGTGTTACGAAGACATTTACACTTGCAGCCATACTGGTTTACCATGGTGTAACAAATTACTCACTCAGATAAGGCTGCTCGTCAGGAATTCTGTGCAGACATGTTACATCAGATAGAGGAAGACAAGACATTACTGGACAACATAATCTTTTTTTTTTTTTTTTTTTTTAATGTAAACCCCAAACACGAGAGGTGTTAGAACCTATAGTACTTAGTACCGTGCTTGGGTTGGAGGTTGAGAAGACGAAAGAAGCTATTTGTTGACATTGGACTTGAACTTCTGTAGACTGTAATTTTCAGGAAATACATATGAAGGAAGGTTGTTCCAGAAAACAACAGTTAAATGAATAAACGAGGAAGATGAAAAGTTGGTTCTGTGAGTTTGAAGTTGGACGGTAAATGGATGTTGGCTTGTGGCGGCACGTGTTTGGACTGTTTTGAAAGAGAGAGCAGAAATTATAGAAGCTAATTCAGAAGAACAGTGCCCATGGAAGTATCTGTAGAAGAGGCATGCAGCAGAAACAGTACGTCTATGAGACAGCGAGTGAAGAGACTCTGTTAGAGATGAGTCATTAATTAACCTAACTGCCCTCTTCTGAATGGAATCAAGAAGCCTGAGAGAGGTTTTGGGGGCACCACCCCAGATGTGGGAACAATATTCCATGGCAGGGTGGATTTGCGATTTATACAGAGTGAGCAGCTGTTTGGAAGAAAAGTAACGCCGAGAGAGAAAGAGAAAACAAAGTTTTTTAGATGCAGAAGAAGCAATATTTGTAATGTGCTTGTGCCAAGAGAGATTAGAACTCAGGGTAATCCCCAAAAGAGATATATCATTTTGCCTAGAAATCGGAGTGTCACTAAAGGTAAGCGTAGGAGCAGAAGAATCCTTTTTGCAAGATATAAGACAAGACTGAGTTTTAGAAGGGTTGAAATCAACTAAGTTGTCTTTGCCCCACTGGAGAATTACCTAAAGATCGGCATTTAAGGAATTGCTAGCAGATTTTCGAGAAGTTGAAGCTCATTGAGCAGGACAAGGTTTCTCAAAATGGAAAGTGGAATGCAATGTGCTATCATCGGCAAAACTATGGATAGGATTTCCAGTCAATGGAAGAAGGTCATTAATATACAAGAGGAAAAGAGTGGGGGATAAAACTGAACCTTGGGGGACACCAGCATTAGTGGAGAAGTTAGAAGACAGAGAACCATCTACCATCACCCTCAGTGAGCGATCAGAGAGAAAACTGGATAACCAACTACTAAAAACAGTTGGGAAACCATAAGATAGAAGCTTGTTTAGAAGATTTTTATGCCAAACACGATCAAAGGCCTTTGAGATGTCAAGAGCAACTACTTGTGTTTCACCGAACCTTTCCATTGAATTAGTCTATAAATGGGTAACATAAGCCAGAATATCACCAGTGGATCGACACTGATGGAATCCATACTGGCGATCGTTGATCAGACGGAAGGTTTCTAGGTAGTTTAAGAGTTGGCGGTTAATTGATTTCTCCATTACTTTAGAAATAGTAGAAGTAATTGCAATGTGACAATAATTGGATGGGAGAGATTTGTCACCTTTTTTAAAAACTGGCTGGATATGAGTAAATTTCCAAGTAGAAGGAAAAACACCTTTGGAATAAGAAAGTGAAAAAAGGCGGCAAAGAATAGGAGTAAGTTCAGGAGCACAGGTTTCGAAAACAAGCGGAGAAATACCATCACGACCTGGAGCTTTCTTAGCATCAAGATTCGTCAAATTCCTTCTGACATCCTTTTGACAGACCACAGGAGGCATTGAATGGAGCGTGTTGAGAATAGTGGGAGGTGTTGAGAATAGTGGGAGATCGTTAATGCATGAGTTGAAAGAAAATTGGGATGCTAGCAGGTCAGCTTTATCCTTGGCTGAAGTGACAACTGAACTATCTGGTTTGGACAGAGGTGAGAGCAGAGATGGGCAAGAATTGCGGCCAATAGCTTTGGCAAGAGACCAGAATGCTCGGCTACCATTAGGGCAAAAAGCAAGTTTTCTACTCTTAGCTTGTTCAAAATCTAGTTTGGACTGGTTAATAACTGCTTTACAATTGCTGCGAGCTTTGGTGTAGGCAGAAAATGAAACTGAAGAATCGGAAACAAGCCAATTACGATATGCAATGTTCTTCTCTTGAACAGTCTTAGCACATTTATTTGAAAACCAAGGTTTAGATAAAGGATGAGATTTTAAAGTGAAGTAGTAGTAGTAGTACTTGTGGCATGTGATGCAAGAAAGCAAATGTATGAGCTTATGCAGCATCATCCAAAAAAAAAAAAAAAAAAAAAATCACACCATTCACTCCAAATGCCTGTCCAGTTCCTCCTTAAATTTATTCAACCTATCAACTACCACAACGACAGATGGAAGTTTGTTCCAGCAATTAACCACCCGCTGGCTAAAGGAAAATTTCCGCACATTTATTCTACATCTGTCTTTTCTTAATTTGAATTTATGCCCCCTTAGATTCGTAATCTGAACAAGTGGAAGGATCCCATCAGAATTCAGCGTGCTCAACCCATTCAAGGCCTTATATACCTCAATCAGATCACCACGCAGGTGCCTAGTCTCCAGCCACTGCAATTTGCAGAACTTAAGCCTCTCTTGGTAAGAGGATCCCTTCATTCCCCTCACCAATCTTGTTGCCCTTCTCTGTACACGCTCAAGTAAATCTACATCCTTCCTAAAATGAGGCCTCCAGACCTGTACGCAGTACTCAAGCCGTGGCCTGACCATTGCCTTATACAGAGGGATAATCACCTCCTTTTCCCTGCTAGCAAAATTCCTATATATCATTGACAAAACCCCATGACCTGCCCTGGCAGCCTGTCTGCATTGCTCAGAAAACTTCATATCTGCCTGCACAATTACTCCCAGGTCTTTTTCATTTTCTACCACCTTAAGTGTAGTACCACACAGTTGGTACGTTTCTCTGGGGTTACTTCTACCCATATGTAGTACTTTGCATTTGTCAAGGTTAAACTTCAGTTGCCACTTCTTAGCCCATCTGCCCAAATTATCTAGATCCTGTTGCAGTAGCACACTGCCATTACTGTCATTAACAACCCTGCCAACCTTTGTATCATCTGCAAACTTCGACATTAAGCCTGATATACCTTCATCAATATCATTGATAAATATACAAAACAACAGTGGACCTAACACTGAACCCTGTGGGACTCCACTAATAACATTAGTCCAAGAAGAGCAGCACCCATTGATTACCACCCTCTGTCTTCTAGCACTTAACCATCCTTTTATCCATTGTAGCAACTTACCCTTAATACCATTCTGCTCCAATTTGTACAATAGTCTTCCATGCGCAACAGTGTCAAAAGCTTTCCTGAAATCCAAGTATATGATATCAAAATTATTTTTCGCATCCAGTTCCTTTGTAACCACATCATAATATCCTATCAAATTTGTCAGACAAGACTTTCCCTTAACAAACCCATGCTGTGTCTGAATTATTGCTGCAGTCTTGTCTAGATGATCCTGCAATGCATCTTTAACCAGCGACTCCATTATTTTACCCGGAACAGAAGTTAAACTAATTGGTCTGTAATTACTCCTGTCACCCTTCGATCCCCCTTTGTGAATTGGGGATACATTTGCACATCTCCAGTCCGTGAGAACCTCCCCTGAGTCCAAGGATGCTCTCATAATTATGGCTAAGGGTTTGCTTAGTTGCTTTGCCGTCTCCTTTAATATAACTGGATAGATCCCATCCACCCCAGGTGCTTTTCTTACGTTTAACTTCAACAATTTCTCTTCCACTTTGCTCTCGGTTATTACAAAATCATTAAGTATCTTGCTACAATTTGATAACCTTCTGCCATTTTCAAACCTTAATAATTCCTCACATGTGAATGTAGATGCAAAATACTCATTCAGTTTGTTTGCTATCTGAGCAGGATCATCCTGCAAACCATCGATGTCAAGTGGACCGATCAGATTCATCCCCTTCCTTTTAGAGTTTATATAAGTAAAGAAATCCTTGCTGTTTTTCTTAGCATCTTTTGCCAAGGATTTCTCGTAATCTGCCTTCGTCTGCCGAACCTCCTTTGTGACCTGATTACAGATTAACTTATATCTGCCATATGCTTCTGAGTCGTTTGATAATTTATATGCATCCCATGCATTTTTCTTCTCTGTTACGAGTCTCATTAGTTCATTTGACAACCATTTAGGCCTAAACCTTGAACAATATTTCTTAATAGGTATGAACCTTTTAGTAGCTTCCACGATTAATTCCTTGAATGCTTCCCACTTAGAATTTACTGTTGGTAACATCGTCAGTTGATCCCACTGTACAGAATTTAAAAACTGTCGGAGACCACTGTACTGACCACTGTTCTGTTACTTTCCTTTACCCCTGATAGTAGTTAAATCTTTAAGTAAATCCCACGTCAGTACACTGTGATCACTGCCACCTAGTGGTTCTTTTATCTGCAAATTCCAAATTCCTAAATTTGGAATAAAGGATTCTACTCCTACAAGAATAATTTCACTGACACGATCTGAGCAAACGTTGACATCAGAAGTTTTGAAACAGTAATCCGACCAAGGAAAAGAAGAAAAGAAGTCTCGCAGGTCATCCCATTTTGCATTCTTGTAATGCCAAACAACACGAGGTTGGGAATAGCCATGAGATAAAGGTTCCATTGGAGAAGAGACAATCAGCAAGTTGTGATCTGAAGTGCCTAAAGGACCTCTCACTTCGACCGTGTACTTAGAAGGGTTGTTTGTGAGAAAAAGATCAAGTGTATTGGCTGTATGATTAGGATTGTCCGGTATTCTTGTAGGTAAATGAACAATCTGTGAAGATCATTAGTAATTGCAAAAGCCTCAGCATCTCGACCAGCTGGGTCGGTGTGACTAGAAAACGGAAGCCAGTTGGAGTTGTGAACATTAAAATCACCAAGGAAAATTACCTCACTGTTAGGAAAGTTGGACTGGAGAAAGTTACACTGGATTTGTATGTTACGTTGTGTTTGGGAGGAAATTGTGTTCAGATGGGATGTCTGCCGTATCACCAATGGCTGTCACATCGAACCAAAATGACTGATCTAGGCAAAACTTGATATTTTTTGCTACAACATGACAGTTCAATAAAATATATGTCTCCTGAATAAATTTTGATACACTTACGAAGTTGTAAAGTCCTTTTTGAATCACTCTGTGTATATATATATATTTTTTTTTTTTTTTTTTTTTGGTGGCTTTGGTGCATTTGATATATCCAGTTTATTTTATCTTCCCACTATTTCTAGTTTTAATTCATTGGTATTATATACTATATCTATTTTGTATCTATTTAAGTTTTAGCTATCTGTGGCTTTGCATGATGATATTCTTTAAATCACAGCCACTTCTGTTACTATGGTGGTTACACCTTCGGCCATTTGCTTACTTTAATTTTTCTGTCCTTTTCCTTGTGGCATTATGTGCGACTCACACTTCCATCTTTGCATTAACTTGGGTTATTATAATATATATATATATATATATATATATATATATATACACACACATCTGCATCCTTTGCTGCTGCTTTGCGTACTCTGGTGCATTTGTTATATCAATCTATGTTTATCTCGCCACATTTTTCTCTTAGTTTCAACTCACTAATAGTATATATGTGATTTTATATCAATTTAAGCTTTAGTTATCTGCTGATTTGCACAATGCTATGCTTAATATACAGCCACGTCTGTTTAATTTCTTTGGATAGTCTTGTTGGTTGCACTTTCTGCCATATTTCTTCATTTTTTCTTTGTCTAAAATTCAACATAGATTAATTTTAATGTAGATTCGTTATATATTGATTTTCGAAATTGATTGTTGTCTTTTTTTTTCAGCTCTCTCCTCACGTTAGTTTGATTACTATAGCAAACCCATACATAATAAAATAAAGGGGGGAAGGACGATAAAGGGTATCGTAGAAGGGACACTCCAAAATAATTTAGAAAAGGCTGAAATATACAGTACCAATTAACAGAATTTTAGACTATGCCAATTCAATGAAATTTAGCAATGCCTAGACAAAAGCACCATGTCCGAATTATGTGGAATATCACTGATACAGTAGCAAAAACCAAATCACAACGCCACCAACTGAAAATAAAAAATAAAATAGACTGACCGTTATGCCCCATCTTAACAGAGGACCACAAAGCCAGTAATAGTCAGGGAATCACTGCATTTTGAACAAATAAGCAATTTCCGTGCATTATTAAACTGATACATCGATTTAATCAAAAATGAGATGGATTTGAATAATGATGGCCCTTATGCAGTGAAAAATAATAAAAGAACAGACATTAACAAAGCCACTGTTAAACTAGAATATATAAATAAAAACAGGATACAGATGGCAGTATGAGTGCAGCATCAGCATATCATCTCACTATATATATATACGGTAGAACGTCGGTTATCCGAAAGTCAGTTATTTGAATAATTTGAAAGGCTGAACTTGCTTCTTTTTTTTTTTTTTAATAAGATAGTACAGTAAGCTCCAGTTATAGTGATCACGTTTGCAAATTGACTTGTGATTATAATAAGTGAAAGACAATTTACTACCTGCTTATAACAGATTTTACAAACAAAAAACCCAATAAACTGAAAACTGCAAATTGTTTTTATTGTTTTATGGTTGTGATCTCTATCTATGCGACCTTCAGTAATGTGCTGTAGAAAAATATCACAGAGAATGCTGGGTTTTCTCAGAAACCATGAGTAAATTTCAGATTAGTTGAGCTTCAGATTCAGTAAGAATAGTATCATCCTGAAACTGTGTGATTTATTATTTGTCTCAATTTTTTATGGTAAAATGTGAACGAAAATAAAATGCACGGTTTTAAACATTACAACAAAAAATGGAAATTATTAATAGAATTAGAAAAGGTGAAAATTTAGGAAAACTCTCCAAACAGTTTAATGTGGACTTCAACAATTTATGACATCAAGAAAAATTCCAATGCTATAACAGAATTTGTGTCTATTATGGATAGTGAAGGAGGATCTAGCAGGAAGAAGACTATGTCGAAACTTTAAAATGCTGTTTTAGAGAGTGACTCACTTTGTAAGTAAGTTTGTTTCAGTTATAGCAAATTATGAGAAAGAAAATGTTTATAATGCTAATGAGATGGGCATATTATGGAAAGCATTACTGAGTAAAACCCTAGCCACTAAAAGAGAAATGCCTGCACCAAGTTATAAGATGAGAAAAAAAGAGAAAAAATGCACAGATTGTCTGTGTTCGTTATAGATAAGTCAAAAAAAACCAAGAGCATTTAAATATCTTATAATTTTCCTATTTTGTATAAAAATCATAAAAATGCCTGGATGGATGTTTCTGTTTTCCGATATTGGTTTATAAATTTTGTTTTAAATTAATCTCATTTAATTTAATCGTAAGGTAATATTAAATTTATTCAATCTTATTATGATTCTGATAAGATTAAATTTATTTAAACTTAATGGAAAATATTATCTGGAAAATTTTACGGTTCAATTATCCGGAAAATTTGGCTATCCAGAAGAGGTCTGATATCAATTATTCCGGATAACTGATGCTCTACTGTGTATATATATATATATATATATATATATATATATATATATTATTTGTGTATGTAATTTTGTACGAATAATTTATATGCAATTACTAGCCTATCTTGAACTGGCTACATAAACAGAGCTAGTACGTTTACATTTATTTTATGTATTTTAGTTATAAGTCATTGTTTGCCTGTTTAGCTAACAGGAAGCAAAGTTAGGAAGGTAATCAGGATAGAAATAGATACTCCTGCTCTCGTATTACACTAATAGCTCAGAGTGTGGAAGAATTTTAGTTGTAGGAAAGTAAAAGTATATGACTGAAGAATATAAAGCTGGTACTCAGGTTATCCGGGAGTGCAATTTCCCGTCCGTGTTAGTAACTGCCCTGGGCATGGTAGGTTATTGCTATTGGAAATTGCTGTCTGCATATATCTCTAAAATTTTATACTCATAATAATTAGAACTACTAAAATCTTATAATTATACTTCCAATTAAAACTCATTTAACATTAATGTTTACACTTATATTTATGTCATTATAATTTAAACTAGGTTTTGAACTTAAATTGGTGGGTAACTGGCTGATATATGTGAAATGTGTATCTGAAATATATGTGTATCTCTTCAGGATGCCACACTGTTTCACTATTTCAGCAAATGCTGAAATAGTTCATATATACAGTCTTAACGTTTAATTATGCTGAAATACTTCATATTTTAGCATAATTTTTTGTGTGGAAATTTGCCTTTAGCCAGCAGGTAGTTGGTCGGTGGAACAGACTTCCATTCTTTGTTGTGGAAGTTGATAGCCTAAATAAATTTAAGGCTTAGTTGGACAGGTATTTCGAACGAATGGAGGGGGTGAAATGGGAGCGTTTTTTTTTTTTTTTGGCTGATGCTGCATAAGCTTGCTTTCTTGCACCACATGCCTCTTCTAATGTATACAGCCTTAACGTTTCAATAGTCTCCTGTTCATATATTTTAGTATTGTGGTCAAAAAATTAATAAAATGAAATGATTTTATTTAAATATGTACAGGTAACTGTGGCATCTACGTTATGTTACCTTTACTTTAAAAATGTTCATAATAAAAATTACTATTTATTATCCATGTTTTGTCTATATCCATGTACATTCATTTTAGCATTTTTTTTTTTCAAACTTATTGGCGATTACACTAGTGTAGCAATTTCTGCCACCGGTAATCTATCTGAAACTAACTGGAGTTTTGTGAAATTTTGGTATCAGAAATATGAAATACCAATTGAAGAATTTAATGGCCAGATAAGGAGAGTACTGGACAATAGTACAAAGCTGATCAAAAGCATTAAACACAAACAAACTACAATAGTTAATAATAAAAATATAAAAAGGCAGATTAAAGAACTAAAAATTGTAATTATGAGTGTAGATAAAGCCACCAATAAATTCAGCATCATTTGTAAAAAAGTTTACAGGGAAACAACTAAATATGAAATTACAAAAAGCAACACATACAAAAGGGTCAGCAACAACATAAGAAGCACAGTTAACAAGATACTGGCATTCACAAAAAAATTAAAGACAAGAATAGACAATACTAATATACCATTCTTATATATCAGTGGTGGCCAACAAGTCAATCACAGCTTTAATTTTGGTTGATCATGACGAATTTTAAATATATATAAAAAATAGTTAGTCAAAATATTACTATTAAATATTACTATTATGCGCTCCACTGTATACGCTTATTACAAATTCGTTGAACCAAGTGACCACTCTTGTCGCTGCACAGCCACTAAGCTTGTAATTGTGTGAAACTTCACTTTAGGCTTGTAATTGCTACACACTAGGCTTGTAACTGTGTGAAAATTCACACAGTTACGTTGTGGAGAGCATAGTGTATGTGTCAAATTCTTATTTAGTATTAATATTAATAACTGGACAGTACTTATAGGCTACTTTAATATCCTTTGATTTAAAATGAATACTACAAAAAGAGTAAAACATATCATTTTCATCGAGAGTAGAAACTGGAATACTTTTTTGTAATGATAAAAAAAAAAAAAATGTTGTTGTTTGATTTGCAATGCTTCTGTGGCCATACCCAAAAAAGGAAATTTAGAAAGGCACTTTAATGCACTGATTAGTAGTATTTCTGCATATAAATATCAATTTTTGGCAATGGCTAAGTATCTCACAGGGAAAAAAATCCGATCATTTTGCAAAGCGAGAAATATGTTTCTGAAATTGAGAAAGTTGTGGATGATTTTAAAACAATCGAAGACATTGTTCAATACATTTCTTATCCATTTAATGTCGACTTAGATACGAAACAAATTGCAGAAAAAAATTGCTGCGATTTTTCACATGGAGAAATTTTACTTGAAAACTAAATTATTACATTGCGAAACGATATCTTCCTAAAAGCCAGATCATCAGAAGAAGACTTTTGGAAATATGTTTGCCGAGAAAAGTACCCAAATGTAAAAAAAATGCAGTGAACTTTTAAATTCCTGTTTTGGTTCCACATATCTATGTGAATCGGCCTTTATGTATTTGAAACAAACAAAGACGAAGAATCACCTATTCACCTATTTTAAATTCATATGTATTTAAAATTTTAAATACATATGAATTTAAAATAAGAATTCTGAATTGTATTTAATTTTAAAATTTATAAACAACATTTTTCAATGTGTTGATTAACTTTTTTAACCATGTGCAATGAAATTCTTGAGATGGTAGATCGCAGCACATTTTGAAGAAGAAAAAAAGTAGTTGGCATCACAAATTAAGTTGGCAGCCACTGTTATATATGATACCAAAATTTCACAAAACTCCAGTTAGTTTCAGATACATTACCAGTGGCAGAAATTGCTACACCAGTGTAATCGCCAATAAGTTTGAAAAAAATGCTAAAACGAATGTACATGGACATAGACGAAACGTGGATGATAAATAGTAACACCGAAGTGTTAAAATATATCAAAGACAATCCTGATACCGCCAAAATAGAAACGCATGACTTTGCCAACCTATTCACTGCCATCCCACTAGACAAGCTCAAAATAGTATTAGACACATACTTTGAAGATTACAAAGAAAATTTAAAAATAAATGAAAGCCAATGGGCAGCATATACAGAATTCTGCCTATTCAACAACTACATATACAAAGGCAGAGATATATATAAACAAGTAATAGAGATCCCTATGTGTTCTAAATTCTCAGTACTGGCAGCAAACATTTTCCTACATCACTACAAAAAAAGAAAACAGTAAAAAGAACAGCAACTGAATAAAGACATACAGATGACATGATTTCATTTGACAGCAACTTAGAAGAGATTAAAAGGGATATCTATCCCAATGATGTGACCTTAACAAAAACGAATGTAGACACCACAAAAAAGTAACATTTTTAGACCTCAAAATAAATATTAGAAATAGGAATATACAATGAGAGAAGATTATAACTTTGAAATAATATACCTTAGCAATTGGAGCTCCAATATACCAACCAAAATACAGAGAAATATAATTGCTTCACAAGCAATAAGAATAATAAGAATATGCAACAATAGCAAAAACAGATCTGAGACATTAAAAGACAAGCTCTCTAAGAACAAAATTCCAGACAGGTTTATCAAAAAGTACTTGAGTAATGTAATACATAATGAAACAAGAAAAAAATGATAACAAAACAGCAAACATCGACAGGACCATTATGTATAATTTTGTAAATATATTATTTCAGCATTCATGGGCTAGTCTAAACCCTGTAGCGTGTAAAGAGAACCACCTCCGGAAAGGCAGCTTTATGTTAGGCTAATATTAGTGTTATTATAGTTATATTAGTATATGTATATACTTCTTTTCTTTTTTTTTTTTTTTTTTTTATTATGTTTGCATTTTGTGCATTTTCGTGTGCAATACTGTAGTTTTCCCAGATTACATAAGGTTAATCCTGGGCCATAAGAGGTCACCACTTAAGCCCATGACCAATGTGGCAATCTCAAAATTTAATGCAGCACACTAACCCATTCACTTTTTGGTTAAGTCGGCAACATGTGGCACACAAGCCTTGCAGCGGCTTAGGAATTTTTTTTTTTTTTTTAAATACTCTTAAGAATTTTTTCTTTAATAACTGTTGCTTTTAAATTACCTGCATTTTATTCTTTTTATTTATTAATTTTAATTTTCATTATAACTATTAATTTTAAAGTACATGCATTTTGATTTTTATTATGAACATTTTTAAAGCAAAGGTAACATAATATAGATGCCACAGTTACCTGTACATATTTAAATAAAATCATTTTGTTTTATCAAGTTTTTGGCCACAACACTAAAATATATGAACAGGAAACTACTGAAACATTAAAGGCTGTATATATGGACTATTTCAGCATAATTTGCTGAAATAGTGAAACGGTGTGGCATTCTGAAGAGATGCAGTTTCACACATATCAGCCAGTTACCCACTAATTTAAGTTCAAAACCCAGATTAAATTATAACAACATAAATATAAGTGTAAACATTAATGTTAAATGAATTTTAATAGGCAGTATAATTATAAGATTTCAGAAGATATATGCAAACAACCATTTCCGATAGCAGAAACCTACCACGTCCAGGGTCGTTATTAACATGGACAGGAAATTGCGCTCCTGCTTTCTTTAGTCATATACTTTTTACTTACCTACAACTAAAATTCTTCCACACTCTGAGCAATTAGTATAATACGAGAGCAGGTGTGTCTATTCCTACCTGAATTACCTTCCTAACTTCACCCTCCCCCATTAGCTAAACAGCCAGACAATGACTTTTAACTAAAATACATAAAAATATATATACAGTAGACCCTTGATTTAATGGACTTCGGATTTAACGGACAAAAAATTTCTGTCCTAAAGGAAAAAATTTAGAACCTATTTATATCTGATAGCATTGCATATCAGACAGCACATCTGTCTGATGTGCGACACTATTAGACAGATGTGCTGAAAATTCCTTCTCATGAAATAGACTGATTTACTGCTATATAATGCACCTGCTCACCCTAATGCTGAAAGGTTAGTTAGCAGGGATGGGAAAATTAAATGTGTTTTTCTTCTTCCTAACACTACTTCGCTGATACAGCTGATGGATCAGTGTGTAATCTTTGCTTGTAAGAGGTTGTATAGGAATGAGTTTTTGGAAGAGATGATGGTTGTTTTGGAAGAAACAGAAGATGCAGACGAAGATACAAGAGGCACCAGGACACTGCAAAATTTACATGCATACAACATTAGATCTACTATCTTCAACTTAGAAGCTGCATGGAAAGATATGAAGATAGATTACTATCTTGGCCAGTGCTTGGAAGAAGTTGTTGCATGATGTAGAACCCGAATGGAATTTGAGGGGGTGGAGGCATCTAATTTTTGGGGCACTCTTCTGAGGGCAGTCAACAAACATGCAACTGAGAATGTGGAACAGTGGTTCAAAAATGAAGCTGATCTGGGCTATTAAATTTTTTCTGAGGGAGAGATTCTGGAAAATGTTATTCATCGAGAACAAGAGGACGATGATGATAGTAAAGACAAAGAATCAGTTGCACCTCATCCTAAATTGTCTGTTATAAGACAACATATCAATGACATCATACATTATATTGAATCGTCATAAGACTCTGAAGTGCTTCCTTATTATGATCATTTTAGAGAATTTCTATCTAGCATTAGTAGAAGCATACAATGCAAGAAAGCAAGTTTATGCAGTATCAGCCAAAAAAAAAATCTCCCATTTCACCCCTCCATTTGTTCCAAATGCCTGTGCAGCTCAGCCTTAAATTTATTTAGGCTATTAGCTTCCACAACAAAAGATGGAAGCTTGTTCCACAAATCAACAACCCGCTGGCTAAAGGCAAATTTCCACACATTATTCTACAACTATCTTTCCTCAATTTGAAACTGTGCCCCCTAAGGTTCTTAAGTCTGAGCAGAAGGAAGAATCCAATCAACATTCAGCTTGCTCAATCCATTCAAGGTCTTATACACCCCTCAATCAGACCACCTCACAAGGTGCCTACTCTCCAGGCACTGAAATTTGCAGAACTTAAGCCTTTATGGTAAGATCACCCCTTCGTTCCCCTCACCAAACCGTTGCCCTGCTTTGTACTTGTTCTAGCAACTCTACATCCTTCCTAAAATAAGGCCTCCAGACCTGTACACAGTATTCTAGGTGTGCCCTGACCATTGCCTTGTATAACAGGATAATCACCTCCCTGTCCTGCTAGCAAAATTCCTATATATCATTGACAAGACTCCATGACCTGCCCTGGCAGCCCCCCTCTGCACTGCTCAGTGAACTTCATATTTGACTGTACAATTACCCCCGGGTCTTTTTCACTTTCCACTTCTCTGAGTGTAGTACCACACAGCTGGTACGTTTCTCTTTGGTTATTGCTATCCATATGCAGTACTTTGCATCTATATGTTAAACTTCAGTTGCCACTTCTCAGCCATTTTCCCAACTTATCTAGATCCAGTTGGAGTAGCATACCTTCTTTACTGTCATTAACAACATTGCCAACCTTTGTATCATCTGCAAACTTGGACATTAAACCTGATATAATTTCAATATCATTGATAAATATACAAAACAACAATGGACCCAACACCGAACCCTGGGGAACTCCACTAATAACATTTCTCCACGAAGAGCAGTCCACTGATTACCACTCTGTTGTCTCCCACTCAACCATCCCTTTATACACTGTAGAATGTCCCACCCACTTTTTCTTACTATTGAATACACCATGAATTGTCAAACTAATAGAGCAAGCTTATCTGTGAAAAGATCTAAACCTCCCAAACACTTCCTAATTCATTTCACAAATATATCTGGTCGCAATTCTAATCTCAACAATGTCCATTTCCACTTGCAGTCTGCCAAACCCCATGTACTTTTTCTGACAGAATCTCAGTTATCGGTTGATTCAACTACTACTCTTCTGAGTTGCCCAAATTATTCACTGTATGATTCCTTTCGCCTCAAAGGTGGTACTTGTGCATATGTCAGTTCTGAAATTCCCTGCAGGAGACTTGGTAATTTGGAATCTCTTCTTTTTGATCTTCTCTGGCTTAAAATCTCTCTATCTCATTGTGTCAAATTCATCTGTTGTCTCTACCATTTTCCCAACTCCACTAATCACTTGGAGCTCTTTTACTTCCTCTCTTTGCAACTTGACTTTCTCCAGTCCAACTTTCCTAACAGTCAAGTAATTTTCCTTGGTGATTTTAATGTTCACAACTCCAGCTGGCTTCCGTTTTCTAGTCACACCGATCCAGCTGGTCGAGATGCTGAGGCTTTTGCAATTACTAATAACCTTGCACAGATTGTTCATTTACCTACAAGAATTCCATACAATCCTAACCATGAAGCCAAAACGCTTGATCTTTTTCTCACAAACAACCCTTCTAAGTACACGGTCAAAGTGAGAGGTCCTTTAGGCACTTCAGATTACAACTTGGTGATTGCCTCTTATCCAATGGAGCCTTTATCTCACGGCTATTCCCAACCTTGTATTATTTGGCATTACAAAAATGCAAAATGGGATGACCTGCGAGATTTCTTTTCTTCTTTTCCTTGGTCGGATTACTGTTTCAAAGCTTCTGATGTCAACGTTTGCTCAGATCGTTTCAGTGAAATTATTCTTGAAGGAATGGAATCCTTTATCCTACACTGCACTTTAAAATCTTGTCCTTTATCTAAACCTTGGTTTTCAAATAAATGTGCTAAGGCTGTTCAAGAGAAGAACGTTGCATATCGTAATTGGCTTGTTTCTAATTCTTCAGTTTCATTTTCTGCCTACACCAACCAAAGTTCACAACAATCGTAAAGCAGTTATTAATCAGTCCAAACTAGAGTTTGAACAGGCTAAGAGTAGAAAACTTGCTTCTTGCCCTAATGGTAGAGCATTCTGGTCTCTTGCCAAAGCTATTGGCTGCAACTTTTACCCATCGCTGCTCCCACCTCTGTCCAAACCAGATGGTTCTGTTGTCACTTCAGCCAACGATAAAGCTGACCTGATAGCATCCCATTTTTCTTCCAACTCATGTACTAATGATTTTGGTAAAACACCTTCCACCACATTCCCAACACACTCCATTCAATGCCTCCTGCAGGCTTCTGTCAAAAGGATGGCAAAGGATTTTGATGAATCTTGATGATAAAGAAAGCTCCAGGTCTCGATGGTATTTCTCTTCTTTTTTTTTTTTTTTTTGTTAGTTGTTGGCGCATCGGCTTCTGTGGCCATAATGCACCTCCCAAAGTTTTTGCATTTTACTCTGATCCAAGCCCAAGGCAGGATTTGAACCCGGGACCTTCAGTTTGCCAGGCAGGCACTTTACTCATCTGGCTAGCCCAGTGGGCATGGTATTTCTCTACTTGTTTTCAAAACCTGTGCTCCTGATCTTACTCCTCTTCTTTGCCACCTTTTTTCATTTTCTTATTCCAAAGTCATTTTTACTTCTGCTTGGAAATTTGTTCATATCCAGCAGGTTCCTAAAAACGGTAACAAATCCCTCCCATCCAATTATCGTCTCATTGCAATTACTTCTACTCTTTCTAAAGTAATGGAGAAATCAATTAACCACCAACTTTTAAACTACCTAGAAACCTTCCATCTGATCAATGATCGCCAGTATGGATTCCGTCAGTGTCGATCCACTGGTGATATTCTGGCTTATATTACCCATTTATGGACTAATTCAATGAAAAAGTTCAGTGAAACACAAGAAGTTGCTCTTAACATCTCAAAGGCTTTCGATCATGTCATAGATGGCTTTGTGTCTTCTAACTTCTCCACTAATTCCGGTGTCCCCCAAGGTTCAGTTCTTTCCCCCACTCTTTTCCTCTTGTATATTAATGACCTTCTTCCATTGACTGGAAATCCTATCCACAGTTTTGCCAATGATAGCACATTGCATTCCACTTTCCATTTTGTGAAACCCTGCCCTGCTCAATCAGCTTCAACTTCTTGAAAATCTGCTACCAATTCCTTAAATGTTGCTCTCCAGGTAATTCTCCAGTGGGGCAAAGACATCTTAGTTGATATCAATCCTTCTAAAACTCAGTCTTGTCTTATATCTTGCAAAAAGGATTCTTCTGCTCCTATGCTTATCTTTGATGACATTCCAATTTCTAGGAAAAATGACATATCTCTTTTGGAGATTACCCTGACTTCTAATCTCTCTTGGCACAAGCACATTACAAATATTGCTCCCTCTGCATTTAAAAAACTTGGTTTTCTCTTTCGCTCTCGGCGTTACTTTTCTTCCAAACAGCTGTTCACTCTGTACAAATTGCAAATCTGCCCTACCATGGAATATTGTTCCCACATCTGGGGTGGTGCCCCCAAAACCTCTCTCGAGCTTCTTGATTCCGTTCAAAACAGGGTAGTTAGGTTAATTAATGACTCCTCTCTAACAGAGTCTTTCCACTCGCTGTCTCATAGACTTACTGTTTCTGTTGCATTCCTTTTCTATGGATACTTCCATGGGCACTGTTCTTTTGAATTGGCTTCTATAATTCCCGCTCTCTCTTTCAAAACAGTCCGAACACGTGCTGCCACTAGCCAACATCCATTTACTGTTCAACTTCAAACTCACAGAACCAACTTTTCGTCTTCCTCGTTTATTCATTCAACTGCCGTTTTAGAGAACAACCTTCCTTCATACATATTTCCTGAAAATTACAGTCTATAGAAGTTCAAGTCCAATGTCAACAAATATCTTTTTTCGCCTTCTCAACCTCCAACCCAAGCATGGTACTATACGTTCTAATACTTCTCGTGTTTGGGGTTTACATAAAAAAAAAAACAAACCAAAAGAAAAAAAAAAAAAAACCAACCGATTAATATCGTAAAGTGCGGTACACTGTATTGTATAACTAGTCACGTGGTTTGAAATGCGGTATTTATGAATGTTTAACATTCATTTTTTTGTAATTAACGTTCATATTTTCAATTTTGTTAATACTGTTCTTGTTACTTTGAAAAAAAAAAAAAAAAAAAAACTCTTAAACCTGGGAACTCGTAACGCGAGAACTGCCTGTATATATATACATACCTACTTATACATTATTACTTATTAAATTGTGGTACTACTGAGAGCATAGGTTTGTAGTGACCCCAACCAACCCGCTAGTTATATATAAATCTAGCACTGGTATGGATAGCCTTATATATAAAAATATATATCTTACATACATTTAAAAACAATAAATTAATGTAAATTTAGCAAAGGTTAGTGAAAATTAACATTCTCCCTCATGGCCATACCTCTGCTACTTCTTCAGGGGCTTTGAGCAAACATATAGCCATACTAGAGGAATGTATTATACATATCAGTCTCTGTAATCTCTATACCAGTTTTGCTAGGTTAACTTTAGGTAATTTCTTGATAAATAATTTGGAATAATGATGGTAAATTGTTATATAAGTACTTAATTTTAAATAAACAGAGTGGTTTACGTATATGACAGCAAACTGTGATAGGAAATTCAAAGCCCTACGGGTATGTATCAGACTGGAATATCTTAGTACCTCACCTCCGTATATAACCCAAGCACATATAATGTACAGTTGTCACAGGATAATAGCATTAACGCAGGAGGCAAACCCTCTTTTACACTATTTAATATCAAAATCAAATTGTCGTTAGACAAAAATACCAATATATATATATATAAAATTAGAATGATAATTAAATAAAAATAATTCCAGCAGCACGGCAAGACAGAAGAGTGAAAATAATCAAAATTAAACATAACGATCAAACCAACACGGAGGGAAGAGAAGGGTAACAAGGGTAAAAATATTGTAGCAGAAATTCTCCAATATAATTTAGAAAATCTAAATGCAAAGATAAAATAATAATCAATTAAATTTTGAATGTGAATTATATAGAAATTTAACGGCCCCCCTCTGACGGGCACCAAGTCCAAATTTATTTGAAATATCACCAACAGAGATGTAAACCAACTACAATAAATAAAACAAAGATAAACCAAAAATAGACTGACCATTACTCCCCATTCTCAACAGAGGACCACAAGGCCAATAATGGTCAGGGAATCGTTGCATTTCGATGTATGTACATGAAATTTATATGATGACAGCCATGCAGTATTAGATATGATAAATATCACAAATGGCTTGTAATAGTTTATATTTTTTTAAACTTGCACTTTGAGTTTTTGATGGTTAGTATAATATAAACAAGCAGCCGGTAGAACTTTAAGAGTTTTTCCAATGGCATTAGCAATGTTATATTAATCCGTAATATCTTGCCCACTCCAGCATATAACTAACATAATTAAGAGAGAACTTTTACCATTGCTCTGATTTTTTTTTTTAATCAATTTGACATGTGAGATAAATGGTCTCACAGATATTAACAAAAAAAAGGGTAAATGCAAAGCAGATCCATCCTTTCCTTTCTGCTTTTACTCCTTACATGGTAAGCTTTGCTCACACTTTACTTGTAATGTATTAGTCTGTTAGTGGCAAACAATTAACAGAATAAATTCAGACTTTTTTTTTTTTTTTTTATTTTCTTTCAACATTATTACAGGCTGCATCACATCACATTTTCAGACAGTTACATATTCTAAAAGATTATTTAGGTATAGTAATTTCTGGCACATTCATTATTTGCTGTGTAACATGAGTCACTGCAGAATTTATTCAGTTTTCCTGTAACCAACAATTTGCTAATCACCGGAACAAATAACTTCTATAGGTAGCAACATCAATGGCTTGGAAAAATTCAAAGACTGATGGTGGACACCTATAGGTGTGTGTGTGTGGGGGGGGGGGGCTGTATCTTTTTTTCACTTCCCTAGTGCAGCGAAGGTCTGACTTCCTGCTGTATTGGTCAATACGAATGTACTTTTTTTTTGTTGTAAGAACCTCGTTTTAAAAAAAAAAATCCTGTAATGTCTAGAATTCTTAGAACTCTTGTTTTAAGAATCCCAGATATTATATTATTACAAAAACATTGAATAATATCCATTTCAAATTAAATACCTTACTAATGGCTGGATGGACAACTCCAGAATATGAATATTCAAAAGGACCAAACCAAGCCACTTGTCTTGATAGGTGAAATCTCTCGCCATGAATTAATCCAGTTCTATTTTCCCACGGTATAGTTTTCAGCAGGGTTGAAAAATAAAATTCAACTTCAGAACTTGAAAGAAAATCTTTAACATACAAAACCCTAAAATAAAGAAATAATTAAGTTATATTGTGAGCCATTTTCAAAGATGCCAATACAAATGAAAACCATATAAATTCAAACTAAGATCACTAGATTTTATGCTAATATACCATATAAATGTAAATTTAAAGTGCCTGAATAGAGACCTTAAATATAAGATCACACTTCACACCAGAAAATGGGGGGGGGGAATAAAATCTATGTGACTAATGGACTCTATTTTTACCTATAAAGCTGTTGTTGTTATGGGGGTTTGATGGCGCATAAGCTGCTGTGGCTATAATGTGTCTATTCACTTATAATATAAGTATATGATCATTTTTTGTAAAATCAGAAATGATTAAAAAGTCCAGTTTGCTTGAGGTAGTTGAAAAATTCAGAAATATTTGCCTTGTCACCAATGAAATTCTCTAAAGTTATTAGTTTATCAAGATTTACCAGTGATAGCAGGGTTGATGAGAATGAGAATGTCAGTCAATGAGAATGTGTTTAACAGTCAGATTTATATAACAATGTGGACACTGGTGGATCATCTCCTGTGAGTAAATAAAGGTGGGTTAGATGAGCATGACCTATTCTTGCCCTTGAAAGGACTACTTCTTGTCTTGATGTACAGACACTGGAGCGCCAAATTTTCGGATCATGTTTAAACTGCAAGAGTTCATTATTAGTTTGAGAGTGCCAGATTGTTGTCCATTCTGATAGGCATACAGCATGAATCAGTAGTGAATGGTTTGATGCTGGAACAGGGATATTCATTAAATCTAAGGTGGTTGGACTTTTTGCAGATATGTTAGCAAGTTCATTGCTCAAAAAACTAGAATGTGCTGGAATCCAATAGAAGGTGACTAGTTGGTGGCATTTTTCAATCTGTAGTAACAATTTTCTAATTTCATCAAGAACAGGATGAACTCTATCTGAAGAATTACATAATGTTAAGATTGAGCTGAAGGAATCAGTGTAAATAACAAATTTTAAAGAACAGTCAGAACAGAGATTTTCTAAAGCTAATTTAATTGCATATAGTTCAGCTAAGAAGATACTGAATTCAGATGGAAGAGATGCTGAAACTGTGGTATTCGGAAACACTGCGGCTGCTCCAACATTTGACTTAGATTTAGAGCCATCTGTGTATATTGGAGAAAAATCAATATATCTTTGATTGTGAACAGCATGAAGTTGTCTGACATTTGAAGCTTGCAACATATTCTTTCCCCATTGACAAAGGTAAGTGTCATAGGAGGTGGAACCCATGGTGGCTGAGTACAAGTTGCTACCTGTTGTACGGAATGGATGGAAGCATTACAAACCTGCATCATTTCAAGAATGCAGACCAGTTGGTTTCACTATTCTACGTTTATTTATGTAGAAGATTTCTAATGTTGGAATCTTGACAGCATACTTCAGCAATAGTGATTTCCTACATAAAGATAGTGGGGCTCATGAGCATCAATGTGCTGGCAATGTTTTGAACGCACTAAGTGCAATCCTCAATGCACTGTGTTGAACTGGATCCAGCCAGCGTAATGCACTCATTCTAGCAGAATCATAGATAGGAGCTCCATAATCAAGACGGGATCTGACTAATGCCCTATATAATTGAAGTAGGGAGGTACAATCTGAACCCCTGTCGGGGCAGATAGTGCTCTAAGTATGTTTATCTTTTTTAGACAGGCAGTACGTACTTTTTAATATGCTCTAAGAAATTTAGCTTGTCACTTGTTGTCCATAACTAATCCTAGAAATCTGATGTTATTAGTGACTGGGATAGAGATATTAGAAGTTCAGGATCCGGATGAAACTTTCGCTGTCTACAAAAATGGATAGCAACTGTTTTCTGCTGTGAAAGTCGATAGCTGTTGATGCTGGCCCAATGCTGTATTCTATTTAGTGATGTCTGCAGCTGTTGTTCAATAGATCTCATGTTTTGGGAATGACAGGAGATTGAAAGGTCATCTGCATAAAGGTAAGTCGCTACAGTATTTGGAAGTTGTTTAGTGATAGAATCTATTCTAAGAGCAAAAAGAGTGGCACTCAGTACTGATCCCTGTGGAACACCTTCTTCCTGAATAAAAGTTGCAGAAAGGGTATGTTGGTATCAAACTTGAAATGATCTGGTATGTAGAAAATTCTTCACAAATATAGGAAGGTTGCCCCACAGACCAAGAGAGTAAAGGTCTCTAAATATACCATGCCGCTAGGTGGTGTCAAAAGCCTTCTCTATATCTATTGAACCCAATACTAGATGTTCATGTTTAACAAAGGCATTACGAATGGCAAAATTCAGCCTTTACCATAAGATCCAAGACCTGTTTTGACGAAAGCCATATTGACTATGGCTAATTAACTGTTCGGACTCAATGATCCAGACGAGTCTACTGTGGACAATTTTTTCAAGGGTTTTGTTTAGGCAGCTTGAGAGGGATATTGGTCTATAGCTACGGGGATTGGTTGGATCTTTTCCAGGCTTTAGGAATGCCAATACAGTAGAATGATGCCAAGAGGCTAGACAAACGTTTTCTAGAAAAATTCGGTTGTAAAAGACCAGGAGGAGGCGCAAAGCTTTGTCATCAAGGTGTTGTAGCATGACATAATAGATCCCATCTGGTCCGGCAGCACCACTGTGAGCTGTTTCAGTGGCATGCAAGAGTTCAGAATATTGCAGAGGTTTGTTATATGGCAGAAGGAGAGCAGTTTGAAAGTTAGTAGAACGTTGTTCTGCAGTGTTTTTAATTCTTTGGAATGATGGAATATAAGCTGAATGCGCTGAGACTTCGGCAAAAGTGTTGCCCAAAGCATTTGCAATATCTAAAAGTTTAGGTAGATTTCCCCCATTCCAGGAAAGGATTGGAGAAGGTACAGTAGGAAACTTACCAGAAAGCTGTCTGATTTTTTTCCATATTATTTTGGTGTCAGTGTTTTTGTTAATGCTTGAAGTAAAATGGATCCATGATTCTTTCTTGGCTTGCCTTTGTATGAAACGTGCTTTTGCCTTTGACTTCTTATAATTTATTAGATTGGCTGTTGTTGGATTTTGCCGAAACAAATTCCAGGCTATATTTTTTGCTTTTGTGCATTCCTCATTCCACCAATAATTATAATACTTACGACCCGGGGGATTTGATAGTGGTATTGTGTCTTTAGCCAAATTTAGGAGATGCGGCGTGATGTATTCTGTCGCATCATCGATAGGCTGGAGACGGAATTTTTTCTCATCAAAAGATACTGATGACTGGAATTTTGCCCAGTTTGCTCAGGCAAATTTCCATTTTCTGCAGGGTTGAGCTGGAGGAGTCTGTGCTATTAATAGGTCGCATACAATTGGGAAGTGATCACTACCCACTGGATCATTTAAAACATACCACTCTATGGCCGGGACCAGTAATGGAGAACAAATGCAGAGATCTATTGCTGAGGTATGTCTATTTGGGAGCTGAATGTAAGTGTGTGTGTGTGTGTGTGTGTGTGTGTGTGTGTGTGTGTGTGTGTGTGTGTGTGTGTGTGTGTGTGTGTGCACGCCAGTATTGAGTATGGTGAGGTTTAGTGCCTCTAAAAAGCTCTCAATGAGTCGAACTCATCTATCTAATTTAGAAACATCCCATAAGGGGGGGGTGCCCATTGAAGTCCCCTAACATACAGAGAGGTGGAGGTATCTGTATAAGGAGGTCTTCAAGATCTATTAAACAGTAAGTATGGTTTAGCTGTAAGTTGGTTTGGTTTTTAGGAGCATTAGCAACTAAGGCCATATTGCTCCGGGATATGCGGTGGTCATTCCCTGACCTTTCTGCATCCTCCATATTTGGTGGTGACGGGCTCGAACCCCGGTCTAATCAAGAAGCATGTCCTACGCACTACTGCTCCTTCCCACCTGACTACAGAGCCACCTAGCTGTAAGTAGATTGATACTAGTGTTATTGCAATACAGAGTTAAACGCACAGCAACAGCTTCTTTTCAGTTTGAAGTGGAACATGTTTAGTTGGGATCTTTGAATTTTATCAGGATTGCTACACCACCATGGGCAGCATTTGTTGTATTACGATCCCTTCGATAAAAGCAACAGTTCTTTATCGAAGGAGAAATTTGCAATGTTAAGTAAGTTTCCTGAAGACAAAGGGCAACTGGAGAAAATCGATTAATTAGATCTTGGATATTGTCTGTATTGCAACGAAAGCCTCTGCAGTTCCATTGTAAAATACAAGGCATTATTTGTGTTTAGTTGATGGAGCTGATTCTGACTGCTTTTTGAAGGTGACTGGTTTATGACTTTCCAATTTTTGTTTGTCTTTTTTTTTTGGAAAATTGGCTGACCAGTGTCCATTTCTTCTTCTTTGGCATGGATTTCTAAAATAGGATCTTCCTGTATAGATCTGCCATCTGTGTCCATGGTTGTGTCCTGAATATTTTTCATAGCATTTGAATTTATAATACAAGATGTGGTAGCAATCACTGGTGGAGGAGATACTGCTGGTATTGTCAGAGGTGTATTATTTGCTTGGTCTGTGGTCTTGGATTGTTGCTTGCGTACAGTTGGTTGTACCTCAAAGAGATACAACCATTCAGAAATTGATTTATTAGTAGGGACTGTGACATCAGATTGAATGGAGACTGCTTGATATTTTTTACAGCATTTGCATAGCTAATATTTTGATTTATAGTTGGTGCAACTAGTTTTCTTGCTTCTTGGTAACTAACTTTGTTCTCAACCTTGTATTTTACTATTTTTTTTCTCTGTTTTCCACTTTTCACATGTCTTGGAATATGCAGGATGGTCGTCTTTGCAATTTGGACCTGTCATTTTTGTAGCTGTACAGTCATTTTGTATATGGTCTGAGGACCCACAGTTGGCGCAGACAGGAATTCCTCTACATACAGTTTGAGAATGCCCATACTTCTTTTGGAATTTATAGCATCTTAAAGGGTTGGGAATGTATGGGCAAATGCGACAAAATAAATAACCTGCTTTTACAGAGCAGGGTAAGTTTGGCATATTGAAGGTAAGAATAATATTTCTGGTAGGTGCCAGTTGATTGTCTTTTTTAATCATTATTCCTTTCACTTCAATTACATTCTGTCCCTGCAGTTCTTGGGTTATTTCTTCCCCGGTGACATTTAATAAATCCCAACTCGATTGTTAGTTGTTAGTTGTAAAAGCTTTTCTGAATGTCTTTGATTCATGGTTTCTATAAGTAAGTCTCCTGATTGCAATCTCTTCACCGTCTTGGGAGATCCTGCAATACCCTCCGGATGTATCTGTATAACAAAGGGAGACAATTTACTTATAGGCTGGTTACTGAGAGAGTGGAAGATTAAGAAAGATGGGCAGGGTTGCTCCATCCGATCAGTCTTCAATCTCTTTGGGTTGTCGTTTTCCACATCAATATGGTCTGTATTTGCCATGTGTGCTCCTTTTCGCCCTTGGCAAGAGGACTTTTTTGAAAAGGTTTCCGGCCCGACCACAGGGAGGCAGGAGCAATGCCGCAAGGAGGCCAAGCAGTTAGAAGGGTTAGTTGTTAATAAAGAATGTAATATATATAACAAAAAAAGAAAGGTGAATTTCCTTTCTCTATCCTTACTTGATACTTTACAGAAAAATTTTGTTTGAACTTCTATTCTAACAGTATTACTAATAATGGAAAAAAAAAAAAAAAAAACAGCTATTTATATTGAGAATAAAATTTTTTTTTTTTTAAATTATTCTCCTTAGACTTACTTTGAATTTCCAGATGGACTATCGCTTAAAGAAACATATCCTGAATTTCTAGAACAAAATACATCATATTAAAATTTTCAAAAAATGTAATATCTACAAGAGAAATTTTATATATTCCCATTACGCAATAAATAAAATCATCAAAATATTATTACTCCATGCTCAATTATTTCTTAATGCTTAAAATAAAGAAGAAATAATTCTATATTTCACTAACAAATAAATCAACTAAGAAATTTTTCTATTTTGGGAATTATGATAATAAAGTAAATTGTCAGTAAAAGAAACACCAGAATAATGGAATCACCTGCCATCCCTGCTAATTTACTAATGTATCTATATATAATATCGGTGTAGATACACCATAGTTAACCCATAAATTTGAACTACGTATGTAGTAGTGTAAAGGGCATCATTTTAATTGTATCTCATATTGTGGGTGCCTTCACAACGAGATAACTGGTACTGCACTACTTAAAATAAATAACGCTTCTCTAGTAGAGAAGATTATTGTTATTTATTTTCAGAGGATACCACCACCCAGATGATCGTTTTGAAGCTAGTGGGCTTCATTATCAGTGGGCAGGCAGGTACCCTGGTAATGCAACATGCCATCCCAGTTGCGAAGTTATTTCCACAATATGAGAGATGCCAAAGGGTGTTGGTAATAATGTATTAGAAAACGAAATGCACATGGCATAATTCCTTATGGGTTTTGGTAATTAACTATATAATATCGGTGTAGATATACCATAGTTAACCCATAAATTTGAACTACGTATGTAGTGTAACTACAGTGTAGTGTAGTGTAAACGTATGTAGTGTACATTACAGATGTAGTTCAAATTTATGGGTTAACTATGGTGTATCTACACCGATATTATATAGTTAATTACCAAAACCCATAAGGAATTATGCCTTGTGCATTTCGTTTTCTAATATGTATCTATATATAAAAATGTTTCAGTTTAATGACTATCAATGTAACCAAAATATCAATTAGGCACAAAAAAAAAAAAAATCATAACACTAAGAAAATATAAACCATATAACAAAATTAGTAAAACGAAAATCCCTGCACAATATGATGTATACCTTTTCACTTTACTCCTGGCATCTGGTAATGCCTGCAATGTTTTACTAACTGAGCAGTTGATTGCCTCTTTCAGATTCTTTTGATCTAGCCACCTTCCTATTCTTACTTGAGTAATTTTCGAAGTGACAGAGGTTATTTTCATCAAGTTATAAATGTATTTGGCAGAACTTGCTGGTGGATGAGGCAAGAGTGTTAAAATTAAGGGTTTTTTTTCAGAATTTTGTGCGAAAAAAGCACATTTTTTTTACGCCACATTATCTGATGGTTGCATGTACTAGTTTTATAAATTTGAAAACAGAAGATCGTAGTTTTGTGTTTTTCTCTTTGTACCAGGCAGAATTAACAAAAGTTTTGTTTTGTTGAAGCAAAACAAAACTTTCATGTGTAGGAAAAACACAATTTAAATTTTTGAATTTTTCAATTAAAAAATATAAAATTGTATCTAATAAATAAGTTTTATAACAATTATTTTTTAATATGTTAAATTATTTTTCTGACTTCTGTTTTACTACATTTCACCATAATGAAATTTCATAAAGAAATTTCATTTTATATTTCATTTGCGCACACAAATTCATTTTCACAAGAATTGTGACATTTCACTTTGTCACAACTTGCAACAAATGAAACAATTTACAAAATTCTAGAGTAGTTATTTTCATATATTCATATGAATATACAATAATAGCAAAAAAAAAAAAACTGTAATAATTCAAAGGTAACACCCCCAATTTTTCTGAGGAAATGTTTCAGGTGCATATACAGATCACCAAACCACACTGGTTAGAATAACCTCACAACATTCCTATATCATTTCCCAGCCCCTGACTCAGACTCACATTCACTGTTATGCATGTTTTGAATGCAATAAGTCACTGGCTCACCATTCATATTCTGGCATATATTTCCCAGTGACTAGAGTTCTTAAATAAATTGCATTACTAAGTGGTATTTGCTCCTTTTCTTTGTTACAAACAAATTAGATGTACTTAAAACTTTGACTTCATCTCTCTCTCCGGTACATACAACTTTCTTGTGCTACCCGAATCATGGATCCCTATAAACAAGCATAGCTTTATCATACCAAGGTTAGCTAAATACATTTCTTTCCTACTCAAGAACTCATAAGAACAACATTGGGTAGTGATTTTGTAGCAAAAAAGTTATTACCGTATTTCTCCATGTATAAGATGCACCCTTTTTCGAAAAATTTGGGGTCTAAAAACTGGGTGAGTCTTATACAGTGGTTGTAGATTTTTTTACTTGCATTTCCTGCTTTATCGCGCTTGTTGTCTTTGCGCTCATTGTTTCGCACTTGTTACCGGTATATTAGGTTACGTTTTGCCACATTCTGCCCAGAAATGGCTCAGAAAAGATTTTAGTACAGTGCTGATTTCAAGTTAAAAGTGATCCAGTTTGCAAAAGTGAATGGAAATCGTGCTGCTGAACGTAAGTTTGGTCCTCCTCCAACTGAGAAAACAATCCGAGACTGGCTACGGGATTTGCACTGTCACCTCTTATATGATTTTACATTAAAGGTTCCTGTATAAAAAGGTAAAAGTGATTTCTGGACCTTATAGTAATGGCTATATCTATAAGAATGTGTTTTATGGCAAGTAAGGAATGACAGTATATACAACGTGGTTGATCTTCCCAAATAAGCACATAAAACTGCATCAAATGAGTTGTGTCCTATTCAAGTTCTCAAAAGAACTACCTCCTTGTGCCTATTCATTCTCAAGCTTGATATCAATAGCTTCAGTTCATGTTTAAATTTAACAACTTATTGTTACCTTGTGACTTCCAGATTTGTTTCCAACATTCTGTAGTGATTATTTTTGAATAACAGATTTATAATCATATATGGGAAATGGACCATAATCTACCACACTGGTCCAGTGCAGGTTGGCAGATCAACCGTATTCAGCAGTCAGGGGCTTGAACCCCGGTCTACTCAAAGAGCGTGTGCTACTGCACTCCCGCTCCTGCCCACTCGGCTACGGAGGCCTTTTTATGGTATTTGATAGTGAATTTATCTCTACTGGATGGATGATTAGTAGCTTGATTTGCATATTCATTTTTCCAAGATGTCTGCATGGTGTGTATGATTAATATAAAAAAAAAAGGTAAAGTGCAGCCATTATCAACCCACTGCAGGATGGAAGCCTCCTCAACAATTCATGCTGAGGGAAATGGACCATAATCTGCCACGCTGGTCCAGTGCGAGTTGGCAGATCGACCGTATTCAGCAGTCAGGGGCTTGAACCCCGGTCTACTCAAAGAGCATGTGCTACTGCACTCCCGCTCCTGACCACTCGGCTACGGAGGCACATGATTAATATATGTAGTACAATTAACTAGAATTTAATTTGCTTCCAGACAGGGTGGGTTTGGCCAGGGCAATCCAGCAATGCTGTAATTACACTTAAGGAATCAATTTAAATCATGGTTTATTTGCTGGACACACTACTACAAATAACTCTGCTGTAGGCCACTGACAAATACAAGGGAAAAAAAGAAGTTGGAAGAAATTTGTCTGCCTCTGTTTCTGAACCATCAGTTCATGCTTATACAGCCACTCCCCAGCTTACATAATACCCAACTTATGGAAATTCGACTTTATGTAAGTTTTTGCCAGCCGATGCAAACTTAAAAAAATCATGGAAACGTATTTCACATCCCATAGGAATAAATGGGGGTATTGCGAAGATATCGTAATGTGAACCCAATAACACGTTTTTTTTTTTTTTTTTTTTTGGTAATTCGTTCCAAGACCTCTGAAGTTGAAAATTTCACTATACAACTAAGTTATTTATCTCTCTAAAAGGTCATTTTTATAATGGAAATTGCACTACACTTTCACAGTTATCATATGTTCCATTATATGAATCAATTTTATATAGTATGAATCAGAGCTGTAATACTCAATATGTTCTACGTTGATAATAATATTAGTAAATTAATAAGAGGAGTTTACCTCAATATAGTACGTGGAACACTTCCGTATGATACCCTCCAGAAATTAAAACGGAAAAAACGAAAAAATCGACAACTTACCGGTACATTAAAGTAAAATATAAATAATTAAATAATTAAATAATCAATTCAAAATCAATTCAAAACAATTCAAATTCAAATTAACGCAATTTAAAAGAATCTAACGAAAAAATTCAAAACGATTTTCCTTCCTGAAGCTGACAATGCTTTTCGACCGACTGTCGTGATCACAGGAATGAAAATTACCGAATCAGGCTAAACCTGCAACTTAAATAGTGATTATATGTCTTCGCGCATGCGCGTAAAGGTCCACGCATCGGAGATCAAATATGGCCGCCGAACATTAACAGAATTCTCGTGTAATTTAATTTCAACAGTTTCTGCAATTAATAGTCGCGTATAATTACGTTGAACGTTAAGTATTTTGGCCTCGTTAAATAAATTTAAGTTGCAGGTTTAGCCTGATTCGGTAATTTTCATTCCTGTGATCACGACAGTCGGTCGAAAAGCATTGTCAGCTTCAGGAAGGAAAATCGTTTTGAATTTTTTCATTAGATTCTTTTAAATTGCGTTAATTTGAATTTTAATTGTTTTGAATTGATTTTGAATTGATTATTTAATTATTTAATTATTTATATTTTACTTTAATGTACCGGTAAGTTGTCGATTTTTTCGTTTTTTCCGTTTTAATTTCTGGAGGGTATCATACGGAAGTGTTCCACGTACTATATTGAGGTAAACTCCTCTTATTAATTTACTAATGAATCAATTTTGAACGCCTTTGTGATATTTTTTTAAAACACATTTCTAAAGGTCACTACCATAAAACAATAAAAACAATTGGCACTTTCCGGTTTATTGGGCTTTTCTGTTAGTGCAATCTATTATTAACAGATGGTAAGTTAGATCTTATTGCATTTGCAATAATACCAATAACTGGAATTCTGTGGGTTTTTAAGTTATGGTATTATGGTGAAATGAGTTTCCCTTCACTGAAATCTTCAATCATATAAAAAACATAAATAAATTTTCAGAATCTTCTCTTCATTCCTATTTACTTATCACAATGGTGAAGGGAAAAGGACCAATGGAAAGTGCAAGTGCTGGGAGTGCTAATGAAGATGATTAATTAAGAAGTACAAAGCAGGACAAAGTTTGTCATCTATTGCATGGAATTAGGTCTCACTGCTTCAACAGTGAATACGATTTTAAGGAACAGTGCACGTATAAAAGAACATGTTAAAGGATCAATGCATTTAAGATCAACAGTGATCACAAAACAGCATACAGGTGCTATATCGAAGATGTAAAAGCTATTAATAATGTGGATGGAAAATCAGATTCAGAAGCAAGTGCCCCCCCATGGCCATTCAAGCAAAAGCAATAAGAATTTATGAAGATATTAAGGATAAGTACGGAGAACCCCAAGCCAAGTTCGTGGCAAGCAACTGGTGGTTTAATAGGTTCAAGTATCGTGCTGGTTTCCAAAACATTAAAGTATGCAGTGAAGTAGCCAGTGGCGATTCTGCAGCTGTCGAGAAATTTTGTGTTATGTTGGAAAAACCCCTTCTAAATCTCCACAGCGGCAGGCTTATCAGCTGGAGAGTTAATTCTCGCAGCGATGCTTGAAAGGTAAAACTTAATGACGTTATGCCTGTCTTTTCTTTTTTTGTAATTTTATAATTTTGAAATTTTTGTAATTTTGTACACTTCTGTAATTTTTCCTGCCAATGAGATAAAAAAAAAAAAAAATGAATAAATAATTCTATTTACATGTTCATCAAACATTTATTTTTTGCTTCAATCAAATTCAATCAAATTTGCAAGGGCTGCATAAGCATTTAGGGAAATTTCTACTTATGTAGAGTTCCGTGGAATGCAACCCTTATGTAAGTCGGGGAGTGGCTGTATATCATTAGTATTAGTATCTGCCAAAAAATGAGAATTGCAGTTATATGTACAGCATGGAGTTTCCTGATGGTGAGATTTGCTGCTCTTTTCCCTATTGCTATTTATGTTAGTCTGGCATATACTTTAAACCATGAAGGGCCATGTGCATTTGTTTCTTGTAAAAGATTATTGATTTGTAAATTCCAGCACTGCAATATATTTTGTAACCTGATTCCATTCAGTTTATTTTCATTGGGTTTACTGCAGTAAAAGGTGGTCCACTGTCGTTCAAATAGATATCACCAAATAAAATAAAAATGGCAAAAAAAAAAAAAAAAAATTGAATAGAATAGAATAAAAATGGAAGACTATTTTTGCATAACTAAGTAGCAATGTTTTCCTCCAAAGGAGAGGAAATTCATATGCCTCTCTATACAGACTGCAAATAAGGGATGTTCTCAATGCTCCTAGGATTGCTCCAGGAGCATTCAGAATATGCTCCTAGAGCAAATGAGAACTTTTCGGATTTCACTGGTTGGATGTCAACCAACCAGTACAGACATATAGCACATTGCCACACTTGATTGTAGACAGTGGCTGTGCATTTCAGAACTCCACAGCAGATTAATTTTTGGAATAATTTAGATTTTTTAAAATTTGTTTTATTTAATACATTAAACTGTAGTTAATATATAGTTTAAATTCATATAATCATAGGTTAGTTTATTTTTGTATTTAGTTAAGTATTTATAAAGCTACAGCTTAATGTTCAGAAGGCCTTTGTCACCAACCAATATTTTGGTGGGAGCTTCGTAACTTTCATTCAGTAGCTTAAATTAACTTTACCAGTGTTTAAAGTTTTGTTAGTTTAATTTCTGTAATAGTTTGTTACTTTAAATCCTAAAATAAATTGTAAGTTTAAATTTTCTAAAGTATATGAAAAGCTACAGCTTAAGATATCCTTGTTATTGATATTTTGATGGGAACTTTGTAACTTTCTGTCAGTAGCTTAAATTTAACTTCTCTAGTGGTTAGTTTTATCAAGTTCAATTTCTGTAATATTCTAGTAATTTATATTCTGTAATGCATTGTAAATTTAAATTTTGTAATCTTTCTAAAGTTTGAATTTTATCTTAATAATGGTTGCTACCACTTAGAACACAAAGTCCAAGGATATCGTGAGTCATGAGTGAGTCATTTGTAATGCCTGCGACATATATTCTGGGTTTGGTCTAGTGGACAAACCTAGCTCAACTGATGATTCTTTTCTTTGCATCCGATGTAAGCAATTTATCAAATCTCAAATTAGAACTTGGTGCATCACGAAAAAAATTTGAGTCACTGAAGAAAGGAGTGCTTGCCCATGAAACAAATGTAACCGGGAGCTCATCATAGACTCAATTATCTCATGACCTGTCAAATGATGCACCCCCGATTCGGGTTCCAGGTAAGAACAGTCAAGTTCATACTGCTCTGGTTGAAGGGGATCTATTTATTGCGTGACCATTGTCAGGGAAATGAGTAATATTTTTGTAATAAAGATATGTGGACCAGAATCAGGGTGTGTGCCAGGAGCAACAAATGATGATGTTACCAACAGATTGTAAGATTATAAGGGAGCTAAAGAGAGCATTATTATTCTTGTAGGGAGGACCGATATCAAATGAACACTACCTGCCCATTTGTTGAAAAAATATAGGCCCATACTAAAAATGGTATGAGCTAGGTCAGAATGTGTATGTGTCTGCAATTCTGCCCAGACAAAATAGGTGAAATTATAAGCTGAAAGCAGTGTGGATTAGCTAAAGAGGGAATCTGCAAGACTCTCAGAGGGAGGGGGGGATTTTTATCAGCATAGCCTGCACTTGTAGGTAGAAGGAATCTATTTTGTAGACATGATATTCATTTGAACAAAGGTGGTACGAGAATTTTTGTCAGTATCATTAATGATATGGGTCAAAGTAATGCTTGCACTCACTTCAAGAATTCTTGTTTGTTGCCACAACAGCTGACATTGGCAAGACGTTCTGAGGGTAGCAACATTTCAAATGATCAGGATGGGAAAAATAGAAAACAAACCTAAATAAATTCAAGGGGCAAGTCAGGGTAGTAAACTGTGCCTACAGTAATGTCAGGATCACTGTCAATAAAATGGCTGTGACCTCCTGGTTAGGACAACTAATACTGACATAAGAGGGATCACTGAAACGCGGTGCTACCCGGAATTTGGGGATGACAAGTTCCACTTGGGACATGCAACATATTTAGCATTAGTAGAGGCATATGATGCAAGAAAGCAAGCTTATTCAGCATTAGCCAAGAAAAAAAAAAAAAAAACACCACTCCCATTTCACCCCTCCATTCGTTCGAAATACCTGTCCAGCTGAGCCTTAAATTTGTTTAGGCTATCAACTTCAACAACAAGTGATGGAAGTCTGTTCTACCAACCAACTACCAGCTGGCTAAAGGCAAATTTCCGCACATCTATCCTACATCTGTCTTTCCTCAATTTGAATTTATGCCCTCTCAGGTAATTATTCTGAGCAAGAGGAAGAATCCCATCGGCATTGAGCATGCTCAAACCATTCAAGGCCTTATAAACCCTATCAGATCACCTCGAAGGTGCCTAGTCTCCAGACTCTGTATTTGCAAAACTTAAGCCTTTCTTCGTAAGAGCAACCCTTTGTTCCATTCACTAATCTTGTTGCCCTTCTCTGTACTCGTTCCAGCAGCTCTACATCCTTCTTGAAATGAGACCTCCAGACCTGTATACAGTACTCAAGGTGTGGCCTGACCATTGCCTTATACAAGGGAATAATCACCTCCCTATCCCTTTCAGAAAAATTCCTGTATATCATTGACAAGACACCATGAGCTAATCTTGCAGCTAATCTGCACTGCTCAGAGAACTTCATATCTCCCTTCACAATTACCCCCAGGTCCTTTTCATTCTCTACCACTGTCAGTGTAGTACCGTACAGTTGATACGTTGCTCTAAGGTTACTGTTTCCCATATGTAGTACTTTACATTTGTCAATGTTAAACTTCATTTGCCACCTCTGAGCCCATCTGCTCAACCTTTCCAGATCCTGTTGTAGCAGCATAGCATCAGTAGTGTCCTTAACAACTCTGCCAACCTTTGTATCGTCTGCAAACTTGGATATTAAGCTTGCTATACCATCATCAATATCATTTATAAATAAAGAAAACAACAACGGACCCAACACTGAACCCTGAGGAACTCCACTAATAACGTTAGTCCACGTTGAGCAGTGTCCATTGATTACCACTCTCTGTCTTCTGGAACTCAACCATCCCTTTATCCATAGCAGCAATTTGCCACCAGTGCCACACTGCTCCAATTTGTACAGCAGTTTTCGATGTGCAACAGTATCAAAAGCCTTTCTAAGATCCAAATATATAATATCAAAGTTATTCCCTACGTCCAGTTCTTTTGTGACTACATCATAGTATCCAATTAAATTGGTCAGGCAAGACCTTCCCTTAACAAAACCATGCTGTGTCTGAGCTATAACTGAATTCTTTTCTAGATGATCCTGCAGTGCTTCTTTAACCAGTGCCTCCATTAATTTTCCTGGAACAGAAGTTAAACTAACAGGTCTATAATTACTTGTGTCAGCCTTTGATCCTCCTTTGTGAATTGGGGTTACATTTGCACATCTCCAGTCTATGGGTACCTCCCCTGAGTCCAAAGAAGCTCTCATAATTATGGCTAGGGGTTTGCTTAATTCCTTTGCTGCCTCCTTTAATGTAACTGGATAGATCCCATTTACCCCAGGTGCCTTTTTTATGTTTATCCTCAACAATTTCTCCTCCACTTTCCTCTCAGTTATTACAAAATCATCTAGCTCACTGCCAATGTTTACTTCACCTACGACATTCCCCTTCCTGAATAACTCCTCATGTGTGAATGTAGATGCAAAATACTCGTTTAGTTTGTTAGCCACCTGAGCAGGATCCTCAACTGTTGAACCATCAATATCCAGTGGACCAATCTGATTTATCCCTTTCCTTCTTGAGTTTAAATAGGTAAAGAACTCTTTTCTGTTTTTCTTTGCATCCTTTGCCAAGGATTTCTCATAATCTGCCTTTGCCTGCCTAATCTGCTTTGTGACTTGGTTACAGACCAACTTATATCTATCATAGGCTTCCATGTCACCCATTGATTTGTATGTATCCCATGCATTTTTCTTCTCTGTCATATGTCTCATTAGTTCATCTGACATCCATTTAGGCCTGAACCTTGAACAATATTTCTTAGTTGGTATGTAAAGCCTGGTAGCTTCCAAGATTAGTTCTTTGAATGCTTCCCATTTTGAATTTGCTGTTGGTAACATCATCAGTTGGTCCTACTTTATAAAATTTAAATACTGTCTCAGACCATCATAGTCACCTTTACGAAAGCAAAAACCCTTCCCTTTACCTCTGATGGTAGTTACCTAATTGAGTAAATCCCACTTCAGCACACTGTGATCACTGCCACCTAGTGGTTCCTGTATCTGCAGATTCTTAATGCATGAAGAATCACTACTGATAATCAGTTCAAGAGTATTGCTCCCTCTAGTTGCCTCCCGAACATGCTGATGTAGAAAACAATCATCCAATAAATCCACAAAAGCCTTGCTAGTGTGTGAGTGACCAACCCACAAATTCCAGTCAATATCTGGGAAATTAAAATCCCCCATTATAAGACACTCTGATTTACTGGCCCACTCTATTTCCCTGTACAGTATCTTATTATACTCATCAGAGTCATTAGGCCAACAGCACACTCCTACTCTCAATTTTGATTTCCCTATGCTTAGGTCACACCAAACTGACTCGACACTGCCCTGTCCATCAATGTCGACTGGCTTCACTTCCTTGGATTTTATGTGTTTCTTAACTAATAGCATAACCCTTCCTCCTCTCCTGACCTGTCTATCCCTTCTATACACATTGTATTCCCCAAATTCCAGTTCTGCATTCCTTATATCTGTGTGACACCACGTCTCTGATATCCCAACAATATCTGCCTTTGATGTTTTGAGCAATACCTCAAATTTATTTACCAAACTCCTAGCATTGGTGTACATGCAAGTATACATGCCCCTGTTCTTATTCTTAGCTGCCCTAACACAACCCATGTGTTTACTTGTTCCGCGATGACTCCCAGCATTCTCTGAAATATCCTGTATCTGGTTTTCCAGGCTGCTGCTCATTTCAATAGAAGCAGTGCAAGAATCACTTTCACCTCTGCCAGTGGCTACTGTTAATCTATCAGTCCTTGTATCCCCCCAAACTAGCAGTTTTCCGACCCACCTAACACTGCCTCGACAGCATCAGAAAATATTCTTGCACCCTTTCTATTTAAGTGTATCCCATCCCTGTAGAAGCAGTCTCTCCTGTTAACAAGTACAGACCAGGCTGAAAAAAATTCTACCCCTTGAGCCTTGCACAAACTTTCCAGGGCCGAATTGATGAAAAGGCTCTCATCATATACTCCCTCCTATCGTGTCTGGGCAGAATTGCAGACTCTTTCAAATTCAACCCTACTTCACGACTTTTTTTCAACAGTGACCTGTACTTTTTAAGTAATTCTGCCGGTCTCCTACTCTTAATATCATTAGTGCCAATGTGTACAACTATATCACCTTTTGTGCCCTTAAAAGATGATATCCGCTCTACAACGTCATCAACCTTTGCCCCTGGCAGACATACCCTGGTCCTGTTCCACCTATCCTTTTTACAAAGCATGTTCCACTTTTCCCTGACAACAGAGTCCGGTCTCCCACTCTTAATATCATTAGTGCCAATGTGTACAACTATATCACCTTTTGTGCCCTTAAAAGATGATATCCGCTCTACAACGTCATCAACCTTTGCCCCTGGCAGACATATCCTGGTCCTGTTCCACCTATCCTTTTTACAAAGCATGTTCCACGTTTCCCTGACAACAGAGTCACCAACAACTACTAGTTCCTGTGGGACCAGCGCATTCTGCCTAGGGGGTTGCCTCTGTGTTGCATGATGACCAAGTGCAAGCTCTGGCGTTGATGTGGGCAGCTGAGAGCTTGATGGGCCTCTCAATTTATATCCTTCGAGGGCATCCACCCTGTCCTTCAGGCTCTCATATAGGCCCATAACAATGCTGAGTTGTCGCCTGATTTCCTTACACTCCTTACATCGCGTACACACACAAAGACATCCCCCATGGCAGTGTCATGTCCCGTACCCGATTGATCCGCAAACATCAAGCAAGCAGTGCATTTTAAAAGGCTGTGATTCAGAGGGCAACTGTCCCCCCCTCAGTTCTCCCCTGAGCCACAGCACTCCCATTAGCTTGAGCCTTTTGCTTTGCTGCTCTGAGTCATGATTTCAATTTAATTTCAATAAAATTTTAATTTCAGTACAAAATTAAAACCTTAAACTTGTATCCTAACACAGTTATAACGCTATATTTATTTTTCAGTATCGAGTGTTATCTTCAAGTTTACAGCTTCCGTATCAAGTTATGTATTAATTATTTGTTAAGTTTGTAATCTAAGTCATTGTATATATATATATATATATATATATAGTTAAAAGTACAATTTAATTGACAATGAAGTTTAACAAGATTAATAGATTTACTGATTAACTGACAATATTATATTATGCACTATACTATACTAAGCTTATGCTATCGAGTTCGGGATATGTTGTATCGTGTACAATGGCGGTAATTTACGAACGGACACTTCTACGGACACTTAAGTATTGATTAACTTCGAAATCTCGCTATCCCAATTCAGAATAAACTAAGGATGCTGACTAGATCTATAAGCTACTTATAGAAAAAATTTGATATAACAATTGGTTAATAAATCGGCTAAATATGGTTATAAAACCTCTCGTTCAACGGAGCTGCAACTTGTAACACGTGGGTTTTGATAACCCTTACCGATACTAAGTAATACCTACAAAATCTCTATCTAAGTTAACTTTAAACTAAGTATCGTAACTTGGAATATAAAGCTACTCTAGAAAATAAGTTAATATGCCAATTTAAGCTAATGAAACAGAAAATAAATCAGAAAAAACGTCTCTGTTCCAGGAGCGGCAATAAGCTGCATCCGCACAGGCTACATCTCGTGCTCGAAATTTCAAAATTTAGGATTGGTAAGGAAAATAGAAGGGGTGGTAGTGTTGTGCTTCTTATCAAAAGCAGCCTGAGCACAAAAAGAGGCCTTGCTGAGTCTGAAGTTATGCCTGCCAGCATAGAATCTGTGTGGTGTGAGTTTGTTGGAAGCAAAGGTATAATGAGAGTGGCAGTAATCTACAGACCAGGAGAATGTGAAGGGTATGACCAGAGTCTTTATATGCAGATGGAATAGGCAAAAATGTCTTATTATGGGTGACTTCGAAATTTCCCCCAGATTGACTGGAATTAGTGGGAGGGAAACTCACTTTGGGGGAAAACTTTTCTAGATAAACTAGATTATTATTTATACCAGCATGTTAGAGATAATAGTGGTGAAAATATCCTTGACCTCAATCATTACTCATGAATTAGATGACATCATAGGGATTAAAATACAGGAACCACTGGCAGGTAGTGTTCAAACAGTTGTCAGTTAGAAGATGAAGAAAGATGTTACAGTAGTTAAAAGGCATGGGTTTTAATTTCAGAAGAAGGGACTTTGACATTGTAAGGTACTATGTGGCATCTATTAATTGGGCAAATTGCAGAGTGAGGGCAAATACACTTGAATTGTGGAATACCTTTAAAGCAAAAAACACATGAAGCCATGAATGCATACATACCATTAAGAAAAAATTGCACAAGGAGAATGCTGAAATGGATGAATGCAGAGCTGGCCAGTCAAATAGAGCAGAAAAAGATAGTGTGGGATAGTTACAGAGCAAAGTACTGAAGCTCTACAACAGTTACAACACAGATAAGGTTAGAGAGGCTAAGGCTGCTTATGAGAAAGCACTGGCTAAGAGAGCAAAGAATGGAGGACAAGGAATTTTTCATATATGTGGATACAAGGAATAAAAAAGGAAATGATTGGTTTGGTTTGTTTTGGATTTATTTGCGCATTAGCAACTAAGGCTATAATGTGCTAAAACCATGTCATAATAAAAAATTTAAGCTTTCAGTGACCTAATAAATTAGATCACCATGTTAAGATATATAATGACATAGGTATAATATGTATAAAAGGTATAATATCAACAATAAAAGGTAAGTTTTAAATACGAGTAAAAAAATTTTACTGATTTTAAATAGCTAAAACCAGCAGACAAATGGTCATTGTCAGATAAAATCTGACTGAGTTTATAAGGCTCAGCCAGATGACTAAAAGCAGTAAAATATAAATCACGTTCGTGTCTACAACCTGGACAATCGTTTAAAATGTGATGAATGGTTAAAATGGTGCCACGGTTCTCACACACAGGAGAGTCATCTCCCCTTAACAGAAATGCATGCATAAGATGACTGTGTCCTATGCGGAGGCGAGCAAGAACAACTTCCTCTCCGCAATTCCTGCACAGACTAGACTGCCAATATTGAATTACAGGCTTTATCTGATAGAGCTTGTTTGTGACTTGCTCATGCCAAGACTGTTGCCATTGGGAGAGTTTGTTTGTTATTTGGTTTTTAGGAACATTAGCAACTAAGGCCATATTGCTCCTGGAATATGTGGTGGTCATTCCCTTGACCTTTCCGCATCCTCCGTATTTGGTGGTGACGGTCTCGAACCCCGGTCTAATCAAGAAGCGTGTGCTACGCACTGCTGCTCCTTCCCACCTGGCTACGGAGGCGCCTTCATTGGGAGAGTAATTTAGCATGTATTAGTTACCTTTAGTCTGTATAGTGGACTAACAGGCAATAAATGTTGTGGGGGTCTGGTGATCTGGCCACAGCATCTGCCAGTTCGTTTATCCTGATCCCAATGTGGCTTGGAATCCAGCAGAAACAAATGTCAAATGAACACTCAGAGAGAGAATATAGAGTCTGCTGAATCCGAGTCATGAATAGATGAGGATTATACCTCATCCCTGATAAAGCTTGCAGTGTACTTAGAGGGCCAGTGTACTTTGATACTTCTGGGCTTTAATGTGGTCCAAGGTTAACTCTATAACATACAACTCAGCTGTATATAAGCTGCATTCTTGGGGAATCTTCCCAGAATAACATGACCTGTAAAGATAGCAGCCGATCTGACAGACAACTCAGACTTCGAGCCATCAGTGAAGACAGGCAAGAAGTTGGAATATTCGGTTTGATGGGCAGCATAGAGTTGTTGGCAGACAGAAGATAGAGTCACGGCCTTACTCCAATTTTTAATGGAGAAGTCGCACGATGGTAAGCAAGCATGCCAGGGTGGAAGTGGTTGCCTTGGTGATTAAGCAACATTGTCTAACATGATTGCAAGCTCTCTGAGCAGCTCTTGGACACAGACACCAAAGGGACAGTTGGCAGTTTGATGAGTGTTGTACAGATTTTCCCATCGTGGCTTGAAAACGGATGTCCACGTAGGATTGTCTGGCAAGGATTTTAATATAAAGGTATATTTTAAAGACAATTGTTTTTGTCAGAATGTGGTGGTTCAGTTGCTTCAACATATAAACTCTGGACAGCAGACGTTCTAAATGCTTCAATAGCAATACGAATTGGTGGTGAACTGGGTCTAGCTACCTGAATATGCTGTTTCTTGCTGATGCACTTGGGACCCATAATTTAATTTAGATCGGACAAGCGCACGATAAAGGCAGAGTAAAGTGGAGCAGTCTGCTCCCCATTTATCGGAGGAGACAGCACATAGGAGGTTCAACCCTCTTGTGCACTTTGCCTGTAGTTGACGGATACATGGTAAAAATATCAACTTCTTATCGAAAATGAGCCCCAAGAATTTGGCTTGGGTGCTAATGGAATGATGTTTTGTCCGAGTTTAAGTTCCGGTTCAGGGTGAAGGTTCCATTTGCAGTAAATGTGTATGCAAACAGTCTTCCGTGACAAGAACCTAAAACCATTAGCCACTGCCCAAGAGTTGATGTGGTCAATGGCATGCTACAATTGTCTTTCAATGACCCTCGTATTGCATAACTGCAGAAAGATTCTAAAGTCGTCTACAAAGAGGGCACTGTTTATGGTTGGAGGAAATCGTTCAGTAATAGAATTAACTTTGATAGCAAAAAACATAACACTTAGAACTGATCCTTGTGGAACTTCCTCTTCTTGACAAAACGGCTGGGAGAGGGTGGATCTCACACGAACTTAGAAAGACCGGTCTGCAAGGAAGTTTTTTTTTATAAAGAGGGCAATGTGTCCCCTAAGACCAAAAGTTGCATATGTCTTTTAAAATTCCATATCTCCAAGCCATGGCATACTCTTTTTCCATATCAAAGAAAACTGACACCTGGTGCTCGAGTTCAGGAAAGTATCAAGAATAGATGTTTCCAAGCAGATTAAATGGTCGAGTGTTGATCTGTTCCTTCAGAAGCCACTCTTCTGAAGGAACATAACCTGGAAAGGAGGTCATTACCTTTTAAATACCACAAAAGGTGAGCATTGGCCATTCTTTCCAGAATCTAGCACAAGCAGTTTGTCAGAGCAATAGAACAGTAATTTTTTGGTATTTTTGGATCCTTTTCTGGTTTTGGAAAGGCAAGGACGGTTGCCATGTGCCGTGAGTCCAGAAACATCAATATAGATTCTATTATAGAGACAAAGCAAACATTCCATGAATTCTGATGAAAGGTGTTTAATCATCTCATAATGGATGTCGTCTGGCCCAACAGCACTTGCCTTGGATAGTGTGAGTGCTGTTTTCAGCTCCCACTGTGTAAAGGGCTGATTGTAGATCTCGCAATTGTTAGACGACAGCTTCAGGTGATGTTTCTTTGATCTTTGTTTGAGCATGAGGATCTCTGGGGGTAGTATGTTTCTGAAGCAAATGTCATTTGCTTCAGAAATAAATGTCTCCCTGAGAGTATTTGCAATTGCAGCTATGTCTGCAATTGTACACCCATTATGTTCTAAGATCGATGAAGGGTGTGAGGTATATTTGCCCTTCATTTCACAAACTTTGTCCCAGAACTTTGTCTTTGGGATTGGAAGCCCATGTGAGGGAAGATGCAAAATGGATCAGATTCCTTTTGGCTCTGACATCTGATGTAATGTGCTTTGGCATGTGCACATTTGAAGGCTATTAAATTACTATGGTGGGATAACATTCCCCATGCTTTGTTTTGAGCCTTTCTAGCTACTGTGCATTCTCCATTCCACCATGGTTTTGGAAAATTTGGAAACCGGGATGATGTCCTTGGGATTGCAACTGCCACTGCCTGGATGATACTTTCTGTGATGTGCTTTACTGACTCATTAATTGGCCCCTGGCTGACTGAAGTGGTATTGAACGTTGCCAGAATTCAAAAGGCATTCCAGTTAGCATGATCGGTCTTCCAACATGGTATCTTCGACTGGTGGCATTGTCTCCCATTAGAAATCGTAGATAACACGGGGAAGTGATCACTACCATAAAGGTTTCTTCAACCTTCCATGTACACAGAGGCAGAAGGGAAGCAGAGCAGATGGAAAGATCAATGGCAGTAAATATATGGGTAGCCATATGGAAAAAGGTGTTAGATCCCACATTTAGAAGGGCCAGATCATTTTTTTTAAGCAATCACTCAATAATCTGACCTCTTCTACTGATGTTAGAACTATCCCACAAAGTATTATGTTCATTGAAATCCCCTAATAATAGAAAAGTGTGAAAAGGGGGTGGAAATTGCTTAATGAAGTCATCAAAGGTCTGCCTGGGGAATGCCGTTCCCAGGTAGCATACAGATGGAGCAAACAGTTAAAAGGAATCCTACCGTAAGACAAACTGCTACAGCTTCTAGGTTAGTGGTAAGTGCCATAGCTTGAAAGGTGGTGTGGTTACCCACAAGGATGGCGAATCCTCCGTGGGCAGGTCCATCCCCAGCTCTGTCTCTGTGCATAATAAGGGTCCTCATTTGCCTTTAAATACATGTAAGCAAAAGCAAGTTGGCTCATGCTTACTCAGGAGAGCCTTGATGTCATCACTATTTCTATGGAATCCACAGCAATTCCATTGTAGAAATTTAAATGTACCCATTATTTATATTTATTGGGTCTGTCTGGTGGCTTCCGAAGGGCTGAGGCTTTGTTTTCTCAGTCCTGGATTTATCTCAATTTGGAAAGATTGGGCGTTGGCCTGTATCCATATCATCTTCTTCTTTAGCAAAGAGTTCCAGGACAGACTCATTCTGTATCTCCTTACCTTTCACATCCGTTGTTTCTTGGATTGTAGGTGGCTGTTCCAATTTCTTTGGAGTTTCTTCAGCACTATGTTATGGAGGTGGTGGAGCACTAGGAGGTATGGATATAGGAGTGGTGGCTGACTGTGATTTTTGGGGAACTTAATAAATAGCATGCAATAGGAATAAAAGACTCCCTTGGAGGAATAGTCATAACAGTCTGAGTACCGATGGTACTTTTCCCAGAAGCTTTCTGGGTGCATGAGGGCTTGGCACTATTTATTGGTTGGATGCATTTTCTGGCCTTTTCAGCTGTTTTTGGTTTTTGGATTTCTTTTTCATCCTTCCACCTCTGGCATGCTCGAGAGTATGTAGGGTGTTCTCCTTGGCAACTAGTACAACTTGGCCTAAAAGCTAAACATTCCTTACTCTTGTGGTCTTTAGCACCACAGCAAGCACAGGCAGGGGAGCCACGACAAGATGTTTGAGAGTGGCCGTAATTTTAGCATTTAAAACACCTCAGTGGGTTCAGAATATAAATCCTTGCTGGGCAGTTAAAATAGCCTGTCTTTATGGAATTTGCAGGCCATGGGGTGTTGAACGTTAGGATGAGAACTCGGGTAATGACGAGATTCCCATCCTTCCACATTGATATTCTTTTGACAGCCGTCACTCCTTGGTCTGTCAATTCAGAGCAGATCTCTTCTTCAGAAACATGAAGAAGGTCCCACTCTGATATGACACCACGTGAAAAATTCAGAGTTTTATGGGGGATAACAATGATGGGTAATCCCCTTAACGATGTGGCTTTCAAAGGTTGCTGTGCATGTTTTTGGCTTGCAGCCTCAACAAAAATGTCTCCAGAATGCAGCATTTTAACAGATTTTGGAGATTCTGTTAACCCTTCTAATCCTTTCTGGATGAAGAAGGGTGACATTTTCCCCGAGTGGCTGCTCTCCAGTGGAATGGAGAATGAAGAAAAACGGTGTCACAGATGGTGGTCTATCAGCAGTTCTGGGTCTTTTTGCACTGCAGCTATCGGTATCTTCTGATCAGTTAAGAAGGGGGCCTTGATGGGGCCCCAGAAGAAATAATTTAAGTTACTCATATGAGGAAGATAAAAATTTACAATGCCCTAAGTACCTCACCCACCACGGAGCCCTACAAGGGGGACGCCCACTTGTGAACTAGCAGGTACTGCATACACGAACAGGACGCCAAATTCACTTAGGAGCACCATACCCACATTTCCAATAAGCCTTGATCCAGTGCCAGAACCAAAAGGGAGGGAGACTTATTGGAACGCAGTTGACCCCAGCAGTAAGAATTGCCCGCCATTTGATCCCAGTCAGGCCGATCCAGGACATCATGTCTTATCGAAGCAGAGGCCGAATGTATCAAGGCTGGGCCCCTCAGCCACCAGGATTCCCCTTTCTGAGTTTCCATGGGTTGCAGTGCCAAGGTATGGGCATTGAATCCCAGTGATGCCAATCTGGAAGACCGGCAGCATCACTGGGGGGGGAGGAATTTCCCTCACCATGTACAGGTGCCCACGTAGAGCGAATGAGATAGAACCCTTGTGTACTGGTTGTGGGAAATTCTTAGACAACCCAACTGATGTTGCAAATTGAACAGGTACTTTGCATTTGTCTCTACTAAAGAAAGACCCTTCATATTGAGAAGAGGCAGTGTGAGTAAGGCTGAGTCATATGAAATTAGTGATTTAGAAATTACAGATGACTACAGTATAGCATATGTGTCTGATGAATGGCAGCACCTGGAATATCAGTTCAACTCTGCTGTGTTTCACTGTGGTGATAGAGGAGACGCCTGTAGGTATAATAACAAAGTAAACATGAAGGAAACCATTTCCTAATGTAACCATTTCAGGTTACATTAGGAATTCAAATTGAAGGAAATTTTGTTTAGAGTCAGTTTTCTTTAATAATTAGGAGAACCAATTAGAGATAGATAACCTGAAATAGTTAAACACTCACTTGTTTGCAAGAGAAGGAATTATACAGAAAGTTCTACATCTTTAAACAAATAATTATACAAACTGTTTTAGACAGAAGAAATTATACAAGTGCAGAGTATGAAAAATTATACAGACACAAAATATACAGAGATCTACAGAATTAAACAACAAATATACAAATACAGTAAACCCTCGCTAATCCGGAGTAATTGGGGTAAAGTTCATCTGGATTAAGCATATAATCTGGATTAGAGAAGCAAAAGATAGCCCTAAAAGACAAAAAAGCTTAGAAAACAAATAAATGAAAAATTAATGACAAAGTAGTGCTGATGAAAATAAATTTTAAAAAAATATCACTGTAGAGCCTACACAGTACATTCATCCATCGATAGATGGATAAATGTATTGTCTTTTTACACATTTATCAGGTAGCGCTGGTGTCACACGCCAATGCCACTTGATCGTTATGGTTATTCCACCTAAATACAGCTTCCAGCAACACTTCTTTTGGCTTTTTTTCATGTCTGTCTATTTGATACACAGAGGCAGATTAAGCGGTAAGCGGACTAAGCGGCCGCGTAGGGCCCGGAATACTAAGGGGCCCGAGGTCTTAAAATGTCTTTTCATTAGGATTCGAGGAAAATTATGTTTTTTTGTATACAATCAACCCTCCTATAATGCGGTATTATTTAAGCTTTTGAAAGGAATTTATTTGAGTTTTGGCGGGATTCTAACTTTTAACAGGACATCAGGGGATGAAACTAGTATAGCATAAATAGGCCCAAATTAAGTAAATATATTTGTTTTTAATTACACAAAAAAATCGATCCTTCCCAAAATAATAATTTGATTTAAATTTAAATACGATTTATGATATGCGGAAAGAGGGCTACATATAAAATAAAAATTTGAGGTTTGTAATTTTTTTTAGTTTAAAAGCAAATTGCCCTGACAGGCCGCTATTTTTCATGATGAGATTTTTTTGTAAGAAAAACGATCATAATTCGGAAAAGAGGCCCCGAAATTTTTACCACTTGGGGCCCCCACTTGGCTTGATCCGCCTCTGTTGATACACTGATTTTATCACTTCCCACATCGAATTTTAAAGGAAATGTCTTAATAGATTCTTTTTGTTTTTTAATATCTGACACAGCCTGTTAGCCAATACCAACTTCTTCAGCAATTTTTTTTTTTTTTTTTTTTCCAGGCACACCATTTAAGTTGTTCTATCACTTTAATGAAAGTTAAAGTAAAGTGCTTTCTTTTTATTTAACTTTTTAATTCTTTAGAACCATAATTATATGAAATATAACTTATTTGTATATGTATACATATGAAGAAGTACACAAATGAAGCGATATAACATCCATCAACACAAGAGTCAACAACGATACTGAAACATACAACACAATGTAATGTATGTTCCGACCGTCTCTGTGCAGTCAACAGTGAGAGTTACTCATCTACCTTCCTAAATCCCACGTGTCTTTCAAAGGACTCAACTATGAACAGAATTTTTCATATTTCGATCTGGATTATCTGACATCCGGATTAATTGTAACCAGATTAACAAGGGTTTACTGCAATTATACAAAAAAAAACATATTCAGAAAAAAGGGGGAGAGGTAACCATTGCAGTTAAATGTCCTAGTCCAGCAATTAATGTCCAATCAGTTCAAGCCATGAACAGGTGTTCGGCACAAATTTTTCAAGATAAATTATAAAACAAATTATGTTACTGTCATACTTTACTACAAAATCTAAGGAAACAAGTTGCTATTTAAATATAAACTTAATCACTATTTACACAATACGTAAATATTAAGTAGTGATTAACTTACATAATATGTAAATCTTGTGGGTTCGTCACTCGCACGCTAGCAAGCCTTTTCTGTATTTATTGGAGGATTGTTATAACAGCAAAAATGTTCGAGGGGCAACCAGAGGGAGTAATACACTTGATCTGATTATCAGCAGTGATGATGCATGTATTAGAAATTAGCAGATAAAGGAACCACTAGGTGACAGCGATCACAGTGTACTGATGTGGGATTAACTTAAAGATGTAACTACGATCAAGGGTAAAGGGAAGAGTTTTTGTTTTCATAAAGGTGAATACAGAGGTCTCAGACAGTTTTTAAAATCTATAGAGTGGGATCAACTGATGATGTTACCAATGGTGAATTCTAAATAGGAACCCTTCAGGGACTTAATCTTGGAGGCTACTAGGCTTTTCGTACCAAATAAGAAATACTGTTCAAGGTTCAGGCCTAAATGGATGTCGGCTGAATTAATGAGACTCGTGGCAGAGAAGCAAAATGCATCGAATGTATATAAATTATCAGGTGACACAGAAGCCTATGACAGATATAAGCTAGTCTGTAATCAAGTCACAAAGGAGGTTAGGCAAGTAAAGGCAGATTATGAGAAATTAGCATTAGAAAGGATGCAAGAAAGCAAGCTTATATAGCATAAGGAAAAAAAAAAAAAAAAAAAACACAGACCCTTCCCTTCTCATTTCACCCATCCACTCGCTTCAAATGTTTGTCTAGTTCTGCCTTAAATCTGTTTAAGCTATCAACTTCTAGAACGACAGATGGAAGTTTGTTCCAGCAATCAACCACCCGCTGGCTAAAGGCAAACTTCCGTACATCTATCCCAGAACTATCTTTCCTCAATTTGAATTTACGCCTTCTAAGGTGATTATTCTCAGCAAGAGGAAGAATCCCATCAGCATTGAGCATGCTCAAACCATTCAAGGCTTTATACACTTCAATCAGATCATCAACGCAGGTGCCTAGTCTCCAGACACTGTAATTTGCAAAACGTAAGCCTTTCTTTGTAAGAGCAACCCTTTGTTCCATTCACTAATCTTGTTGCCCTTCTCCGTACTCGTTCCAACAGCTCTACATACTTCTTAAAATGAGGCTTCCAGATCTGCATACAGCACTCAAGTTGTGGCTTGTCCATTGCCTTATACAAGGGGATAATCATCTCCTTATCCCTGCTAGAAAAATTCCTGTATATCATTGACAAGACACCATGAGCTACCCTTGCAGACCGTCTGCACTGCTCAGAATACTTCATATCTGCCTGCACAATTAACCCCAGGTCCTTTTCACACTCTACCACTGTTAGTGTAGCACCACACAGTTGATATGTTACTCTAGGGTTACTGCTTCCCATATGCAGTACTTTACATTTGTCGATGTTAAACTTCAGTTGCCACCTCTCAGCCCATCTGCTCAATTTTTCCAGACCCTGTTGCAGCAGCATACTGTCATTAGTGTTCTTAACAACTCTGCTGACCTTTGCATCGTCTGCAAAGTTGGACATTAAGCTGATATACCATCATCAATATCATTGATGAATACAAAAAACAACAATGGAACCAACACTGAACCCTGTGAGACTCCACTAATAACATTAGTCCACAAAGAGCAGTGTCCATTGATTACCACTCTCTTTCGTCTCCCACGCAACCATCCTTTATCCATAGCAGCAATTTGCCCATAATGTGCAGCAATTGCACATTATCTGTGCTCTTCAATAAATTATTGAAGAGCACAGATACACACCACATCAAGTTTTCAATGCTCGTGAGACAGGTCTTTTGTGGACAAAAATGCCAAACAGAACGTTTATTTCAAAAAAAAAGAGAAACCTGCACTTATGTGCAGTCTACCATCAGGAGATTACATGATAAAACCTATGCTAGTTTATAGATCCTCTGATCCTCGTGCAATAAAAGTGTAAATAAAAATGCGTTACTGTTATATTGGAAAGCAAATAAAAAAGCTTAAACTTAAAAATTTACAAAGATCTATCAAGCAAAAGCAAACAAATCCAGATTACTATTTTAAAGAGAGCAGATGATACATTCTGGTTGTATCAAAATCTAGATGGTGCAGAATAAAGTTTAGAAAGTGAAGATATTGTGCTTAGCAGCGATGAAGAGGAAGAAAATTAATTGTATTACAGGTGACCCCCGCTTAACGCTGATAATTCGTTCCAGAAAAACAGAGCACTAAGTGAATCGGCGCTAAGCAAGCACCGCATTCCCATAAGGTAACATATGTATTTGTGAGTCGCAGTCGGTGCCATAGGATATTTCCTAATCAATAATAAACGGTAGTGAAAAGATGCACAGATGTCGGTCAAAATATTTAATATTCAAATATTTGTACATACAAAATATTCTGCATTACATACGTATATAATTATGTGGTAACTACTTACGTATCAAAATTAAACTTAAAATTCCAATTAAAATCATGAATTTAATTGATCTAAATTGATTTAATTTAATTTATGAATTTAATCAAGAAAAATGTATCATTTTGGGTAGAACTTTGGCCCTCTTCCAAATAAACTAAAAGGGGTATTAATTTTAAATCCCCTGCGTTATCACCCAACAATAAAGTCAAGATCCTTCACCGCTTTGAAACCTGGCATGCTTTTTTCTTCTTTCAATATGAAACTTCTTTTAGGCATTCGTTTCCACAAAAGTCCTGCTTCATCTATGTTAAAAACTTGAGAATTATAACACAATATCCCTCTTCAATAATTTTAACAAGTTCTTTTTTGAAAGTTTCGGCTCCTTAATCTGCACTTGTGGCTTTCTCCCTGGATTTTAAATCTATTCAACCAGCCCTTACTAGTTTTAAATGGTTCCACATTTTTTTTTTTTTGGTGAGTTTTCTTCAGATCATCATATTGGCTAATCTCTCTCTCTCTCTCTCTCTCTTTTTTTTTTTTTTTTTTTTTATAATATTTAACTTAACTGAATTCTACATTGGATATTATCTTCAATAAAATCCTAATAGCCGGCCTAGACCTAGCTGCTTGCAATGGAACAGATATCTTTCCCGCTGCTAAAATTAATTCTTTATTTTTTTTATAATTGTTCTTACAGTTAAACTTGCAAGTCCTAAATTATGGCACACATCCACTTGTCTTTGACCGGAATCGATTTGCTTCAAAATGTCTAATTTAATTTTCAAATTCAGTCTTTTTCTTACATTTGTAGTCTTCGTACTGCGTCCAGACGTTGTTGCTTTTTCATTCTTATCTGCCATTATTAACTCTTCGAAAATGTAACTGCGTTGGTTGCATTAATTATGATACAATGTTTGAGTAAACTGTCTGTTACGCACAATGTCTAATACTGTACTGAGTGATGACTAGACTTCGGATAAATGCATATAACGCAAATATTACAGGCAATATACTTGATCATTTCTTAAAATGTTGATCTCGGAACTACGTAACAAGTCACTGTACTGTAATTAAATTAGTGTGCGAGAAAATATCACTGAGCGTGGGAAAATTTCTCAAGTCGGCGTGGGAAACGTTTTAATGCTGTTTTGATATTCATTTTCAAGCTATCGACTCCATTAAATGAAACAATTTCGTTAAATATGCCAAAAATGCAATCTGTAAAAGAGCGTTATAGTGATCTGAGACAGCGTTATAGTCAGATACGGGTTATAATATAAGAACAGCGTTATAGCGAATTAGCGTAAAGCAAACCGCGTTATAACGGGGGCCTGCTGTATATGACGTATATGTATCACAGTTTGTAAGACATTTGTTAAGTTATTACTATTTTTAATAAAAATTAAGTTTCAGATAGTTATAAAAAAAAAAGAGTGTATTTTTGTTAGCTTTTGGAATATAACCCCCCCTTTTTGTACTGTTTCTTAGTCCTGTATAACACTGTTTTGTACTACACAAGATTTTATAGGAACCTAACTACCATGTTATACAAGGATTACCTGTATATATAAAAAAATTAAGCATAATCCTCTGAGCATTATGCTTCAACTATCATTTATTAGAAATAATGTTAAATTATATTATTACAACAATTTATTAATATGGCTCTTAATTATATAATGGAAGGATAACTTTATCCTGTACATGTACTTACACAGCTTCTTCTTTGGCAAATTGATAAAAAATGTCTTTACAATAATTTTAACTAATTATATATGAAAGGATTTGCTACAGTCTCAAACATGGGAAAAAATTCAGAAAAAATTTCAGGATTTGCATTCAATATAACAATTTGAAAATTAAAAACGAAAAACTAAACAAAACAGCCTCTATTACTAAGAATACCTGATGATTATTGGTTTTACGATCCTTTTATTTTCAAAGGCAAACTGAAAAAAAAAAAAAAAAAGAATTTTTATTAAAAGTGGAAATAATTTGCACTGACATTTTATAAAGATTGTTATTTACTTATTTTTAAACAATTTTCATTACAAAGTAGAAACCTTATCCCACAGGTTTTGCTTCTGTTGAAGTATATACTACTGGAGAGGGAAACACTTCTTGCATATGTTGTCTGAACAAGCTCATACATTTATGTATTTGAAAAAATATGATAAAAAATAAATAATAAATAAATAATTAAAACACATATTTCATCCCCAATAATTCGTTTAATTTACAGTAATAATTTGTAATTCTACTAGTAATCATTTGTCTAAACCTTCCTTAAATTTATTCAAACACCTACTTCCACAAAGGAAGTCGATTCCAACAATCAATTATTCTATGGCTGAAAGCAAATTTTTCCACTCCATCCTACAAGCATCCATCCTCAATTTATGTGCCCCTATGTGTGTCATCCAAGAAAGAGTAAAGATGCCATCAGCATTCAGTTTAAAACAGTAGTACTACAGGTATTAGTATTGTTATTTCTGGTGCAAGGGCTATAAGGGCCATATTGAACCTATCAACAAGATGGAGATCAGACATGGTGACTGTAAGAACAGCCAGAACGATCATATAGCTGTATCCATTTTAGGAAACAGAAAAATTCCAGCAGATGTGCATCATTGCCTATGACATGACGAAGTGTTAATGGTTCTTCAAGATTTCGTAGAAAACTGAATGAGGCTTTTCGGGCATGAGTGTATAGTGTGCAATCAACAAAAATGTGCTTGACTGTGAGAAGAGAGTTGCAGTGCGTACACTTCAGGGTATCATTCCTGTGAGAAGATCAAGATGGGTGAGGTGACTGTGACCAATTCGTACTCTGGATAGTAAGGCTTCTTCCTTTCTGTTTACATGGAAACTGGGAAGCCCATAACTGTAGTTCAGATTTTATTTGAAGGAGCTTGTTATTCGGTTGAGCTTTCCATAGAAGTGTCCATTGTTCCTTACATATGTTTCTTATATAGGATCTGCAGTCAATACATGGAACGTAGTAATCTGGCAATGCTATGTTGGATGAATGTTCAGCTGAAAAATCCACTTTTTTTCCCTGATATCTCAGTGTGGCCTAGGATCCAAGAAAAGATGACTACTTTCTGGTGATCATGGATTTGATCACCAGAAAGTAGTCATTTTTATGGTTCTTATTAAAGGATGCTTTGGTGAGGAGTAATTTTTGCAAGGCTAAAAGTGCACCCTGTGAGTCTGTATATATTACACTTTTTTTAGATGGACAAATGCAGAATATTTTCTAAAGCAAGCTTAATGGCACATAGTTCAGCTGTACAACTTCTGCATTCAGTGGGAAGTGAAACAGAGATGGTGTTATAGGGAAAGATGGCTGCAGCACTCCACTCGCTCAGACTTGGATCCATCAGCGTATACTTTTGTAAAATGAAGTTAATTTTATGTGTGAGCAGTATGGAGTTGCTGTATATTGATATTTGCAAGCAAATATCTGTTGCAAGATGGTTTAATAGAAGACCATGGAGAATCTAAACTGTTTCAATCTTGGAGGACTTTATCAAGATGTATATTCCAAGCTTATAATGCCTGCAATCTGATGCTAGTAGGATGAACTGATATAGGTTTATTTATATAGTACATTGTGAACTGTGGATCATTAAGTATTGGCCTAATGGGGTGAGTAGGTAGACTTTAATTCTGGCCACATAGTTCGGAAGTAACACCTTTCTCCTGAGGGGAGGTTTGTGAGCTTCAATATAAAGACTGTGCCGATGTACTATAAGCACCTACAGCAATGCTGAGGGCAGAATCTTGAATAGGAGCAAGCCATGCTAGCCCGCTTTCCCTAGCAGAATCATACACCGATGCACCATAATCAAGGCAAGATCTGATTAGGGCTCTATATAAGTGAAGTAAGGTGTAATGATCTGCACCCCATGACGTAGAAGAGAACTCTTAGTAAGCTCATTTTTTTTTCTAGCAAGCAGTCCATAGATGTTTGATGTATTCTGAGAAGTTCAATTCATTACCAAAAATCATGCCAAGGAGACAAACACTGTTCACAACAGTGATAAGATAATTTCTTAAGTGTATTTCCGGATCTGGATGCATCTTACATTTGTTACAAAAATGAATGACACTTGATTTCTGACAAGATAGTCAATAACCATTCTGTGCCATCCACAGTTCAATATTATTCATTGTGGTTTGCAGTTGCCTCTCAATAAAGTTCATGTTCTGCATACTGCAAGAGACTGTCAGATCATTGGCATAAAGGTATGAATTGACAAGTACTACAGGAAAGATCAAGGTAACAAACACTGAGTATAAGGACTGGCTAAGAGAGCAAAGAATGGGAAAAAGGATTTCCATTCTTTGCTCTCTTATGCAGTCCTTTCAAAATTACATGACTGTTTATTAGAAAAGCTTGAGAGCCTAAAGGCAAGTAATGCTTCTGGAGTTTATGGCGTATACCCAGTAATTTTTAGAGAGGCACCCAAAGAGTGCATTGTGCCACTGAAGTTAATTATGAAGTTAATTATGAGTTAATTATGGATCATTAGATTTGGGAGAGATTCCTTTGGATTGGAAAGGTGCCAGCATATCTTCAATACATAAAGGTGGTTCTAAGAGCAAACTACAGACTGATTTAGTCTGACTTCAGTGGTAGGGAAAATCTTGGAGGCAATGATTACAAGTGCAGTCCAGATAGAAATTTAAATAGAAATGTAACACTGAAGGACACAATGGTTTTGTTAAGGGAAAATCATGTTTAAGTAACCTGATTATATTTGGACAAAGTTAGTGATGACTCGCATGTATGGAATAACTTTAATTTATTTGGATTTTGAGAAGGCATTTGATCACACCCTCATTAAATGCCACTAGATAGGTACGAGGCTTAGACCTAAAAGGCTGTCAGAAGAACTGATGAGACTTGTGGCAGAGAAGAAATATGCACAAGATGCATATAAATTGTCAGGTAACACAGATGCCTATGACAGATATAAACTAATCTTTGATCAACTCACAAATGAGAGTAGGCAAGCTAAGGCATATTACAACAAGTCTCAGGCAAAGTATAGCAGCAAAGGCATTACGCTTATATTAACAGTAGAAAGAAGAGGTTAAATCACATTGAGCCACTTGATGTCAATGGTAAAATGTTGATGACCCAGCTCAGGTTGATGACAAATTGACGGGTATTTTGCATCTACATTCACATATGAAAATTCTTTAGGAAAGGGGATGCTAGTTTATCAAATCAGGGAGCTAAATCATTTTGTGACAACTGAAAGGAAAGTGGAAGAGAAATTGTTGAAGCTAAACATATAAAAAGTCACCTAGGGTGGATGGGATCTATCCAATTATATTAATGGATGCACTAGTTCCTCTCACTAGTGCAAAGGAAGTAAGCAAACTCCTGGCCAAAATTATGTGGGCATCCTTGAATTTAGGGTAGTTCCCAAAGGACTAAAGATTAGTATTAGCAAATGATATAAGAATTTTGGCCGATACTTTATAAGCAAGCTTATAAAGTATCGGCCAAAAAAACAAAAAACATTTCACCTATCCACCCCTTCCAATAGTTTGTCTAGTCCTTCCTTGAATTTAATCAAACTATCCACTTCCACAACAATGGATAGAAGCTTGTTCCAGCAAACAACCACCAGTTGGCTGATGGCAAACTTCCACACATCTATTCTGTAACCATCTTTTCTCAATTTAATTTATGTCCCCTCATATGCAAAGTTTGGGCAAGAGGAAGACTCCCATCAGCACTGAGTTTGCTGAACCCATTCAAAGCCTTAAACATCTTGACCAGACCAGCTCCAAAGTGCTTGGTCTCCAGATGCTGCAATTTACAGAATCAAAATCTTGCTTGGTAAGAGCACCCCCTTTGTTCCTCTCACTAGTCTCACTGCCCTTCTCTGTACCTGTTCCAGCCGCTGTACATGCTTCCTAAAATGAGGTCTCCAAACCTGTATGCAGTACTTAAGATGTGGCCTGATCATTGCAGTACACAATGGGATAATTACCTCATTATCTACCACTAGCAACATTCCTATATATCATAGACAAAAACATCCCATGAGCTGTACTGGCCACCTGTCTGCACTGCTCAGAGAACTTCATATCTGACTGCACAATTATCCCCAGAGCCATTTCATTTTTCACTACCCTTATTGTAGAACCACACAGTTGGTATTACTCTGCGTTTACTGCTACCCATACACAGTACCTTGGTATTTGTCAATTTTAAATTTCAATTGCCATTTCTCAGCCCACCTGCCTGATTTTACTGGATCCTGTTGCAGTAGCATACCATCATTATTGTCATTAACCATCCTGCCAAACTTTGTTTCATCTGCAAACTTGGACATTGAGCCTGATTTGCCTTCCTCAATATCATTAATAAATACAGAAAACAACAATGGGCACAGCAATGAACTCTGGGGAACTCCACTAATAACACTTGTCCAAGCATAGTGTCAATTAATAACCACTCTCTGTCTTTTCCCACTCAATAATCCTTTTATCCATAGTAGTAACTTTCCCTTAATGCCACACTACTCCAGTTTGTACAGCAGTCTTTCATATGCAACAGTATCAAAAGCTTTCCTGAAATCCAAGTACAGTAGTGTCGATAATCCAAACTAAATTGGGACTGGAGGTAGTTTGGACTTCTGATTTGTTCGGATTTTCAAACTTATCAAAAGTACTATTCTGGAGACTGAAAAAAAGTTTTTTAACTTTAGAAATAAAAACACTGGCTTTAAAATCTGTGTGATCACCTAATTTTTTTGTTAAAATCCAGTGCCTTTTCACACAACAAAGATCCAGATACGAGTTCTCCTAAACTTGGTCTCTGTGTGAACCACAAATAAATGGCATCTTCAAGGGATGGGTCATTAACTGTTCTCCGTTTTTTTCTTTTTGCACCACTGAATCAAGTGTTGTTGCGAACTTTAAAATTTTTTCCTTGTGTTTTTAATGTCTATTATGGTTAACTTTCCAACTTAATATAAAATTTTGCCAACGAAGACATGCTTTTTCCCTTTGAAAGTCTGTTTAAAATCTCAATCTTCAATTCAATTGGTAAAAATTTCTTCTTCCTTTTAAAAGACAAAGAAAACTACAGTACGGTAAAATAAAATTCTGTAAAAACTCTGTTCAAAATCTTTTTACTCCATATCTGACTTGCGCGTATTGTGTTAGTTGCAATTTCTGTGTGCCGTGTTTTGTTATTGATTGAATCTTGTCTTTTTTTACTGTTTTAGATTTTACAATCCCCCCCCCCCAAAAAATAATATCAGTGAACAGAAATATTAGATTACAAGGTGTTATGTTTAGTTAGTATTGTATGTATATTAATTAAACTATGTACACAAGTGTAAATTTTTATTTTTATTTTGCTAACCTATGGATAACATTCTTCCAATTTTCACGTGTCATTTAATTTTGTAATTGGTAAAAGAAAAAAAGAAAAAAAAAAAAAACGGTGTGGATTTGTGATTTTGATTCTAACGTTTAATAGAATCAAAATTCAATTCGCAAATGTGATCAAAATAACCGCCACTTACTGTAATTATTTTATGACACTAGCATAAAAAAAATGAATGCTGGCTTGTTCAGATTACTGATGTTTGGATCTGAAGCTCTAAGTATATGATATCAAAATTATTTTTTGCATCCAGTTCCTTTGTGACTGCATCATAATATCCACTTAACTTCTTAATATCATAATAATATCCATTTTAATATCATCATAATATCCATCTTAATATCATCATAATATCCATCTTAACTTCTGTTCCCTTGGAACAGAAGTTAAGCTAAGAGGTCTGTAATTACTTGTGTCACCCTTTGTGAATTGGGTGTACATTTGCACATCTCCAGTCTGAAGGAATTTCTCCTGGATCCAAAGATGCTCTCATAATTATGGCTAAGGGTTTGCTTACCTCCTTTGCTGCCTCCCATAACATAATTGGACAGATCCCACCCACCTACCCCAATTGCCTTTCTTACATTTAATTTCAACAATTTCTTTTCCAATTTCCCTCTCAGTTATTACAAATCATTTAGCTCCCTATTAAAGTTTGATAAACTATTGGTATCCACTTCCCTGAAGAGTTCCTCATGTGCAAATGTGGATGCAAAATACTTATATTTCATAATAAAAATGTCATTTTTTTTCATTTTACTTTTTTTTTATGAATGAATAGTTTGATTTCTTTTTTTAAGGTCCTGAATCTCTTGCTTTATATGCCAAATTTCCGCATCAATACACACTGCATTGAAGAAGTATTATCACACAATAACCGAAGAAGCTAAGAAACTCAGTGGTTTTCAACCGGGGAATGCCGCAACAACATTCCAGGGGTGCCACATAATTTGGGTTTAAGTTACTTAAACTTATTATTTTTTAATTTATATGTTTATTTCATTATAAAAAGGTGTACAGTATCTTTTTAATTTTGTGGTGATCTATAATTGATGTTTACTTAGTACCTCTATATAAAGAATAAAATTATATACTGTATATATATAATTTGTATTGTGAAATGTAATTTTTATAATTATATTATTGTAATAAATATCATATAACATATATATTTTTAATATTATATATATATATAGAGCGAGAGAGAGAGAGAGAGAGAAAACTGAGTTGGGGTGCCTCAAAATAAAATAAATTACTTAGGGGTGCCATTAAAAAGGTTGAAAACCACTGAGCTAACTGCTGATAATCATTCACCCGTCTTATTTATTTACACTACAGGTAACTGCTATCGAGACGGATACACAATATGCGACACTGTCAACAGCTTCAAATAGCAGGTTTTTTCATCACAGGCCGGACCTTGGTCAGAGGCGGTCTTTGTCAAGAATTCTTACCAGGGAAAACTTGTAGCAGCCTCATACTAGTGTTCATGGCCAAAATCTCACCGGCCTCTGCCGTCCACTGGGGACGCCAAGGAAGCCCACTGGGGTTTCCTTGGTAAGTCCCATGGTCAGTCTGCCTCTGATCTTGGTGCGTTATACTATAGGCGTAATGAAATTTGTGTACATTTTTCTAAATAGGATGAAAATAAAAGTAATACTGTTAATCATGATTATAATTTACTTAGACTAATTATGTGAAAATATCTTCATTTTACCTTCTTAATATCATCAGAAATGTCACTTTTTTCAAATTGGATTTTAGGTACACTTCCACAGCTACAAGAAAAGAAACTTTTCCCCGATGGATGCTGGCCACAGCTACATGGAAAGAAACTTTTCCCCGATGGATGCTGGCCACAGCTGATTATTGGCACGACACTGCTTCCAGATGGCTCATGGAAACCGCACTGAGCATAAGCGTTGTGGAATTCTTTTTGTCCGATACGTGATCGATTTCGCACATTTTGTGTTTCATCAGGATTGTGATTGGGTGGACTTCCAAAATTACTTACAGAACAGGCCTGTGCAGAGAGCGAAGCATTTTGTAACAGAGAGGAGCTAGTTGTTTCTGTATCTGCAGAAATTTGCCTATGGAATATATTGTTCTGAGGCGTCGAATACTTTCCTTGCGTTCTTGTTTGTCGCCTCCTGTTCAACTTCGCTGCTGACATTGCTGCAAGATAATATTGTAATACTCCTAAGATTCCCACTCTCATAAAACGAAACCAGAACCAAACAAAACGTAACCACGAGTGGTGATTATATACAAGTGGTAAACAATGCCACCTATATTGGTGAATCCAAAACTGATAGCGGGCGTTTACGATTAAGAAATTGTGCGTCCACACTTTAATGTAACATTGGTAACCACTTATCGAGTTAGGGAAAGATATATAGGAAATCTGTAAATGAGTGTGTTCTGGGGTTCTGCTGTTTTCTTAACGAAAAAATAGAATTTCTGGGAGAAAAACCATTCAACATATGCCCACCGCCGACTAACTCAACCACGTTGTGCAAAAGGCCCATAAAAATTTCTCCCGTCATTGACGGGATGCTGACTCAGATCTTTTCCACCTGGTGTGGGAAGGACGGTGAGAATACACTGGTGTGAAAAATTTAAGGACCAGTCAGGTTTTCAACTGTAGCTTCTCATAAGAGTGGCCTGGATATGAGAAAGCATGCCAAAGGAACCTCGTGAGCTACAGAAATGATGAAGGAAACAACACCGACACAACAACGGAAACAAAACAGTACAGAGGGATTTTATTCAAAAAATGGCAACAAAACACTGGCTGCCATGATACAAATGCATCACTGCCGAAGATGGAACAAAGGGAAGAGGTGATCCTCAGTAGGAGATATAGCTACCTCTAATGTCGATGCAGGCTTTTCACAGCCTGTCCATACTTAGAACAATGTTGTTGATAAGTTATTGCGGTAACATCGTCCATTTCTCTGTCAGCGCCATCTTCAGCTGGTGAACATTTTCTAGTGGGTTTGGACTTGCCACTAGGCGTTTCCACAGATCATGCTATATGTGGTCAATGGGATTTAGATCGCTGGAACGGGCAGGCCAATCCATACGAACAATGTGCTCACTTTCCAAAAAGATATCAACAGCTGCAGTGCGATGGGGTGTGGCGATCGTCCATAAACACGAACTCGGGGGAAAATGACACCTCGGAACAGACGCACATGGGGAAGGATTATCCTACCTCAGTACAAAGGGTACTAGGAAAGTTTTGCAATACAGCTTTGTTTATTTAATTTTTTCAAAGTAATTTCCTCTACATTCAATACACCTCTCCATCCTCCGAAACCAATCTTTAAACCAGTTCTGCCAAGTTTCACTAGGGAGTAAAGCACACTCGTTGTCCCAAGCCCGTAGAAGGTCCTCATCACTGGAAAACCGCCTCCCTTTTAGCTTCATTTTCACATGCGGGAACAGTGCAAAGTCACAGGGAGCAAGGTCTGGACTGTAGGGAGGGTGCTCGAGAAGTTTCAGTCCTGTCGTGGTCAAATATTCGGTGCAGGCTTTGGCGCGGTGAGCTGCAGCATTATCGTGATGGAGGTAACAGGTGTCCATTCTTGACTTTGGCCGCAGGTTCTTCATAGATCCAATGACTTTAGGCAGGCATTGTTCAGTATACCACTTAGCTGTGACTGTCTTCTGCGTGTCCAAAACGACACGTTCCACAATTCCACTCGATTTGAAAAATACAGCTATCATTTTCTTCTTTACAGATCGGGATTTTCTGACAATTACGGGTGTGTCGTCATCATCAAAGACCCAAACTTTGTTTTGAGCCTTGGTCGGCAGATCGTAATAGTACAGCCAAGTCTCGTCACCTGTCACGATGTTGTTCACATACCGAGATTGTCCCTTATCAAACTTTTTTAACATCTCCCGGCACCAAGTCACACGTCGTGTCATCTGCTCTTCAGTCAGTTGATGCGGCACCCAGAGAGAACAAAGTTTCTTCACGTGCAAATGATCTTGCAGAATCGAACGAATTGCTGGTGCATTTAGGCCCAAAGTATCCTCTATCTGTTGGTAGGTCACTCGCCTGTTTTCGTCAAGCATTTTCCTCACAGCAGTAACGTTTTCCTCCGTAACTGACGTTCGTGGCCTTCCCGGCCTCTCAGAATCCTCCAGAGTGAAATTTCCCCTTTGGAATTCTCTATACCACCTGAATATCGTTGTACGATGTGGACAATCATCATCTAGTGCAAGAGTCATTTCTTCTAAGCACTGGTCTATGGTTAAACCACGCACGAAATTATACCGCAAAACTGTCCTTATCTCATTTCGTGACCACGATGCCATCGCAAGCACTTTACACACTCACTACTAATGAATAACTGAGCCCATCGACTTGGCACGGCGGCTACTATGCACGTATGAACATGTCTCAACATGCAGCAACAAGCAGCTTCCTGTGATTCATTGTTGCGTCATATTGCAAAACTTTCCTAGTCCCCTTTGTACAATAGCATACACCAGTTACAGTACCGCCTTCCAGTATGTGGAGTTGTGTACGTCCATCCAAGATATCGCCTCCCTAGACGAGAACACCTCGACCGCCATATCAATCCCTTTCAATGATGTTTGCGGGGTGATCCCGTGTGCCAACCTCTCGCCAGATTAGCTGACGTCCAGAATCGCTGCTGAGACTGAATCTACTCTCATCAGTAAAGTGTACCTTAATTAAAGATTTTGTGTTTGTAACCTTTAGAAATAGTATTGGTCCTTAAGTTTTGCACACCAATGTAACAACTGTGCTACATGCGAGGGAATTACTGATTGGCGTAATGCAGACGTCATAATCGATTACAGCAAATCATTCAATTATTGGTTTATTGGTTATTATTTGTATTATATTAATATCGTTGGAATGATTCATTATATTATGGAAATCACTCCATTGTGAGAAATCATTCGATTATGGAAGATCATTATTATTATCATTATTATTATTGCTCTTATATTATTTCTCCTTGATTGGGGGTTCCACCTCGTGACGGGTATTGCTACCAAGTACACAGGGTGGTTGTTGTTATGTCTGATATTACTGTTGGTCCATGAACTCTCTGACTACAAGTGTTCACGATTGCTACTTGCTACTTTCTCGAGTTCCTTGTAGGTGTTCGCTGGGAGACCTATTGCTGCTAGGCTGTTATGTAGGGTCTTTGGCAACATACCTGTGGTTGACACGATGATCGGGATGGTCGTTACTTGTTGCATATGCCACATCTGTTTGATCTCTTGTCTTAGAATCGCGTATTTCCTGATTTTTTACCCATGGATTTTCTGCAGGTTGCCAGTGTTGGGTACTGCTATGTCAATCAGATAGGTAGCCTTTTCCTTCTTGTCCACAAGGGTTATGTCCGGTCTGTTTGGTTGGGGTCAAGGGTTATGTCCGGCTTGTTGGTTGGGGTCACTAGTACTGCCTGGGGTTCGTACTTGTAGTACGGTACACTTTCTTTGACCAACTGGTATTTCCTTACTATCTTCTGATGTATTATCCTGGCTGCCTAGTCGTGTCAATGAGTGTATTCAGTCTGGGTGATCACCTTGCATCCCACAGTAATGTGTTGGATCGTTTCTGAGACAAGGTGGCATCGTGGACATGTGTCATCGGACACTCCGGGCTCCTTGGCCTTGGATGGCGCGAATGAATTCTTCAGTCTCGGGAAAGAGCGTCCCGCGCGTGAGCCATGCGTTGGAAGAAATTTTATCTATGTGATCTTGATGGAGATCATTGTAGTGTCTGCGATGGAGTGTCTTCTCTGCCCATCTTTCTAGTTTGGTTTGTACCTACTTGTTGGGGACGGACTCCTCGCTTAGGTTGAGTGGAGTACACAGCTTGTCTGTCTTACTTATGGCCTGGTGGAGTGCTGCTGTGTGTTTCTGGAAGTAATCCTTCAGGTTAGCAATCGTGCTTTTCTGTTGCTCAATGACGTCTATCAGGCTCCTTCTTCCAGGGCAATTGTCAGTCTCTCCACGGCAGATTTCGAGTGGTATTGGCGGCTCTTAGTCATCATTGTCCTTGTCTTTCTCATGATATCCTCCAGCTCCTGTTAGTCCATGTATGACCGCAAAGGAGTATGTTAGCGCTGGTACTGCATAGGCGTTTAGACTTTAACTATGTTCCCTCCATTCAGCTTTGCTTTCAGCAGGCTTCTGAGTCTCTGATAGCATTTTTCGGTCAGGCAAGCCTTAATTTCCTTGTGCGGTAACTGCTGAGCCTCCGTCATCACCAAGTATTTGTAGGCCTCTCCTTTTGCCATGGTTTCGATCTATTAACCGCTCTGCAGCTGGTAGTTTCGGATGACTAATTTTCCCTGAAGAAATCCGTGAGTCTTGCACTTGTCTAGACCAAATTCCATCCTAATATCATTGCTGAATTCTTCGGTGATCTGCAGTAGTTGCTGAAGGTGCTTCTCGATTCCATGCACATCAGGTGGGTGAGGGTGTGCAGGTTCTTCCTTCCTTCTTTGAGGTTATATCCGTACTTGCTACCGTTGAGCATTGTAGATAGCGGGTTAATTGCTAGACAGAACCACAATGGGCTCAGGGCATCTTCCTGAAAGATTCCTCTCCTGATGGGGATTGGCCTGGTTGTGATGTTTTCGACCTTAATGGTGGTAGTCCATTTCGCCATCGTTTCTCCTTGGAAATTTGTCACTATCGGATTGACTTTGTAAATGTTCAGCGCCTCTATTAGCCAGCTATGAGGCACGGAGTCGAAGGTAATCGATGTAGACTGTGTACAAGTTACGGCGCTTCTTGTAGGCTTGCCCGATAACCGCAGCATCTATGGTTAATTGCTCCTTGCATCCTATCCTCAGCTGCTTGCATCCTTTCTGCTGTTCAGCCATTAGGTTCTCTCTCTCCAAGTGGTCTGATATCTTCCTGGTTATCCAGCTGGTCAGGATCTTGTACATTGTTGGGAGGCAGGTGATTGGTATTTCGCCGGGTTTTCTTGTATCTTCGTCTTTAGGCTTCAGATATGTGATTCCTTGAGGGTGAAACTTCGGAATTGTCTCTGGTTGCCTTATCATTCGGGTGAACTGCTCTGCCAGGTGCTTGTGTCTGCAAGTGAGCTTCTTGTAGTGGACGTTATCTATTCCTGTAGTTGTGGACGTTATCTATTCCTGTAGTTGTGGATGTTATCTATTCCTGTAGTTGTGAACGTTATCTGTTCCTGGAGTTCGCCAGTTGTGAGAGTTCTTGATCGTCTATTTTACTTCTTCTTCCCGAATTTCCCATCCTCTCATTTCTTGTACGTGCTTGCTTTTCTTGCGTTCTAGTTCTATCCAGTTAGCTCGACTGTTATGTTTTATTTCCCTGCTCCATATGTTTCCCCAGAACTCTTCAATCGCCCTTCTTCTAGGCTGGTCCGTTCCCTTCTTTCCCGTCTTCTCCGAGATTCCTGTAGAAGCCTCTTTGGTCCGCATCGAAGATTCGGTTGTCATTTTCTTCTGGGAGCTCTCTTTGTATCGGCGTCGTCTCTTGCTGAGTGCAAGGAGGTTCTCCTTCAATGTATCCAAGTACATCCTATTCTCTGATTCTTTGTCTGATGTTTGCTGTGAACGCTGTCTCTCTTGAGAATGCTCTTCACTTTCCAATTAATTTCTTACTCCTATTGCCCCGTTGGTACTGGGTCAATTGGCCTATCTTGACTCTTAATTCTTCTATCTTCTGCTGAAGTCCTCTTTCTCAAGCTGGCAGTTCCTTCTGTTTTCGGTTCTTCTGATGCTGGTCTCTCGCTTCTCTTCCATTTATCCTCCTGGCTGCTACCGCAGCACAATACACGGCTGTGTAGATGTCCTCTAGTGTTGCACCATTGCTGTCGAGGTAATGAGGTATTATGTGCCGTTTCAAGTGGTCTATGACTCTCCACAAGTTTCTATTCGGCCGCTACTTCGGTATCATGTGAGTCTCTGTGGGGTCCAGTCCTTCGAAATCTTTTAGGGCCTTGGCCACTATTCTGGATATCATGACCTCGTCTATTTCCACAAGGAAATAGACGATTTTCAGCTGCTGTGGGTTATATTTCTTCCTGCTCTTCCTCCTCTGGTTCGGTGGTGGTATGTTCTTCCTCCTCTGGTTCCGTATTCTTTATCCATTGTAGTTGATCGCTCACGTCCTGCTTGATATTTTCCAAGATTGCAGGAGCTATCAGGTTCTTCGTAACGATGGTCCTTCCCTGGTCTGCTATTTGCTGTTCGGTGACTTGAATATCCGGGAATCGTTCCAGACAATTCGTATGTAGTCTTGCCCTGTAATTTGTCATATCAGTCTCCAGCTTCGTTATTTCAAAGTATGCACTTCATGCATTAGCATTAGATTAGCATTAGCATTAGTAGAGGCATATGATGCAAGAAAGCAAGCTTATGCAGCATCAGCCAGAAAAAAAAAAAAAAAAACTTCCACTTCACCCCTCCGTTCGTTCGAAATACCTGTCCAGCTGAGCCTTAAATTTATTTAAGCTATCAACTTCCACAACAAGGGATGGAAGTCTGTTCCACCAACCAACTACCCGCTGGCTAAAGGCAAATTTCCGCACATCTATCCTACATCTGTCTTTCCTCAATTTCAATTTATGCCTTCTCAAGTGATTATTCTGAGCAAGAGTAAGAGTCCCATCAGCATTGAGCATGCTCAAACCATTCAAGGCTTTATACACCTCTATCAGATCACATCGCCGGTGCCTAGTCTCCAGACACTGTAATTTGCAAAACTTAAGCCTTTCTTCCTAAGAGCAACCCTTTGTTGCATTCACTAATCTTGTTGCTCTTCTCTGTACTCGTTCCAGCAGCTCTACATCCTTCTTGAAATGAGGCCTCCAGACTTCTATACAGTACTCAAGGTGAGGCCTGACCATTGCCTTATACAGAGGGACAATCACCTCCTTATCCCTGCTAGAAAAATTCCTGTATATCATTGACAAGACATCATGAGTTACTCTTGCAGTCTGTCTGTCTGCACTGCTCAGAGAACTTCATATCTGCCTGCACAGTTACCACCAGGTACTTTTCATTCTCTGCCACTGTCAGTGTAGTACCACAGAGTTGATACGTTGCTCTGGGGTTGCTGTTTCCCATATGTAGTACTTTACATTTGTCAATGTTAAACTTCATTTGCCACCTCTCAGGCCATCTACTCAACCTTTCCAGATTCTGTTGCAGCAGCATAGCATTAGTAGTGTCCTTAACAACCCTGCCAACCTTTGTATAGTCTGCAAACATGGACATTAAGCTTGATATACCATCATCAATATTATTTATAAATACAGAAAACAATTATGGACCCAACATTGAACCCTTAGGGACTCCACTGATAACGTTAGTACACGATGAGCAGTGTCGATTGATTACCACTCTCTGTCTTCTCCCCCTCAATCACCCCTTTATCCATAGCAGCAATTTTGCTCCAATGCCACACTGCTCCAATTTGTGCAGCAGTCTTCCATGTGCAACAGTATCAAAAGCCTTTCTAAGATCTAACTATATAACATAAAAGTTATTCCCTGCATTCAGTTCTTTTGTGACTGCATAAAAGTATCCAATCAAATTGGTCAGGCAAGACTTCCCCTTAACAAAACCATGCTGTGTCCGAGCTATAACTGAAGTCTTTTCTAGATGATCCTGCAGTGCTTCTTTAACCAGTGCCTCCATTAATTTTCGTGGAACAGAAGTTAAACTCAAAGTCTATGATTACCTGTCTCCCTTTGATCTTCCTTTGTTGATTGGGGTCACATTTGCACATCTCCAGTACATGGGTGCCTTCCCTGAGTCCAGGGAAGCTCTCATAATTATGACTAAGGATTTGCTTACTACCTTTGCCGCCTCCTTTAATATAACTGGACAGATCACATCCACCCCAGGTGCCTTTCTTGTGTTTATCTTTAACAGTTTCTCCTCCACTTTACTCTCAGTTATTACAAGATTATCTAGCTTACTGCCAGAGTTGAATACTATTCTGGCATTCCCCTCGAGGAATAACCCCTCATGTGTGAATGCCGAAGCAAAATATTGATTTAGTTTGTTAGCTACCTGAGCAGGATCATCAACAGTTAAACCATCGATATCAAGTGGATCAATCTGATTCTTCCCCTTCCTTCTAGAGTTTACATAAGTAAAGAACTCTTTGCTGTTTTTCTCTGCATCCCTTGCCAAAGATTTCTCGTAATCTGCCTTCGCCTGCCTAACCTCCTTTGAAGCTTGGTTACAGATCAACTTATATCTATCATAGGCTTCTGTGTCATGTGTTAATTTGTATGTATCCCATGCGTTTTTCTTCTCTGCCATATGTCTCATTAGTTCATCTGACATCCATTTAGGCCTAAACCTTGAACAATATTTCTTAGTTGGTATGTAAAGCCTAGTAGCTTCCAAGATAAATTCTTTGAATGCTTCCCATTTTGAATTTGCTTTTGGTAACATCATCATTTGGTCCCACTGTATAGAATTTAAATACGGTCTCAGGCCATCGTAGTCGCATTTACGAAAGCAAAAACCTTTCCCTGTACCCTGATGTTAATTGCTTGTATTCTATGGTCGATTTGTCTGTTTTGCTGGACGAAAAACCCCTGTTCCTAGGGCAAAAACCTTTCTATCCCTGCCTGAGACTGACTAACTCAGCCTCGGAGTAAAAAAAGCCCATTAAAGTTCGTCGCGTCATCGATGGGAATCGAACCCGGCCCTTTTCCACCCGGTGTGGGGAGGACGGTGATGACAGCACTGTGGTAGCACAGTGCTATCATCACCGTCGAGATAGACAATATCCACAGCAAACAGGAGAGCTATAATCAAAGAATCGAAGAATATCTTGACACCCTCAAGCTGAAACTTTTGGGTCTGACAGGGAGAGTCCCGTTTGAACCGTTACAGGGAGAGTCTCCAGCGAATAATTGATAATAGGATATTTGATGAAAACCAGATAGCCTTCTACAGGAATATCGGACAAGAAGAGAATGAAAGCAACGGATCCTCCAACGAGGAGTTCTGGGGAAATCTGTGGAGTAGCAGAATTAGCCATAACGACAGTTCTCCCTGAGTAGATTCAGAAAGAAAAAAACCAAGAACGCACAAAAGATGGAAGAATGGGAGATTCGGGAGGAAGAAGTACAACAGTCGATCAGGAAATCCCACAACTGGTGAACCCCAAGAATAGATGAGACAGCCACAAATAGTGGTACAAGAAGTTCAGCTGCGCACACACATGCATATGCGGAGCATTTCACCCAGATAATAACTCACCCTGACATAATCCAAGAGTGTCTGACTCAAGGAATCACCCACCTAATGGCTAAGTATAAACACATTACAAACCGCGCAAAGTACAGATGAATTACCTGTCTCCCAACAGTGTACAAGAACTTAACCAGCTGCATTACTAAGAAGATATCACATCATTTAGAGAACCATAACATCATGGTCGATCAAAAAACAAACAAACAAATTATTTTATTAGGGTCACCAGTAACTGCTTATATCTACCCTTGTGTATTGTTTCTGTAAATTGCGTATGTTCTCTGGTCGATTTGCCTGCTTTGCTGGACCAAAAACTCCGGGTTCCGGGGGAAAACCTTGCTGACTACGCCTGAGACCGACTAACTCAGCCACGAAGTGAAAAAAGCTCATTAAAGTTCTTCACGTCATCGACGAGATTCGAACCTGAGCCTTTTCCTTCCGGTGTGGGGAAAACGGTGATGATAGCACTGTGCTACCCGCGGATCATGGCTAAGCAGTCATGATTCAATAGAAGGGATGGAAGAAGGTGAGCAGAGAATGCAAGGAGAAATCATTCATGCTGCAGTTGTAGAGCATGCCTACAAGAAGGACCGCAACCTGCACGGTCTACATCGACTACAGCAAGTCTTTCGACTCTGTGCTCCATAACTGACTGATAGAGACATTAAAGACCTACAAAGACAACCAAACACTGACACACTTCCTAGAAGCAACCATGGAAAATTGGAACACCGCCATCAAGGTCTAGACTATCACGACCCGGCCGATACCTATTAGAAAAGGAATATTACAAGGAGATGCCCTGAGATAACTATGTCTAGCTTTCAACCCACTGTCCACCATGCTCAATAACAGCAAGTATGGGTATACCCTAAAAGAAGGGAGGAACAGCCTGTACACGCTCTCTCTCACTTGATGTACATGGATGATATCAAACCCGATGTAGCAACTAAGAAGCAACTCCAACAGCTAATCCTCATCACCAAAGAGGTTATTCAGTACTGACATCAGAATGCAATTTGGCCTAGACAAATGCAAAGCACGTGGACGTTCAGCTAGACAGAACGACTAGCTGAAGAAAAAAACCAAAATATTACATTTGGGTTACCTCGTAAGTTATTACATATATCCATGTGTATTGCGTGTGTTCTGTGGTCGATTTGCTTGTTTTGCTGGACGGAAAAACCCCAGTTTCTGGGGGGAAAAACCTTGCTGTTTATGCCTGAGACCGACTAACTCAGACACGTAGTGAAAAACTCATAAAAGTTCCTCACGTCATCGACGGAATTCGAACCTGGGTCTTTGCCGCTCTGTGTGAGAGGACGGTCACGATGCCCCTGTGCTATCCGCGCAGCCCGACCGATGAAGAAATTGAAGCAATGGCAGAGGACGCACAAATATCTGAGAATGATCTAGGCCTGCCATTTAAAACACAAGGAGATCAAGGCCCACCCGATTGAGAAATGCTATCAGAGACTGAGAAGCCGTCAAAAATCAAACTGAATGGCGGGACATGAACACCTACGCAGTCTACCCCATCGGGATCATAGATTGGACCAACACCGAGCTGAAGGAGATTATGAGATCGACAAGGATAACGATGACCAGGAGCCTCCAACACCACCTGAAGTGGGCCATTGAGAGACTGGCCATAGCCCTTCAAGAAGGAGGTAGATAATTGACTGACCTCTTTGAATCAGAGAAGAAGGCGATTAAGAACCTGCTCGATTACTTTCAGGAAAACACAGCATCAATCAATTAAGCCATAAGAAAGATAGTCAAAGGGCACACAACACCCAACCTCATCATGGAGACTACACTGACACAGATAGAAGATAAAAAGACAAAAAAAGACGAGCAAGAAGACAGTCGGAAACTTGGTTTTACAGCGAGATAACGCGAAAAAATGATCGCTGGGAGTTGCCGAGAAAAACATCTCAGCAGGCAGCAGTTAGCGGAAAACAGCTATGATTTCGTATTTCTTAGGAAAGGTCTGAACCAAACAAGGTTAGGTTTGAACAAAGCAGATGACAGGAGCGAATAAAAAACAAGAGAGGAGAAAAGAAGACCTAAGTGGGAGAGTTGGATAAAAGGTTGGAGAGTGTGTTCGGAAGTTTCTTGGAAAAAGGGCAGGGGGATCTTTCTCTACTGGCATGGTGCCAAAGAACCTCCATAAGAACATAGCAACAATACGAGGGCCTCCCAGAGAACACTTACGTGGAACTCCAGAAAGCTGCGATCCTGAGCACCTGTAGGACAGCAAGAGAGTTCTTACTAAGATTAAAAAATATGGAAGGTGATTGATGCAAAACTCAGAAGGCGCTAATAGTAATACTAGCGAATTTAATAAATTATCGAGAAAAATAACAATCGGTAGACACGTACATAGTTTCCAGCTCAGGAGTAATATGGCTGTTCATCCGGACGAGAGTGCACCGGGTTTTGAAACAACATCAACGCAATAGCTGGATTGTTACCAGCTATTGTATTGTAATCATTCTAATTGTTATGAGTGTTTTTTGTGCATGGGCTGATTTACAAAATTTGGGTTGCAACACAGAGTTTGCAGGGGAACCCCTCCGTGTCGCGGTACAATAAACACTATAGCACCACGTTACTGTATGAGTAGTGTCAACGTCTCCATTTCATATTGGGGTGGCATCATACTTCTCGGTTCGGAAAGCAAGCATTTAAGATGCGAATTATTCATTGGCTTAACCTCGTAAATCAAGGGTAAGAATTCTTAGATTTTTCTTATTAATATTGCATGAATTTCGTATTACGTAATAACAGCGATTTATTCTCTTCAAGTTTGTGATGTCGAATTCTTGTTGAAACGATGTACATGAAGAAATTCAGTAGAAGTTTTTGCCCGTTAAAATTGCCTCTTTTTTTTTTGTTTTCCTAAGCGATATCATTTAGTTTTTCCAAGTTATAAATATTTAGCAAATTAATTATTCCGGCATGAAATCTGTATTAGAAATTTATCAATGTTTTTTCAACAACATCCTCTTTTCTGATTTCTACAGAGAATCGTCGTAAGCCACACTTAAATTAATGATACGATTCCGAAATATGTTTAAACACTCATTTATTAAGTCTACGCGATTGCTCCTTGTTCTTAGTTTTTCTTTGCACGTTGTTTGCAAACTGTTCAATTCTATCAGATCTGACATGATATTATAATCTTTTATGCTGGTTTGACTTTTATTTTATTATTGCAGCGTAATCTAAAGATAAATCAGAAATTCGTTTTAGTTTTATGGAGTCGGATATATTTCTGTGAATGTATCCTGTAAAGGCTTGAAGTATGGTTACCAATTTTTTTGTTCTTTCTTTCTTTTTTTTCCCACCGGGACCACTAAGGCCACAAAGCATCTGTTATTTTGTTTATCCTTTCCCGACTAACGAAGTTACGGTGCGAAAAATCAAAAGTTCCTCTCGTTCTATACGACAGGAACTCGATTTCAAACAAGTCTTTTCCACGCCGCGTGGAAGAACGGCGATCGTAACCAATGTGCTTGCCGGATAAGAAAGCTTGATGAGCATCTTCTCAAATGCAGGCTGTTCATTTATAACATGTTGTCTCAAAAACAGTTTGAGATATTGAAAACCATGAATAGCTGCTAAATTGTCACTGCCTGTTTTTTTTAAATATACACATCTGCTAAGCGTGGTCTCGCATACAAGAATGGACTGATATCATCTATACTTGAGTGCATGTTGTAAATTGAATTATTGTCAAGGAGGATTGCTACTGTCATTCCCGCCAAGGAAGGAATACCTCGTTATTAACTGTATTCTCTAATATTTTTGTAGGATAGTGTAATTATATTCATATAATTTGGTAAACCTGTAATTTGGTTTTGATACCAAAGCTCATGATTCACAGTGTAAATGACTCCACCCTTTATATATAACATTGTGGAATGGAGGCTTGATCTCAGTGACTAGATTTTATATGAAAACAAAACAAAAATCTCTTCTTATTTTGCTTATTCCGTCAATAAAATCGAATTCATCAGTTTGCTTATTCTTCTTTCTTCCCAAAAAGTCAACTTCCTTGGATTTTCCAGTAAGAATCGGTTTGTCGTTTCTAATACACATATGCAACCACTGGCTGAATGAGCAGATGATCCTTGCTCTATCAGTCATAGCGGCATCTCAAGCCCTGTGGTTGCTATTTGACTTCAACATCTATAAAACTCTATCTTGTCTTATTTCTCACTAAAAGAGTCTACTGCTCCTGTTCAACCTTCAGCGACACTTACAATTCCAGAAACCATCATATATTCCTATTAGGGATTACTCAGACTAATAATCTCTCTATTGTCGTAAGCACATCACAACTGTTTCTTCTGCACCAAAAATTTGGATTTTCTCTTTCGCTTTTACGTTACGTTTGTTTATAAACATCTAGTGACCCTGTACAAATCTCAAGTCCGCCCTGCAATGGAATATTGTTCCCAAATCTGGGATGGTGCTGACAAAACTTCTCTCAAGCTTAGACCCAGTTAAAAAGAGGATAATCAAGTTAATTAATAATCCTTCTGTTAAGTCTCTCCACACCACCCTCCTGGCTAACACAGTTGGTAGGATCGTCATCCTCCCCACACTGGGTGGAAAGGCCTGATTTTGAATCCCGTCGATGACGAGAGGAATTTTTAAGGGCCTTTTTCACAACGTGGTTGAGTTATTAAGTCTCAGGCGAGGACAGCTTTGTTTAATCTCCTGAAACTCGGGTTTTTCTTTCAGCAAACATAAAATCGAGCTCAGAACACATGCAATTTAGAAACAATATACACGGAGCAATATGGCCTTAGTCGCTGATGCTCCTAAAACCCAACAACAACTCTCTACATTTTATTTCATCGAAAAGAGTGGAGAGGCTTCGTTTATGGTGTATACTTTTTCTATAGATATTTCCATGGACACTGTGTTTCTAAATTGGCATCCTTAATTCTGGCACTCTTCACTAAACCAGCCTGAAGATGTGCTGCAACTAGTCAGCATCCATTCACCGTCCAACTCCAAGAAACACCCTTTCTTCTTCATCATTTATCCATACTATTTCTGTTTTCTGGAACAATCTTCCTTTACATGTATTTTCCAAAAATTGGTTTGAAGGGTCCTCAGCCCTTCAAACCAAGTACGGTACTAAACATTAGGTTTTAAAATCTTTTGTGTTTGGACTTTTCATTACAAAAAATAAATAAAACTTTTTTTCCCCCTAAAGCAGATTAGGCAGTCAATTAGTTTAGCCAAGCTTTCCTGTTTTTTTTTTTTTTTTATTTCAGAGTCAAAATGGAATTCCTTCAAATTATAATGGCAATTTTCATCTTGATGTTCTGACATTTCACTACACCAAAAAATGTGCATTCCTTTAGAAAACTGAGCAGAAATTCTTGCTATGCATTTTCTTTATTGCTCAAGTCATAAGTTAATTACACTAAATAAACATAAATTAAATTAAAATGAGCAATTTACTCTGAAACACCTAAGAACAGTATTAGCATATTTTAGTGTGTTGATAAGTAAATCTATTTCGACTAATCTCTTGTAATAAAACTAGGCAATTAACTCAAATTCCATCTTGTTATTTCATGACAGTTAGACTCTGTCGGAGCAGTGTTCCAGTCTATCAAAAGTTTAATTTCTTTAACTGAACTATTCCTTCGTTATATAACATTCATAGTTAATTCAATGAAATCACTTCTATCACCGCAAAAACAAACGTTCCAAAGTAAGTGTTATTAATTTCAGTAACTTGAAGCCTTTCGGCTCTAAATTTCGCGGTGGAATTCGGTTTCACCGCGAAAAAAAAAAAAAAAAAACTCGCGAAACTCGCTTCATCGTATCTACCATCCCCTAAGGTCTAAGTGACTGCTGAGGCAGAGAGTGGCACCATCTGGTATCGCTCCTACTTCTACCATCCACCATTGGATGCAAACACCAGAGATAAACAGGTCCACCTCCATAATATTGAACTGTACCGAGTGGCGCGCAGAGTAAATTCACTTGCGTTTAGATCTTAGGCAGAGGGGCGAGTTCGAAATGTCGGAGACAGTCTCCTGTGGATAATAGTGGAGCGAATGGTACTGTCTCCCGTATGGCTACTATAACACAAGGGCAAGACCACCTAGCAGAACCAGCTGGAAGTGCTGCCTGCGCAACTGCGCTAGTGACCACCCAGAAAGGAAGAAGCCAACCCATGAAGTAAAGCATCGAAATGAATACATTCATCATGCCAACACATTATGAAGTAACAAAGCTAGAGGCAGTCATGACAGTTGCAGGACGAAACTACACACCAAGTGGTTCGAACGGTTCCCGACTGTTCCGGTCACAGAACAGCAGACCACAGATGAACCATCGTTAAGAACCTGATAGCTTCTGTAATCTTAAAAAAAAAAAATAATAAATAAAGCAGGATGTGAGCGACCAACTACAAAGAACAATGACTATAGCTACAACGGAACCAGAATTAGAGGAGGAACAGTAAGTACAAAAACTACAACCCGGGGCAACCGAAGTGGAAACAGACACGATTGCAATACCCAGAATAGAAGAAGAGTGGAAGAAATCCCTAGCAGAATTCGAGGGAATGGATCCCACAAAGACCCATTCACACTACACCGAAGCAGACCCAACAGAATCCTGTGGCAAGTCACAGACCATTTCAATAGGTTGTTGTATTATTGTATTATGGTTTTTTTGGAGCATCAGCGACTAAGGCCATATTGCTCCGTCTATACTGTATGTAAATTGCGTATGGTCTGATTTCGCTTTTCTGTTTACTCGAAAAAAAAAAAAACACGGGAGAAAAACCATGCTACCCTCTCCTGAGACCGACGAACTCAGCCACGTTGTGAAAAACCCATGAAAATTTCTCACGCCATAGACGGAACTCGAACTCAGGTCTTTTTCACCCGTTGTGGGAAGTACGGCGATTTTTCCCAACTGTGCAACCCGCGATAGAGGCAAAAGGCTTATCTGGGGAGCTAATATGGTTCACCTCTTTCCTTCTAATGTTAACATAAATAAAGAATTCTTTGCTTAGATTCTCGGAAATTCCTGTGCCTAACATTATGGCCTATTTAGTAACTTTTCTGTTCCAACACAGGATCCTGTAAAGCAGTCAGCTAGCAACACAGATCATTAGTTTTTAAGGCAATAATGTGCATAAAAGTGAAAATAGTCGGTAAGACGAGTAGCTTCTGTTTGTATCACCAAATCCGCTATTTAACTGAATCTGGAAGACTGAACAGTCTTGATGTTTCATGATTATTAAAATGATGCCACAGTTATCACGTTGTACTATGCACTGTAATACGTGATCAAATTCATATCCGACGGAACAGTAATATACATGTATATGCAGTAGCGTATCTAGCAGAGTTATTTTAGCCTTACCACAGGCGCTGCTTAAAATAGGTGAACCTGTGGCAATTGCCACACTTACGCCAGCCCTGATATTTTGCCTTTAGTTTATTTGGCTTCTTTTCATGAGGCCCTCGCGGATAGAACAGTGCATATAAGCCCCATCTTCCCCACGGCGGTTGGAAAAGGCCCGGGTTCAAATCCGACAGTGAAGCAAGGAATTTTTGTGACCATTTTTTCACAATGTGGTTGAATTTGTCGGTCTCAGGCGTGGTTGTTCCGCCCCCCCCCCCAGAAACTGGGGTTTCTTTCGTCGGGACAATTCTACCATAGAACACACGCAATTAATAGACATATGACACACAGCACAGCAGATGAATTTAATTGTTCGTCTGGCTTAAAAATAATAGTTTGATCTCAGGCGAGAATTGTATGGTCCCTCTCCCGGAAACTCTGTTTTTCATCCAGAAAATCGACCACAGAATACAGGCATAATATACGCTACACAATACTGTATGTCTTTTAAGATATGATATGAATTAGGCGGAGTTACAAGGTTTTGCCTCAATTGCCACAAACGCTCGCGCCAGCACTGAATTTAATTGTGCTTAAATTAAAAAAAATATATATACTAAAAGTGTTCAGAGATAAGCTCTTTTGTTCATCTGTAAGGCTGGATTATGAATTTTTGGGCGATCGACTGTTTTGGTTACATTTATTCAGTTCATATGGTAGTCCAGTTTCTAAATACTGTACTGTGCTTCTATAATCATAATATACATTACAAAGTGATGTAGATTATGATTATACACTGGTGTGCAAAAATTAAGGACCAGTCAGGTTTTCAACTGTAGCTTCTCATAGGAGTGGCCCGGATATGGGAAAAACATACCAAAGGAACCTCGTGAGGTACAGAAATGATGAAGGAAACAAAACCGACACAACAACGGAAACAAAACAGTACAGAGGGACTTTATTCAAAAATGGCAACATAGCACTTTGGTAGTGATGCATCTGTATCAAAAATGATACAGATGCATCACTACCAAAGATGGTACAAAGGGAAGGGGTGGTCCTCAGTAGGAGATATGGCCACCCCTAATATCGATGCAGGCTTTGCACCGCCTGTCCATGCTTAGAACAATGTTTTTGATAAGTTCTTGCGATAACATCGTCCATTCCTCTGTCAGCGCCATCTTCAGCTGGTGAACATTTTCTGGTGGGTGTGGATGTACCGCTAGGCGTCTCCCCAGAGCGTCTCACATGTGTTCAATGGGATTTAGATCGGGCAGGCCAATCCATACGAACAATGTCCTCACTTTCCAAGAGCATATCAACAGCTGCAGTGCGATGGGGTGTGGCGTTATCATCCATAAATACGAACTCGGGGCCAATGGCATCTCGGAACACACGCACATCGGGAAGGATTACCCTACCTCAGTATAGTAGCGTGCAACGGTTACAGTACCGCCTTCCAGTAATTGGAGTTGCGTACATCCATCCAAGATAACGTCTCCCCAGACGAGAACACCTCGACCGCCATATCGATCCCTTTCAGTGATGTTTGCGGGGTGATACCGTGTGACAACCTCTCGCCAGATTAGCTGACGTCCAGAATCGCTGCTGAGACTGAATCTACTCATCAGTAAAGAGTATCTTATCCCATTGCGCTGCTGTCCAGTCCTTGTTTTTGATGCACCACTGTAAACCGTGTCTCCGATGGATAGGTGTTAAAGGAAGACAGTGTACTGGCCGTCGGCAAACAGTCCACCTTTGTGGAGTCGCCTGACGACCACCACTGGTCCTTCGAACAGCTGCACCTGCTGTTCTGAAGGCTGACCATGCACGTGAGACGATGCTATGGGCGATACCGAACTCTGCAGCCACACTCCTCGCACTTCGACCTTCCCAATTATTCGAACCCGGGTAAAGTCATCCAGATGTTGTCTACTGGCCATTTTGTTGTCTGTAGCGCTGTATGAAACCAATCGAATGTCTGTAATAATCGTGCTCACCATTCGGTAATTTGCACATAAGTGCTCCTTTTATCTGTTTATGTGAGCCCTCTCATCACGATTCAAATTTTTGCATTTGCACCAGCTTTCTACTGAACGGCCAGGGTTACGCAAAACGCCACAGGCTGTTTCGTTTGATTTTGTGGTTGTAACCTTTAAAAATAGTGTTGGTCCTTAAGTTTTGCATACCAGTGTAGAAGCGTTTATGCACAGGCGATCACTTTCACCATGCAAAAGTAAAAAGTTTTTTGCTTGATGTACGAGCTGAAAATCAGGAATAATTCACAAGGTAGCCCTACTATATCCACCTCTGTCCCCGTGTGTAGCACAGTGGTATCGTCACCGTCCTCCCCACACCGGATGGAAAAGGCTCGGGTTCGAATCCCGTCGATGACGCGAACAGCTTTTATGGGAATTTTTTTCACTCCGTAGCTGAGTTAATCGGTCTCAGGCGTAGATAGCAAGGTTTTTCTTCCTGAAGAACTGGGGTTTTTCGTCCAGAAATGCAGGAAAATCGACCAGAGAACACATGTAATTTACAGACAAAATACACACGGGTAGCTGAAAGTAACTTTCCAGGCGACCCTAATATAACAGTTTAGTTTAGTACTCTACCTACTTCACATCGACTAATTAGTCCGGATTGATATGGCCTTTAACAATGTTACCAATTATCTGTTCGAAACCCAGATCCTGAAGCAGTTGTAAGTGACGAATCTGTCATAACTGCGCAGACGTCAGATTTATGTAATTTAATGTATTCTTCCATCGATGTTTATAGAAACAAAAACCAGAGTTTCTGTGAGGAAAAAAAAAAAAATCCAGCTCTCACATTAGACCGATTAACTCATCAAGCTGTGAAAATAGCTCATAAAAATTCCTCGCCTCATTGACAGGATTCGAACTCTGGTTCTTCCATCCGTTGTGGGAGAACGGTGATAGCTCCTATGCTACCCTGGAGAGAAAATTGTGAGAGGAGAAGTTGGGTAAACTCCACCTCATAGCAGTGAGAATGGTTATGAAGTGTGAGTTTATTGAATCTGTAAACTGTGTATAACTTTTCTTTATGAGGAGCACATAAAGCAAACCAAAGGTAACTGTAAAGCTTTACACTTACCTTTGGTTTTGCTTTATGTGCTCTTCATTTAGCATTATACAACACAGCTTGATAAACATAACTGAGATACAAGATTACATATATGTGGGGTTGAATTAATTTTTCATGTATCCGAATCCAGATTAGAAAGTCTATGGCATGTACATATGAAATAACTTATATTTAATATGAGGTAACAAAAAACATAACTCATAAAACAATGTACGCACCAAGTATTTTAAATCATTTTATTGTAACAGAAAAAGTATGCATTTAATATGTTACAAAATGAAGTTAAAAGAATAACTTAATTTAGATGTACTAAAACTGCAGTTGTAAACGAATAACAACTTTCTTTTTATTTGAAATGGCATTTAATTTTTGATCAGGGAACAGTTTTTAGTAGTACACAAAATAACAATCAGGATTTGCAAAATTATAAATATATATGAGCTACAGCTTTGAAAATTAAACAGTAAAATATTCTTAAAACATTATAGAAGACGGCAAAACGTTATATTAAAAAAATGCGCTTTTTGTGTTTGCCGACTTCAATCATGTTTACAAAGATGATCAGGCGAGTCGGATAATGAGTGAGGTATACTATATGGCCAAAAATATTCAGCACAGACAGGTTAATTGCAAAAGAGGCTTGTAATTCAAAGAGATAGTAATTGTAGAGCTATCTGTACGAGAGCTCAGCGATTCTCGAAATACTTTCTGCGTGCTGCTATTAGGCATCGTTTGGAATTCTGAAAAGAATGGAAAGGCGCCATTTTGGCCACAGGCCTAATCACAGCCCAGTCTAACTTTTCCACGTCATTATAAACAAAGAGTTCTGTCCGACCCTCACTGGATGACATGGAACATTTTCATCTAGCGAGTGTGCGTAGTACTACCACACCGTATGTAGCACACAATTGTCTAAAATGTCTAAATAGGTAATGGACTTGATGGTTTCAGACCATACCAGCAGCGGACCAAGCCCGAACCAGCTGAAATAGTCCCACACTACCAGACTGCCTCTACGAAACTTCGTGTTCAAGAGACATGCTCCGACAGGAAGCACTCTCCAGGACACTGCACGTAAACACATCGATCGAAATGAAATATTTGTTATTTCCTAGAACCTTCTGCTGTTGTATTCCGTAGTCTATGAATTTCGGGAACGATACCACTTCAAGCAACGTTAGAACTGTCTATGAAACCCAATGCTATGCATTCCATTTGAATGTTCCTGTGGTCTGTTGGGCTTGTTCCGTGTTGTTTTTCCTCAAAGGACATGCGTGAAGTGCGAATTCCTCTCTTTACAGTTCACTTGCGGTTTTCCCTATTTGAATAACATCCTCCGTAGTGAATTTTACGAAGTTCAGAGAAGATGCAGTTGCACGCGACGAAAGGTTATTGAAGTAGCATTCAACCACCATCTCATACTGAAAGTCAATGAATTCCAACACACGATTCATGCTGTATTTTAACGTGCTGCTACTGGAGCACAGCCAGATCCAGGAGATTCATATTCTTATCTCTATTGATCGAATACGTTTTGCTCATATATAGTCCATTTTAATTCGAATCAGTTTCAAATAAGCTTTTAAATATTTGAAGGCTATAACCTAGAATCAGTGTTCTGAAAAGTGGAAATTCCAGAAAAAACAAACTTTCTAAAAAGTAAATCATCATTGAATTAAAAATTCTTTACAAAGTTGTGGAGAACACTGATCATTAGGTCACGCAGGAATCGTGAGTATGAGTTTTCCGTGGGCAAAGTACACGTACGTAGATAGGCACGTTTTAAGCTGGAGGCTGCATGCCATCACCACAGTGCGCAACTTGTGGTAACTGTGGCATTAATATGTTGATTGCCCAAAATTACAACGAATCTATAAATCCATCCAGCCAAGTTGAACTATAACAGAATATAAAAATAAATTTTTAACAGGATTCCATACCCAAATTATAGTAAATAAATACATTAGCTCTAATAAATATGCCATTTGAATAACTTCTTCCTTATAAGAGTTTAATGAGATAAAATAAACAAATCAACGCTTAAATACACTTGATTGTTACTCAAAAATTTAAATGAACTGAGTTTGTTGAAAGTGATTTAAATTTAGATACATCAAACAGATCACAGGATGACTGCTTTGGGAATTAATGATGTTATTGATAATAGTGTTGTAGTATAGATAATATAGATTGTAAAAGATTGTTTATTTCGGACTAAACTTCTTCATAAATCTATATTACAGTAATCGGAATGAGATTATTGCCTCAGGTTAAAAGTTATTACAGAGAAACGCTGATGAACCAAGAAATACCACAAAAATAAATACCAAATATTTGCTTTTGTTGCTTTAATAATTAACACACAATATTACGGTCACAAAATTGGAAAATATAGAAAGAATATTGTCACATCTGATGTGACAATATTCTTTATATATTATGGAAACCGAAGCAAAAGGCCTTTTCCTAAATAAAATTTGGAAAATATTTGTCAACATGAATTATATTTTCATAATCATCTATCAGTGTACACCGATGGAATTTTAATTTTAGAAGACTTAAATGTTCAGAAACAGTCTTTTACTATGTCAGAATTTTTGATGGAATGAGTTAAAAACATCAAACAGAAGAATGAATGTGACTAAAACGCATTTGACTTCTTTTTTTTTTATCATGACTTTCAGAGATTTTAGACAACTATGCGCTGCCGAGTCTTGTGATAAGACGAAACGGTGCATCATTAATTTATTCTTAGACTGATTAATTTAATTTAAACCTTTCGAAATGATATACTTAAAATATTTTCTTAAATTAATCTCTTCTGCTTAGATATCACGTGAATTAAACATATTAAAAATACAACAACTAAAGACTGTTTTCGTACCACAATTAACATTTAAAAAAAAATGTTCGTACGAAAGAAACGTCAAGCTTAGTGGAAGGTAAAGTGAGGGTTCGTATGGCATGGGTATATTCTCGATATGTTTTCAGTCAAGGGTCAGCAACCTTTAATTAGTGATGGAATGGAACAGACAACAAAGCGATCATATTGCAGGCCGTAGAAACTCACAACACGCGAAAATTGCAGTCATATTTGATTTCAGTTAGTATCATTCCTGACAATGGGACTTGGTAGCCATGTTATCAAGGGCGCAAGGCTGTACTGAGCGGAGTGTTCGGGGTTCACGAGACCAGCTGTCGGTATTCGTGTATTTCTTCCTCAGTATCTTGAGTTAGTCAGTCTCAAGGCCGGGTGCTATTAGCAAGTCCAAGGATCCTGACTAAAAATTCGTAATAATTCCTGACAACTAAAATTGAAACTGTCATTTGAGTTGGTCACTGTCGTGATGGCTTGTACTACCAAATGCATCCGATTTTTAATCCAGCCTATCTTACCACAAAGATATTAGCAATAGCGAGAAATATACAGAACGCTTGAACTGTTCTCTTTTCTAATGCTAAGATAGATGTGTAGATGAATACATATTTTTAATCATTAAATAAAAATACGAAAAAAAAAAAAAGAGAGTGCCTAACAAGGTTTTGTAAGTGACTAAGGTTGCCGACCCCTGTTCTAAGTGATCGTATGTGTAGCCCACAAACAGTGGTAATTTCGGTTATATATTATAACCTGACTCTCCTTTGTGTATGAATGCAATTCTTTACATTACTGAATAATTTAGCAACATGACTATTATAAAAGTAGATATACATATTTATGTACAATAACACATACAGTATTCAAGGTACCTGAGCCGCAAAATACATAACACAGTATTACATGCATACATATACACCGTATCTATATATATTGTATATATATGGCCTATATGGATACATATAAGGCGTATTAGAAGAAATTCAAGTACAATACTGCAAGGCAATACCGACACAGCTTATATTTATAATATCCCAATTTATTAACATGACAATGGATTGGTTTAACTGCATGAAATTTAAAGTTGAACTAAAAATTTCATGTGCCTCAGCAACAACACAAGATACATGCCTTACATTCAGTGAAAGTTCGATCAAACTAAAGTCATATATTCGATTTTATTCTACCACCATATGCCCTATGACGAAATGTCCAAAGTAATGTCGACTTATAAACCAACATAAGCAAGCCAATATAAATTGAGTTACTGTTTCTTTCAGCATTAATGTGATGAATTTTTTTTTTAAACTTAAAATGCGTTCTTCGTTTCTATTTTACAGAGCATTTGTAGGATTCGCGTTGATAAAAAAAAAAAATACCGAATGATGCATAGTGTACTATTGCCCATCTTCTGAGAGTGACCCCATTATCTTAGAACATTATTTGGTCGCTGAATAATATTTAAGACCAGACGGCCTATGTATGTTCCACACGTGGCTGGAGAAAGGCTCAGAGCTCTCCTCCTCTCATCGCCTCCATGATAATCCGATATGAATATTACCTTAATGTAGATGAGTCCTGAGATGGAATCCGGAAATCCTGGGAGGGGCCAACTCTCCCAGGATTTCCGGTTATGAGAAGGTCGGCATGCAAAAATAGCTAGGAGCTCTCCGAAATACGATTTTTATTGAACAGAAGAATTGAACTAAGCATTATCATGATGCATTATCATCAATTAATTAACATGTGTTGATTTAACTGTTAGAAAGCATTTCTCCAATCTAGCCTTCAAAATGAAAATGGTATAAGGTGAAAACTTTTGTCGTCTTGACTGGATATCTCAAGATTACTGGTATTTTTCTATTTTAAGCTAATTTCATTCTTAAACTTTCTTTAATATAGGTAACGGTAGCCATCATTCTCTTTTATTTTCTATTCCTCAAAACACAAACAGGGAGGAGAGTTAAATTTCTGTTTTACGTTTAGATTTCCCCTTACTTAAAACCGTGGTAAAGAATTCGTTACTTTGAATGTGTTTTTATTTTTTTCCTTTAAAACAGACACGTACATCCGTGCTTAAATTTAATTTCCACTTATTTGGTTAATGGTATAAATTTAATTCGTTTTTCATCTCATAAATCAATTCTTGTTTTTATTTAAAACGCGTTAAACTTTCTTTATTAATAAATTTACTTTTTATAAACTGAATAAAATTTTATGCAGTTTATAAAAAGGGTAGAACACTTCCGTATGACACTCTACAGAAATTAAAAGGAATATAAAATTAACGAAAAATGATTACAGTAATAAAATCAATTAAAATAATTTTGCTTTAATGTTATAATCGATTTAATTTCTGGAGAGTGTCATATGGAAGTGTTCTACGTACCATATTGAGATAGATTTCTCTCATTCTTCTACAAATATTGAAGTAGACGTATTGAGCATTGTGGCTCTTTTGATACTATCAAAGATACTAGTTCAATGTTTCTATGTCAGTCAACTTTTTATAAGATCCTATGCACTTCCACTTCCAGCTCTCCAGGAGGACAAAAAGGTGGGGGAAAGGGTTTGAACGGCAGGGTTTTGTTCGCTTAAAATCTGAATTATATATCTTCTGAGCATCTTTGAACACTATGACGTGCTGGCCCGAATTTTAGCCAGAAACCCTTCTGGGCAGATTAAAATTAGCCCTATCTCTTTACAGTTTGTTGTTGAGGTCGATAATAGCTGATGTGCCGCAAACACTTTCTTTTTTTTTTTTTTCACTTGCACACCATTTTTCTTGGTTCTTCGAAAACTAATTGAAAAATAGTACAAAAAATGACATCTGGCTGAATAGTGATCTTTTTTGCGATTTTTATCGAAATCAGAAAAGTTAATTCAAAAAGCTTCGCATTCAGCAAATTCTACTTTTAAGAAATTTCTGAAAACTGCGTTTTTGACGTATACTAGGAAGTATAAACTAGAGACGAATCGATAGTCACGATAAAACTTGCGTAAATTCTCTTTTGTTTTGTATGCTCGCTGGGATTTATTAGCGTGTGCGCAGACCTCCTTGTCCATACGAATTCTGCATTTTTAAAACAGAAGAAAAAACTTTTAAAAAATAAAATTCTGTTTAATAGAAACAGATGCAATTTTTCAGATCTATTCCAATAACGGAAGCGAGGTGAGGCATGTTCCCCAGATGTATTCACGATACACTGGAAAATTTATGTTCAGTCGACATTACTTGAATTTATGGATAGACGTGTACATATAAGTCTTTGGACATTTCATTCATGGATATATTCAATAGGATACGAGGTTATGAACCTTATAACACAGGTTGTTTGTCTAAATACATTTTAAAACATTATTCCGATAACTTAAAACTATTAAACATTTTTGCCAAAACTTTCAGTGACGGCATGCCTGGGGCAGATAAGGGTTCTAAACAGTGGAAGTCAATGGAAGTGACATATGGTGCACGTTACTAAATACACATTTCTTTATACAAAAAGAAATGTGTAAAATATTACACATTTCTAAACATTTCTTTACTAAAATATTTTTTTTTTCAAATTTCCTTAAAAGCTACTGATCATAATAATATGATCAGAAACTTTCAATGATTAAATGACTTAATTACACTTCTTAAAAAAAATAACCTCAATTTAGTAATTCACATAATAATACATTTACATAATAGTCCATAATTCACTTATTATTATGGAAATATTACAAATATTAATCAAAAACTATATATAAATATATAATTTACGTATTCTTTCTTTATAACAATTTTACAGTAACTGAACGGCTTTTTAAATACATATGACTAGAAGTAGTTAGAGAACAGCATGGTGTGTTTCCTTTAACTTGTCCAATATATTATATATATATATATAAATAAATTTATATATACGCTTTACGATTTCACTAACCACTAAGGCAACAGTTCAAATTAATATGCTTTTCAACTTGTAAAATAACAAGCAAAAAACACGACTGTGTGTATGTAGAGGTAACTCGTTAGCAAATTAAGTTAATAGCAGCCAAACGAAGTTTTCTTCTTTTTTTTTTATCACTAAAAAGCAATTCCACTGAATTTAAAATAATGAGAATATTTTGTCTATTTCTGGAACACTTTTTGACATCTACTAAGTTCTCACAAAGGTTGGCATACTTCATCTTTATACAAATCACATTTATTCGTATGCTGTTTCTTGGAAGGGTGGGGTGATTCATCGCAGAGTATGCCACTGCGTGACTTGTTTCCTTGGACTCTGCTTCATGGCATTCCAATGATTTAATGCACTTGCTCGTGAGCAGGAGCCAATCATAACCTTACCGATATGGCGACCTTTCTTTGTTGATCCAGGTGAAGTTGGGCTATCTGGAGATGATAGGGTGCAATCGTCAGGATCTTTTTGACTAGCAACAACCAGAAAAATCACATGATCAAGTTGGGCTGGAGGAACATCAAAGGTTAGTGATTCGTTAAATACTGGACTCGCTGTTCCTTGTCGATGGGAAGTCTTTTTCTTCTTCAATACTTTGCCACTGTGCATCAGCAGAATACGAACGAAAGGAACTGTAAGAAGAAAATGATTTATTAATAAAACATTGCATCACCACCAATAAGCATACCAATAACTTTATTTCTTGTGAACATTTATTTAGAAATGACATTAAAGATAAAGATATTTGAAATGTATTAAATTATTTTTGTAATGCTTCACTCTAGTATCTATAAAAAGACCACTATGAAAAAACGGAAACAAATTGCTTAAGTTTCTTTCGTTCTTAAGTGCTACTAGAGATTACAGGATGGATAAATTAACAAGAAAAGCATGCAAGAATCTATTTTTCTTAGATTAGATTTCTTAGATACAGGATGAATCTATAGATGAGATACATGCATGAAGTTCATTTACAGTTTTTTTTTTTTAAGTTGATAGCTTATTTCAGTTATCAACTTAAATAACTTATTTAGGTTTTATCAACATATGGAAGTTTGTCCCAACAAATAACCATCATTTGGCTAAAGAAACATTTCTGCACATCCATTCTACATCCGTCCTTCCTCAATTTGAACTTTTGCCCCCCTTATGGGAGTGGTCTGAGCAAGAGGAAGAATCCCATCAAAATTGAGCCTTAAGCGCTTCAATCAGATCCCCTCACAGGTGCCTAGTCACCAGACGCTGCAACTCGCAGAACTTAAGCCTTTCTTGGTAAGAGCACCAAGAAACTCGTTGGCCTCGGTTTTCTGTACTCGTTCCAGCAGCTCTACGTCCTTCCTAAATTGAGGCCTTCAGACCTATATGCAGTGCTCAAGATGTGGCTTGACTACTGCCTTGTACAATGGAATAATCACCTCCTTATCCATAATAGCAAAATTCCTGTATATCATTGACAAAATGATTTACAGGAATTCTGAGCTGTCTGCACTGTTTGAGAACTTCATATCCGATTGCACAATTACGTACAGATATTTTTCATTTTTCACTAACAGGAGTGTAGTATGTACCACACAGTGGGTACGTTACTCTGGGATTACTGCTACCCTTATGCAGTACTTTGCAGTTGCCAATGTTAAATTTCAATTGTCACCCAGTCTCCTTAACTTTTCTAGATCCTGTTACAATAACATACAGTCATTCATGTAATTAACCGCCCTGTCAACCTTGGCATCACTGCAAACTTGGACTTTAAGATATGCTTTCATAAATATCGATAAATATAGAAAATAGAAAATAATAATGGGCTCAAAACCCTGGGAGTTTCCCGGGCTCGGCGTTGGGCTGATTGTTGTCCACAAAGAGCAATATCCATTTATTAATGGATATTGCTCTTTTATTTATTAGTAATTTATTCATTTATTAGTAATTTACAACCATCCCTTTATCCATAGCAGCAACTTGCCCTTAAATGCCACACTGCTCCAATTTGTTCAGCAGTTTTTTTTTTATGGGCAACGGTGTCAAAAGCTTTCTTGAATCCAAGTATATGATATCAAAATTAATTTTTCCATCTAGTTCCTGTGTGACCACATCGTAGTATCCAATCAAATTGGTCAGACAAAATTTCCCCTTAACAAACACGTGCTCTGTCTGAAGTAAAATTGCAACCATGTCTAGATGATCCTGCACTACTTCTTTTACCAGTAACTCCATTAAACAGAGAATCCAGTAACTCTGGAATAGAAGTTAAGCTAACTGGTCTGTAATTACTCGTGTCACCCTTTGATGTGTGTGTGTGTGTGTGTGTGTGTGTGTGTGTGTGTGTGTGTGTGTGTGTGTGTGTGTGTGTGTGTGTGTGTGTGTGTGTGTGTGTGTGAATTGGGGATACATTTGCATATCTTTAGAGTGCAGGGGCCTCCCCCACATCCAAAGACGCCCTCATAATTATGGTTAAGGTTTACTTCCTTCCTTCGCTGGATCCCTTAATATAACTGGACAGATCTCATCCACCCCCCCCCCCCCCGACAGGTCCCGTTATGTTTAACTTCAACAATTTCTCTTCCACTTTCCTCTCAGTTATTACAAAATCATTTAGCGCTCTCTTAGAGTTTGATAAACCTCTGTCATTCCTTTCCCCAAAACATTCCTTATGTATAAATGTAGATGCAAAATACTCATTCTGTGTATTAGCTACCAGAGCAGGAGATCATCAACAGTCGAACCATCAATATCAAGTGGACCAATCTGATTTATCGCCTTTCCTTTTAGTGTTTATAACTGAGTAAAGAATTCTTTGCCAAAGATTTCTCGTAATCTGCGTTAGCTTGTCTAACCTCCTTTGTGACTTGATTACAGACCACTTTATATATATCATAGGCTTCTGTGTCGCCTGATGATTTGATTGCATCCCATGTATTTTTCTTTTTTGCCAAGAGCCTCATCAGTTCATATGACATCCATTCAGGCGTATACCTTGAAGAGTATCTATTGGTATGAAAAACCTAGTAGCTTCTATGATTAATTTCTGAATGCTTTCCATTTAGAATTTACTGTTGGTAACATCGTCAATGGGTCCCACTATATAGAATATAAAAAACTGTCTGAGATCACTGAAATTACCTTTACTAAAGCAAAATCTCTTCCCTTTACCCTTAATGGTAGTTACATATTTAGGTAAATCCCAAATCAATACACTGTGATCACTGCCACCTAGTGGTTCTTTTATCTGCCGATTCTTAATGTATGAATAATCACTGCTGATAATGAAATCAAGGATATTACTCCTTTTTTCCTCTCTAACATATTGCTGTAGAAAACAATCATCCAATAAATCCACAAAGGTCTCGCCAGTCTGTGAGTGACCAACCCACAAATTCCAGTCAATATACTATCTGGAAAGTTAAAATCCCCCATTATAAGACATCCTAATTTACAGGCCCACTCTTTTCTCTGTACAGTTGTACTCATTTTTCGTGTTTTCTACACGTATAGAAAAGAAAAGGAAACAATTTATATAGCATAGTACGGAAGAACTACCATAACAGGGAAATCCCAGTCCCTTTGGTTTACCGTTTATATTTGAAATTTCAACATTGGATACCCTGTTCATATGCTCACTCTGAATACGAGTATTACTTTTCATGTGCAACCGGAACTATTTTTCCTACTTATATGTATGGCGGAAAAATATTCAGTTCGCATATTTCATTTCTAAAACAAAAAAAAAATTAGGCTTCCAAGGTAACATGGAAACAAACAAACAAATACTCAAATTGTTTTCAAGAAAGAAATTCGATCCCGTCTGTAGAATCAATACTGCGGTAGGTAGCTCGCCGCCATGTCAAGGTTAAGTGTTTACAGCTTTTCTCCATATACTGCAGTTGTTAAAGACTGTATTTCGATTTTTTCTATAGAGTTCTGTATTCACATAGTTATCAAATTTAGAAGAACAATAAAAGAAAAGTTAACAACGGTCCATAGAATAAATTTAAATCAACGTAGGGTTTCTTTTGACCCGAGGTAGTACACAAGCAATGTTCGTGAAATGCTATTCACTAATTTATAAACCGTGTCAGTGAAAATATTTCTCCAACAGGACAGTTTTTAACAGAGAAAGCGATATTCGTCTCAAAAGAATGGCCGACATACGCTTCTCTGATTCAACAAACAGTATTTATACAAGGCTGGTCCATAATTGTCAATCTCCCAAAACCGAGCAGCCAGTCACGCAGTTTCTGATAGAAGATATTACGTTGAAAACGTCCTGCAAAAATTTCAAACTCGAAAGTTGTCTCCCACAAACTATCGGTTGAATATCACGCCACAAACGGTAGCTACCAAACTATTAAAGTGGTGCCACAACTTCTGTTAACATTTATTCGATGTAGAAACATTTTAGAACGATGTAGAAACGATTTAGAACGATGTAGAAACATTTGGTTGGCGCCACTTAAGTTCTTTCAGTTAATAGAAACGGTGATATAGAGCTCGCTCTGGTCTCTCAAGGTTACTTTTCTGGAACTGCATCAGTTTTAAAGCTGGAGGTGATTTGCTGTATACTATACAAGAAGCAAATTATTATTATTACGACTTATCTTCAGATCAGAATAAATATAGGAATGATGTCGCACATTTTACAGAAATTCAATGAATAATGAGAAGGAAAACATTATTTATTGTTTAATATAGTATAATCAGTAACTTATTTATTTTATTACAAAGATTGTCGAGGCAAAACTACATATTAACAGTCAAAAATTAAAATAAAACAAAAAGTGTGTTTGGAATTCTGTCCTTTGTCCTGTAGCATAGTTGCTTTATCTTCACAAAGAGACATTTTGGTTTTAAAATGTATTATTTCTAATGTTCTCTCTTTCACATAAGTTGCATACAGTTAAGGGAAGTTTCATGGAGCCGTTTCATGATTTCATGGAGCCACTTTCACATTTCATCCAGTTTTCAGTATTAAAAACATTTGGCTAATGCTCTCTGCAATGGACAGAAACCTTTATATCAGCTAAGTGTTTCTACTAAGATGCTGTGATGTGCGGTGTTTCTTACAGTTTTAGGAGAGATGCCGCGTACTCGAATGAAATGTTTTTAATTTAATGAAATAAATACTATTGAATTTAACAACAGCTGGCTAAATTCAATAGTTTTTATTTCATTAAAGAAACGATTCATATGCAGCACCTCCCCTAAAACTGTGGAAAAACGACGCCACATTTATCCTACACATTTACCCTAAGTAACATGTTTATAGTTTCTCAAAGCTTCTAATTCATGAAATTGCTGCTTTCCACCTCGGAATTTTTTTAAAATAATTCTTTTGAAAGTTATTATACAGCTAGCCTATCGAAAAGCGATTATCGCATACGAGGGGAGTTCAAAAGAGATTTGTATTCACTCAGAAGTAGTTGAGATTGAAGGTTGAAACATACAGGGTGATTCACTACTAGTGCGACAAACTTGCAGGAGGTGTAGGGGGCACAAAGACGAATCGGAATCACATAGCATTGCAGGGTCCGAAATGCCTTCGTCATGCGGTAGAGGACGTTGAACGGGAGGTCGCGTGAAAAGCGATCCCGCTGGAAGTCAGCATTTGCGAACCGGTTCCCGAGGCAGTAGGATGGACGAGTATTCAAACGTTGAACTGGCCGACATGCACCTTGAATTTGAAAGACCAAAATATAGGCTAAAGGTGATTTGGACATGTTTAAATTTAGGTGTGTACGGCTTTCGCTAGCGGATAGATGGAGGGGTGGAGACTGAAGAAGAAAGGCAGAAGTATGGGGTCAATAGAGAAGGCGGCCCCAGGTTTCAACCTGGGGCCTCCTTTATTGACCCCCATACTTCTGCCTTTCTCACTCCCCAGTCTTCAGAGGAGCAGGCTCACACCTTATGACAGCAAGTAGCTTTATGAGGAGGTTGTAATAATACTTCGCCACCACAGTACAGCCCTTTTGAAGGTAATCTGTTAATATTAACACAACGCTAAAAACTGATAGCATCACTTTGCCAACACTTGGTTTTGTTGGGGGGGGATTCTGCATGCTTCCATTGTTTTGATATTTGTTTAGTTTCGGGATCATGGTGATGGATTAAAGTTTCATTCATGGTGACTAGCCGTGAAAAAACTCCTCTTGCTTTTCCTGGCACATCGACAACATTTCATGTGCACATTGTTCCCTTTCCTTCTTCTGGTAAGAAGTCAGAAGTCTGGGAACCCGTCTAACAGACGCTTTACTCATATGCAATTGTTGGATGATGTTCTCCACAGACCCTACACTAATTTAGAACACTGCAGCTAGTTTTTGGCGCAAATACGGAGATCTTCCAAGATTAATGCCTCAATTTTTGTAACACTCTTCTGTTACAGCAGTTGCTGGGCGTCGAGGGATTTCTTCATTATGTACTGAGGTTCTTCTAATTGTTCATGCCAGTGTACAACACTATAACCTGGGGGGGGACAATCTTCTACATAAACAACAACAATTTCTTCGTGAATTGCTTTGGGTGTTTTCCCCTTGGAGAAAGAGGAATCAAATCACTGATATGCATTCCATTTTATCCAGTGTGACACTTCACTTCAGTCAGCGCTGCAAAGGAAAAAAAAAATGAACTGTCTGATCGAAACCAAAATTTGTGTGGCTAGTATAGAGATTAAGGTATAAAACAAAAATATTTTTTTTTTATTTCTATCACAAATACTTCTGGATGAATACAAATCTTTTCTTGAACCCACCCCTGTTGCATTTCTGTTTTTTCTTTCAAATGAAATGGCTTACGTTCCTTCCAAGAAATACACTGATGATACTTTTAGGCTAAAGCAAGGATGGGGAACAGCCTTCCCATTGAGGGAAAAAACAGCTCCTTAAGCAAAATTAAAATTTATAAATCGCAAAATCTAAACGGCACTACTTAGTCCAATTTAAACGTAAAATTCAAAATTTTAGCCCAAATATGACAAAATGGTCCGGACGACAAATAGCCTAAACTTAAAAATAAACTAGAAAGTTCTCAGAGTGTTTTAATTGGAACAAAACATCTTGTATGTATTAGCGGGAGGATATAAGCCAAAATTTATGTGCATGGTTATCAAAACATACTCGACCTTTACTGATGCATATATCTGAATCGTCTGACCCGGACATGCGCATAAATGCTGAGATAATGCATATAGTATCTGACTGAAAAAAGTCAGTCAGATAGCAATGATTATATTGAAGATGTCAGAGTCTATGGTTGTTTCTTGTGGTGGTATCGACTAGGTTCACTGGTCAAGGTGCATGGAATGTTATCAATTTCTTTAAAAAATACACGTTTTTTTCATAACTACAATACTCCCATTATTTTTGATAGGGTAGTGTATACTATCAAACCGTACCTCAATATTTGCGCGTATATCATAATTTCTGGCCATTGCAAATTTTACGGCTTATAAATATTATCATCCCCCCCACCAAATTAGCTTATTATTTGCGTTTATATTCCTTGCCAGACAGTTTACAAGTCACTATAGCTGTTTCTTGCAAATTTATTGGCAATTATACACATTTTTTGTGGCCAAGTACTAGATTGATCTCAAATTAAGCGCATGCCAATTCACGTTCAAGATACCAAGATTTTAACTGAATACGCGTGTAATCATCTCATTGGAGTGATAAATAAAATTTACCCGAAAACCATAGCTTTCACAATATATGATGCATGAATATTCGAATATTAGAAGCCGAACCTCAACGTCTTCTATAAACTCCATATTCCAGAGGTACAGCTTGAAGTGGTCTGAAGGTATCTTTTTAAGCCATTAGTATGGTAAAAATTTCTCAGTTCCTTCAGTGATGAATGAAAATCGAGTAGCAGACCGTTTGGTGGTATACACTGAATTAACCATCCTGTTTCTCGATCCACCCATGGACAAATCTAGCGCAATGAATGGTGATATCATCTTGAAATGGGAAGCCGTGTGCACGATCTTATAAACTTCTTAAAGATGCATCTAGAGGTCTCTTGATCATCCTTTTAGACATGACGGTGAAACCAATCCATACCATGCAGATGCTCGTCAACTCCGTGAGGCTGACATTTTTGCGAAATTCATAGTCAATTGGGTTACGTTCCTACATAAGGAGGAAAAAACATTGGCTGTTTTTCTTTTTATTTTTTAATAATTTATAATATTTTTATTCAGTTATTTTATCTATTTATTTGTTTGTTTATTGCTATTGTAGCAAAAGCCTGCAGCTTCCTTGCACTGTACGGCTAATATTATTCCCTATACAATTACAAGGCCTCAGTAGCCGAGTGGTTGTTGTTGTTATTTGGTTTTTAGGAGCATTAGCAACTAAGGCCATATTGCTCCAGGAATATGCGGTGGTCATTCCCTAACCTTTCCGCATCCTCCGTATTTGGTGGTGACGGGCTCGAACCCCGGTCTAATCAAGAAGCGTGTGCTAGGCACTGCTGCTCCTTCCCACCTGGCTACGGAGGCGCCTGTAGCCGAGTGGTCAGGAGTGGGAGTGCAGTAGCACACGCTCTTTGAGTAGACCGGGGTTCAAGCCCCTGACTGCTGAATACGGTCGATTTGCCAACCGGCACTGGACCAGCGTAGCAGATTGTGGTCCATTTCCATCAGCATGAACTGTTGAGGAGGCTTCCATCCTGCAGTGGGTTGATAATGGCTGCACTTTAACTTTTTACAATTACAGTCCAGTCCTCTACATTCCAGTTGAATCGAAATACCAATGACTCTTCGTTATCAACTTTTGTCTAAAACGACTAAACGAGTTTACAAATAGGACGATAGCTGCTTAACATATATATATATATAGGAGTCGGTTATAGTGATTAACATAGTAATAGAGGCATGTGATGCAAGAAAGCAAGCGTACGTAGCATCAGAAAAAAAAAAAAAAAAAGAAATGCACACAACTATTCCCTCTAAATGTCTGTCCAGTTAATCCTTGAATTTATTTAATTTTAGCTATCAACTTCCACAACGACAGTTGGAAATTTGTTCCAGCAATTAACCACCCGCTGGCTAAAGGCAAATTTCCGCACATCTATTCTACATCTGTCTTATCTTTGTCTTTGTATCATCTGCAAACTTCGACACTAAGCCTGATATACCTTCATCTCATCACAATTCACTGTGCTTAACCCATTCAAGGCCTTATACACCTCAATCAGATCACCTCGCAGGTGCTTAGTCTACAGCCGCTGCAATCTGCAGAACTTAAGCCTCTCTTGGTAAAAGGACCCCTCACCAACCTTGTTACCCTTCTCTGTACACGCTCAAGCAAATCTAATCCTTCCTAAATTAGCCCTCCAGACCTGTACGCAGTATTCAAGGCGTGGTCTGACCATTGCCTTATACAAAGGGATAATCACCTCCTTTTTCCTGCAGCAAAATTCCTATATACCATTGTCAAAACCCCATTACCTGCTCTTGGTGCCTGTCTGCATTGCTCAGAAACCTTCATATCTGACTGCACAATTACTCCCAAGTGTTTTTCATTTTCTACCACCGTAAGTGTAGTACCGCATAGTTGGTATGTTCCTCTGGGGTTACTTCTACTCATATGCAGTACTTTGCATTTTTCAATGTTAAACTTCAGTTTCCACTTCTCAGCCCATCTGCCCAAATTTTCTAGATCCTGTTGCAGTAGCACACTGCCATTAAGAACCCTGCCAATCTTTGTATCATCTGCAAACTTCGACACTAAGCCTGATATACCTTCATCAACATCATTGATAAATATACAAAATAGTGGGCCCAATATCAAACTCTGTGGGACTCCACTAAAAACATTAGTCCACGAAGAGCAGCGTCCATTGATTACCACTCTGTCTTCTCCCACTCACCCACCCTTTATCCATTGCAGCAACTTACCCTTAATACCATTCTGCTCCAATTTGTACAGTAGTCTTTCATGCGCAACAGTGTCAAAAGCTTTCCCGAAATCCAAGTATATGATATCAAAATTATGTTTTGCATCCAGTTCCTTTGTATCCACATCATAGTATCCAATCAAATTGGTCAGACAGGACTTCCCCTTAACAAATCCATGCTGTGTTCGAGCTATAACTGAAGTCTTGTCTAGATGATCCTGCAATGCATCTTTAACCAGTGACTCCATTATTTCACCCGGGACAGAAGTTAAAGTAACTGGTCTGTAATTACTGGTGTCATCCTTCAATCCCACTTTGTGAATTGGGGATACATTTGGACATCTCCAGTCCGTGGGGACTTCCCCTGAGTCCAAGGATGCTCTCATAATTATGGCTAAGGGTTTGTTTAGTTCCTTTGCCGGCTCCTCCTTTAATATAATTGGATAGATGCCATCCACTGCATGTGCTTTTCGCATGTTTCACTTCAACAATTTCTCCTCCACTTTGCTCTCAGTTATTACAAAATCTTTAAGCACCCTGTTACAATTTGATAAACGTCTGGCATTTTCCTTCCTTAATGACTCCTCATGTGTGAATGTAGATGCAAAATACTCATTCAGTTTGTTTGCTATCTGAGCAGGATCATCAGCAGCCGAACCATCGATATCAAGTGGACCAATCTGATTCATTCCCTTCCTTTTAACTTGAAGACTGCCTCTTTTCACATAAAAAAAACTTAGTTGGGATTGTTAGTGTTCAGTTATTGTACGAAGTTTTTTCTGAAAATTCCATATGGCAGTCGAAATCCTCATCGACGCCTTAGCTAATTTGACTTCCGTCCGTGATCTTTAATTAAGATCTGTCTTAAGGAGGTTTTTGGTGACTTTAATTTATTGGAAAGTCTTATACTTGCCTTTTGCGGTCTTCTTAAAGTCAATTTCGTAGATAAAGTGTTAGTTCCATTTGTAACTGTTCTTAGTCTAAAACAAATCTTGGGAAGTTTACCACCCTACCCGTAATTTAAGTCTGCATGGTTCTGTAAATGGTAGCTCTTGAGTGTGGATTGCCTTAACCCATTTGCGTTTTCATGTTTTGAATATAACATCACTATTTAATGAATTATCTTTATTGCTGCTAAGTACGGTGCACAGTACTAGAAACAATATTCGTCACAGCGACATGAACAGGAGTTTTACATTTAGGTAGAATATGATAAATATTATTAAATAAAATAGGAAAATGTAGAGAACAAATAAAAACATCTTTGCACATTACAACTGAAAACAATGGCAGGAAAGAGGAATCAAAATCAAACCAAGGATTTTGATCTAACAAACGAGGAAACAATTATTGTCTCATCCTTTCTTCAAAACGTAGATCTCTGTCAATTATCCCAATTACTTTTTTAAATGTGTTGTTAAACATAAAAAAAAAAATAGCGTCTCGTTGAATTTTGAGCTACTCTGTGTATCACTTATTAAAATATTTTAAATTAATCTTTAAACTTTGTGGATTGGCTCAGTTCCACTCTTAATGTCAAGGACATTAAGAGTGGAACTGAGTCAACCCAACTTACGACATTTTCATAAAAATGTCTTTCTTATGAGAAAATTATGCAAGTTGACGATTATTTTAAGCATTATGAACAAAGTAAATAAATAATAAATATTGGTGTATTCATTTATTTGTAAAAACTGATTTCGACAACTCAAAGATATCGACTTATTTTGATACGAATAAAAAAAAAGAGGAATTATCTTTTCTTAATTTCCCTAATTCGTATATAATTCTTAGCCATTTCAAGAAACAGTTCATTCTCTGTCTAATTTAAGAGTGATTATCTCCTGTTAAATACAACTTAGGCTGGCATTAACTAGGGCGACAAAAATCTTAAATATATTTGTTGTTGCTACTTGCGGATACAGTTTTTTCCCCCCTTCTGAAAATTAATTGGGCAGTTTCATCGAGCGATGCAGTGCCAAGGACCACATCTCGTAATCCAAAGAAACACGTGTTCAATTTGTGTTGTCATGGCGACAGACCACGGAAGAGTGGTACTGGCTGCTGTGGCCATGTTTCTTCCAAACCGACCACCAAGACACGAGATTATATTTCGCATAATACCTAAATAAAAAGGTACGTCATTCATCTAAATAAATATTTCAATAATCAAAGTTTTTTTGCCACTCTGAACAACACAGATTGTATTTCAACAATTTAAAGATAACCTTATTCACACAAGAATACATTAATCTGTAGAGCGTATCAGATATTTATTGATTCAGCTACTGCAAATCACGGTTTATAAAATCAATACTGTACAATGACCGGATAATTTTCTTGAATTACTTTGAAATAAAATGCAAGTTTTGTGCGCATGATGCCGACGACAACGTTATGCTCCGGGTGTAATGTAAGCCTCTTATAGTTGTGCAGTTTATTATCATTATGCCTAATAAGTTACTTATATTGCAATGATAATAAACCTAGTGTATTTGGACACGTATTCTGAGGCGTTAAAGCACCAGATACAGTGAACTACAGTTAAGATACAGTATGCAATTGCTTTTATTAACTATCTAAAATAAATATTACTGTTAACTATATCGATAAGTTCCAGGTCTTCAGAACACTGTTTAGAAATAAGATTATACTAAAGGTTTCCTCTCCTGAATCTTCCTGAGGAGCTTGGTAAACGGTTGGACCTTATTGTCAGCGTTAATAGATCTAGCAGTGCTCGAGACATTTCCAATTTTGTTCTTTTACCATCATTTTGTTGATGCTTTTGATTCAATTTTCAATAGATGCCTTATTCAAAAGAATAAGGTTCTCGTAATATTTTCGGTCTGTAAAACTAAAAGACCTTGATTAGTGAACGATTTCTAACCTGTTCATATATCTTACCCTCTTTTAAAACTGATGTAGAAAAGTTTATTTTTCTTTCTCTTAAAAAATAAAAATCTTCTATTATGGTTCTCGTTCAACATTTTGGTGTGAAAGACGTCTACACGGTAACCAATCTACCTAAAACCATGTTTCTTTGTCACGGATGCCCATGATGGAAGAGTTCAACTTGATGTTGCGTATACCTGTATTTTGGTGTTGTTTTTGGCTCCATGACTGCGAATGTTTTCTCTACTATACTTTTATATCTATTAGAGAATTTCTACTTCGCTAGCGCTTCTTTCTAAGAGGGTTCACTCGTTCATAATTATCTTCAAAAATATGCATCTTCTGAAATTTCCCAGTGTGACTTTTTCAGCCTTTGTTTCCCCCTCCCATTCTTCCTTTAATTCACTAACACACATTTTTTTGAAACATCTGGTTTTCACAGACTACTGTGACACACAAACAGATTACACAAAGCGGAGATGGGAGGGCCCTGGGGCCGTCAGACAACGAACAGTACCCTTATCCTCCTTTAATTCTGCTTGATTGATTTGTCATTCATCTCAACGATTTGAAGCCTCAGTAACTGCTGCACAGATGAAGCTACCTCTATTAATATAAAGAAAACTTCCCCACCTTTGGATGATTCTGATGAATCTGTTTATTATTATTATAAATTTGCATACTAAACATGAGACATTGTTTCGTGTTTCTTTCATTTCTTCGCACGAAGCATAATATAAAATCAAGACAATATCACCAAAGCAAATCAGCACGTGAGGCACTATCTGGTCTTATTACAAATGCATGTCTTAAGGGAAACAATCTGGCTATCCCCTTTCCCCACTCCTTTAAAAGGCTTCAGTAAGCTTCCCGTCATTGACAAAATTCAACAAGGGACTCTCCAGATGTGTCAAACGACGCTATCACTGAGTTGTTGATATCAAAAGGTTGATACCCTGTGATATCAAAAACCCACCAACTTGCTTTTCACTCTCAAATTCACCCAGCTCATTTCCAAGTGGCATGATTGAAAAGCGAAGGGGAACAACTATAAGAGTTTCATGTAGAAATTTTTAAGAGCGGCCAGATTTTTTTTAATTATTATTTGTTTTAACTCCCGCGTAAAATTATTAAATTGTATCTAAATACTAGTTTGGTTTGGAGTTTGAAGCTGTAGCAACACAGGCTATAATAGCGGTAAATGAATAAAAATAGTAAATGATTATAGCGAACAAGAAAATTGGTCACCATGCAAAAAAAGGCCTTTTAGGCTACATAAGAATAAAATATTACCAAAAAAGTATAAACGATTTATACATAAGTATATATATAATAAAAGGGCATATTTTAATTAATCTAAACAAGGTTGTCAATTTTAAAGTTAGAAATAGCCGACACGTGGTCATTGTGAGGTAGTATCTGGCCGAGTATATGACCGAGTATATTTAGGCAGATGGCTAGATGCGATAAAAGATATCCGTCGCTCGTGACCAAAACGTGGACATTCAGTTAAAATATGCTTGATGGTTTCGCAATTGTCACACACAGAAGGATCACTAGCCCTCTTCAGAAAATAATGCGTAAGACTCTCCTATGCGAAGACGAACAGGATTAACTTCTCTCTAAGGTTGCTGTGCAGACTAGACTGCCACGTTTGGATTACAGGCTTAATCTGGTACAACTTGTTTGTGAGCTGTCCGTGACATGATTGTTGCCAATGGGAGTTGAATATATTATGTATTACTTGCCTGTAGTTATATAGGGGACCAACACACTGATTCCTCTGATCTGGCTAAAGTACCTGCCAGATCATTACTACAGATCCCAATGTTGCATGGGATTTAGCAGAATCGGATGTCAAATATAGATTCATAAAGAGAATACAATATCTGCAGAACCCTGGACAGGACTGGATGAGGATTATTTCTCGTCATTGATATAACCAGTAAAGCACTTAAATAATCTGTATATTACCATAACCTTTGATAATTATTAGTTTCAATGTGGTTCAAAGCTAGCTCTATAGCATAGAGCTAGCTAGATTCCCACTCCACTCGTGGGAATCTTCTCGGATACTGTACTGTCTGGGAAGACTGCAGCGGATTCCACAAATGATTTTGAGCCATCAGCGAAGACAGAGAGATGAGCATATATTACATATTTTATCTATTGTGCCTCCAGGGCAACAAGTCTCCTGAACTTGACACACCGGAACAACAGAAGATAAGGCAAAATAATGAAATATATCATGGTCCTACGGACATTGAACCGTTCACTCTTTTGGATCTTGGAGCTGCTATTGGTGAACTAAATAGTAAGAAATGTCCAGGCACAGATCTGATTGAGAACCTTATTATAGTCAATTTTTTTTTTTTTATCTTTACCCACAGATCTTATTAAATCTTATGAATAAATGCCTCCTAGAGGGGCTTTTTCCTAGGCAGTGGCTCTGTTAAAGATCCTTCATAAGCCAGGGAAACCAACATCTGAACCTCGTGCTTATATTCCTATCTCGTTGCTGGCGAACGTAGGAAAATATTTGAGACTTTTAAGCCCCAAGACATCAAAAAATGCTAGAAGAAAAACAACTCTGTTCTAAATTTCAGTTTGGTTTTAAAAAGGGAAAAATCAACTGAGGAAGCAATTACAACTCTGACTTCTTTTGCACAAAACTCTGCATCCAAATATGTCCTGGCCGTGTTTGTGGACTTCGAGGGTGCTTTTGACTCGTTGTGGGGGGAGAGCTCTCTCAGGTTCTTGAGGTCTGCAAATTGCGACGATTTCTACGAAGTCTTACGGTCTTATTTTTGTGAACGTTCAGTCAAGGTTAGTGCTAAGCATCTTACTTATAATTCTCAGGTTTCCAGAGGATTCCCCCAGGGGTCGATGTTGGGGCCTCTCCTCTGGAATGCAGTCCTGGATCAATGGCTCTTGAGAACGCATCACAATGTAGTCAAAATTGCTTACGCTGATGACCTGGTGGTGGCTATCTAAGGGAGGTCATGAAAAATTATCGATGATTTGTTATCCTGGGCCAATACTAACAAACTGAAAATTTCTCAAAGCAAGACAAAATTTATGACTTTCGGCAAACATTTTAATTATAACAGACCTCTTAGGATCCTACTCAATAATATACAGATACCTTATGTACCTCAGACCAAGTAGCTAGGTGTTCTATTAGATGATAGGATGAGTTTCCAGCCACTCAAATTAAAGAACAAAATTCGGAATTTTACTGCATCGGTGGTCAGGATCTCCAGGAAAGACTGGGGTATGACTAAGAAAACTTTATTATTATACTACAAAACAATTTTCCTGCCTGTGGTATCCTATGCAACTAGTGTCTGGCACCAAAACGTTATCAAAGTAAAGGTGAAATCTAAGTTAATTTCTTTGTAGAGATCCGTATTATGACGATACTTATAGAACCACTTCAAACAATGCCCTACAAGTCTTAGGAGGAGTGATGCCCTTAGATCTATACATTATATATCGTGGAATGCTGTACAAACTAAAGAAGGGCTTTTAGATTATTGTGCATGCCATAACATCTGATCCTGCAAATGATATAAAACAAGAAAAGGTTAGAATTTGGAGAGAGCTAACAGGAACATGGCAACAAAGATGGAATGAGAGTCAACATGGCCTAACCACAAAAAAGATATATTCAACAAGCTGATTACTTAGCATCTCCAGGTATAAAATTGTGGTTCACGCCTAAAATGTATACCTCCTATTTGTTAACGGGGAATAGCTCTTTGAGCGTGGTTTAGAGCCGGGCCCGTTTTGTACTTGTCGCGGATTTGAGACCTGGGAACATGTTCTCCTGCATTGTCAAGAGAATGTACAATTTAGGCACACACTATTGAGTCTGGTTCCAGAATTATAGGAGGAGAATGTCTGTAGCCTCATCCATCGATGGGAAAAATGTGTAAATCTGCACGGTGGCTATGTATAAAAGGACTAAAACCTGTGCCAAGAATCAACAGGCTAGCACCTCTGCAGCTAGGTCAGGGCGATTCTTTATTGAACCGCCCTCGTATTTAATACCCAGTAAGTGCCAATTACTATTAATTACCCGAATCTCATAGTTATGTTAACGTGCATTACAATTCACAGGGAACAAAGAAAAATTTATAAGCGTAGCTTTTAAATACTCGGGAAACGGTATAGCCTGTACAGAAAGTTTTTCATCCACTGTTGCTAAAAATTAATTCTTGAAGAAATAAGAAAAGTAATATTTCCGAAGAATTCAATATTTACATCATTTATATATACATAATTAATAATTTAATGTAGCTGATGTTCAACAATCGCCTTGCTATAATTTCTAAATCCTTTGAACGTTGGAGTAAACCGAGAAGAGAATTCTAAGGAGGGATTGAAGCAGGTAGCAGCCCTTAAATGACTTTTCCACAAATTTATCTTATTAAAAAACAATAATGCCCTTCCAAGTCAGCATACAAAGCAACTATACGGTCGCTTTTTTTTTTTTTTTTTACTTGGACTGACTTTTTTTCAGCGTTATTGCGATTGCAGCAGATTATAGCAATTTTTGCACTTGAAATTATAATTTAAGATTCTCAGTATCTGTCGGTCTAATTCTTAAAGTCTGTGTACAGATAATGTGATCCATTGGTGTAGGGCCAATATCGCAGCAGATAAGCTAATATAAATATCTACTAATATTTGGACAGCCATAAGTTCCTGAACTTCTCTGGTGCAATTTTAATTAAGAGTATGTGAAAAATACTAAGCTTTGGTGTAAGTGCCCGAAATCTTGGGGTTTTTTCCCTCTTCGAAAAAATTACTCATTTAATTCAATATGTTTGCATATATGAAGACAATTCAGATGAATATCATATCCTACTTATCACACTTACTAAGATTATTTAATGCTAAGTTCTGAAATATCAGAAGTAAGGGGTACTTTGCAATGAAGAACGGTCGATACCTTGTCTCCATTGCCGCCCACTTCTATTTAAGTATTAGGTGGCAAATGATAAAAGAAAGCAATTTTATAAAGCATCAGCAAAAAAAAAAAAAAAAAAAACCCTTCCCACATCACCTCTCCGTCCCCCTCCAATAACTTTTATAGTTCTCCCTTGAATTTATTCAAACTACCCACCTCTACAACAGCAGATGGAAGTTTGTTCAAACAATCAACCAGCCACTGACTGAAAGCAAACGTCTGCACAGCTATCCTGCCATCCTTCCTGAATTTATACCACCTCATGTGTGCAATCTGAACAAGAGGAAGAATATCAATTAGCACTGAGCTTGCTGAATCCATTCAAGGCCTTAAACAGATCAGCTCACCTCGCAGAGCCTACTCTCCAAACGCTGCGATTTGCACAACTGAAGCCGTTCCAGCAGACTACAACCTTTCTAAAATGAGGTCTCTAGGCCTGTAGGTAGTACGCACGATGATGCCTGACCATTGCCTAGTACAATTGGATAATATAACATCTCCTTATCCCTGCTAGCAAAGTTCCTGTATATCATTGACAAAACCCATTAGTTGTCCTGGCAGCCTCTCTGCACTGCTCAGAGAACTTCATATCTGGCTGTACAATTAACCCCAGGTCTTTTTCATTTTCAACTAGGCCGAGTACAGTTCGTACGTTATTCTGGATTTATTGTTACTCACATGCAGTACCTCCATTCGTTAATTTTAAACTTAAACTGCCATTTCTCAGCCCATTTACCTAATTTTTGACCTTGTTGCAGCAGCTACCCTGATTACTATCATTAACCACCCTGCCAACCTTTGTACCATCTGCAAACTTAGCCATTAAACCTGATCTACAGTCATCAATATCATAAATAAATATAGAAAACAATGGGTCCACCATAGAACTCTGGGGAACTCCACTAATAATATTAGTCCACGGAGAGGAATACTCATTAATAACCACACTCTGTCTTCTCACACACAACCACTCTTTATCCATAACAGTAACTTATCCTTTATGCCATACTGCTCCAAATTTCCAATTTGACAGCAGGATTTTTTTTATTAACAGTATCGAAAGCGTGAAATCCAAGTATATTATATCAAAATTATTTTCTGCATCATAGTACCTAACCAGATTGTTTAGACAAGATTGCCCCTTGACAAATCCAATTTTGATCAATATTAAATAATAATAATTTAAGCGACGTTGCTGAGTAGTAAATTCAAGAGTGCAGTAGTACAATCATTGTAGTTTAGAATGATTCGAGCCCACATGATCCCTAAATACAGTTATTGATTAGTTTTAAAATTCCTTATCCTTTATGGTCATGCTGGAGCATTTATTTTATTTCAGCAAAGGCACAGCCAAGCCCCACATAATTCGCATGTTATCAGCAAAGAGTTAAATGAGATGGCTTTGGAAACTATGATATTTGATGTCCGTCTGGCGAATCGATATCATCTTTTGTTTTATGCTCTAGTCTAATGAAAAACGAACGTTTCCGGCCAGAGAACCTTTTCGATTCCTGATTTCATCGGTCGACTCCAAATTAAAATATTTTGTTTCATCGTTCTCAATAACAGAACATTGTGATTGACAAACAAATATATTTCTAACCCGCTTTCAAAATTGGAACTTTGGATTTCAAAAATAAAATTATTTGTTTATCTGTAAATCTCTCAGCATTACTGTAACAGATGAGCTTGTTTCTGTGGAAGTCCGACTTCTCGCGGATCTCCTAGGTTCGCGGATCAGTTTGTGTGTTACTGCTCTACTGGATTGGATGTTTATTTCTGTTGCTAGGCGTTTTCCTTCATGAGCCACATTACTTTTAACCATGTTAAGGTTTCCTTCTCAACACGATTTTGTTGAAATACTGAAGGCAGTCCATCCTGAAGCAAACTAATGTTAGCTCCTTTGGTTCTTAGTTCAAATGGTTTGATTTTTTGGTTCTGGATGTAAAACCAAATTTTCTACTTCATATATCAATTTCTGGCTGACAGAAAGTGAAGGCACTGAAATGAGAGCACTATATTCGTTAGAAAAATGCAAATTAAAAGATCACAACGCGCGTTTTAAAAACTTACGGAACGTTTCTGGATCATCTGTGAGGAATCGGAGATTGTTAGCTTTAACGATATTGATTGTCAGTCTTTCAGCAGTTGGAAGATAGCTAAGTCCAAATAGCAATTCTCCGTTGTCCTGAAAACACAAAATCAGTATATGAAGCGGACAGACAAAATACAGCTTTTTTTTTTTTTAATAATTAAATTCCTGTTAGATTTCGGAATTAAAATAAAGCATGAGTTACGCAAAATCCAACAAATATAGAAAACAAATTGTACTGTGCACGTCCTTTTCCCCACATCAGGTATAAGTGTTAAATCTACGTCCAATTCTGGCGTTTCTAAACGATCGGCACCAATTCTTGTGGCACAATGCTGCTAGCATAATGGTCAGGCAAGTATAAGCCTCTCGGTTCCACCAACTCAATCCTTCTACCCTTATATTAACTCTCCATAATTTGTGTCAACTCAACGCCTATACTATTTTACGTTAAACCACTAGCCATTAACAGAGGTTTGACATAAAATATGACATAATCTCGACCTGAGTATATGCTTCCGTACATTTAACTGTTTGACGATTTTATCATTCTGACATAATAGCTATAAGTTTATTGTTTGACTGTCAACCAGAATCTTTATCTGAAATTAAATAATTTCGCAAAGTTTGAAAGAAGAGTATTCAAATAAGAAAAGTTAAATGTCCACTCTACTAGGAAAGAATGTTATTATACAGTGTTATTGACATTTCTAGCCTTTCGGTGATTTCCAACATGATCTTTTATCAAATTACAGGAACCTATTATTTGATAAAGAAAAAAACCGCCTGGACAATCACGAGAAATATCTGTAGTGTGGTGGGTAATTTTCAAGGGTCAGAAAATGTAAAATTAGTTCTTGTCACATTATATTTACGAGGATAGATGCTATTATCCTTTACGAATTTATATAAGAAATACTAAACGCGAGAGGGAATATATTACCTGTCTCGGCTCTGTAAAGTCAAGTGTGTGGAGTTGCTCTTCAGCATTGGGAACAATCTGTAGCTCTTTTAGCGAAAAAGTCACCTGCCCCAGCTCACTGTCGTTGCTGTATTTTTCCTCATCAAAAGCAGCTATCCTAACAACAGACTCTTTTATATCATGCCTAGTTAAATCCATCACAAAAGTCTCTTTAAATAAAGGGTGCTGAGTTTTCTTTTTGGTTCCTGTCTTAAACTCGTACAAATAAGGAGCATTGTTCTTTGACCATCTCTTTCGTCCCTTTTCCTTGAACATTTGTAAAATAAGGTAAGGATCTCCAGTGCCACCATACTGTTTCGGAGGAAGGTATTGAGCTTCCTGTAGGTCAGAAAGATGAAAATATCGAATTATTTAACTCATTAATTAATTGCATATAGCTTTAAACACCAAGTAACTCAAATTTGTTTATTTTCTCAAGAAATATCGGCATAGCATAAGAAGTATAACTGATTAAAACTAGTCTAAAATATATACAGTATTTACAGTTCTATAAATATTCTATCGTAGTTCTTTTTAAAGGAAGTGTGGACAACTGTACAGAAAAAATAATTTAACCTATTGTCAAAATTTAGTACAAATGTGTCTAAGATTATTCTAGTCCTGAAATTTGGAGAAGATCGGAGCTATTGTGCTAAATTTATATCAATGTTCCTGTAGATGGGGAGAGCTGGGGGTATTTAATCTGAATCTAGTTCCAAATTTCACCAGCCATATAAATTTATATTTGTCTCAAAGATGGTGGAACTTGGAAAAGGGGTTGGGAGTTATAGAACCACTTGCGAAAAATTGCAGCACTTGACAGAAAGTACGCTGAAAATCTTGTGTATATCAAACTTATCAAGAAATTCCCAACCATCCGAAACATATTTACAGGGTTTTTCAAACTGCTATCTTCAAATTCCAGAGGTGAACATCTCCCACAAGACAAATCTGCGTAAACGTTTTCCGTATCTCGCATAGTTTCTGCATTATGGTGTTTCAAAACTCTGCTGTCCAAACTTGGATGCATTTTATTTTTTCTTTGATTACATTTATTTTACTTTTAAAGTTTGTTGCATTATTTATAGCAGTTGTTGAAATTGTTGTCCATCCACGTCTGTGTACAGGACATAACGATGTATCACCGACTGGCAAAACCTCAGTCCTGGGTCTTTAATGAACGCAAGAGGCTGGGCTTCCTCTCTAACCTCGAACACAAAGTTTTTAAGATGTCCTCGGAGTAATAAGTCAAAGGGATTAAAATCCGTTAGCTACGAAACAAGGCCTTAAATTAACCAAATGCTCACGTGCCAGCAAGATAAACTGTGCTGATGCACTACCGTGTATAAAACACATTCTCTGGTGAATTTGGAGAAGCATGTCCTTAACGCCACTTGTTAAATGAAAAGTACTGTTCACAAGCACTTTGTCCCTGTGTCGTATCTTTTTTTTTTTTTTTTAAGAATCTATAATTTAGATTCTTCTATGATAGCTGGATTTCCGTTTTATGGAAATCCAGCTATCACAGAAGAATAGACATGTTAAAGAACACGTACAGAAAAAAAAAAAAAAGTCTCAAGGATTTTATCATAAAAAATGTCAAAACCACATCCTACACGCACCGGGAACAGTAGAAAAAATCCGATAAATTTCCGTCTCGTTAGCCGGGTGCGACAAACATCCGTAAGTTCGGGGGAAGAGACTTCCTGGAGGACAACTCCACATACACTCTAATATTTAGCAGAGAAGCTTTAATGCTATGCAGTGTTGGCTGAGAGTATATTCAGAGAGTATATAAATTATCGATGTACGCACATTTCAGACATTTCGTTGGATTTTTTTTTTTTTTTTTCGGGATTTTTGGCGAAGGCCAACTCCACATACACTCTGTAATATTTAGGCATCTGTGAACGCGCATAAAAAAGCATCAGGAGTTTGTCCTCAAAAATAATAATGTAAAAACGACATCCTATATTTACGTGGAATTATTCGAAAAAATGTAATGAAGAAGCCAATTAATCCTACATAAGTTAAGAAAATAGGCCGAATGCTACTCTACACGTAACAAGCAAAAAGAGATTAAGTAGAAAAAGAAATCTGCTGTAATGGCATCAAACATCTACTGTGTGAAAAAAAAAAAAAAAAAAAAAAAAAAAATCACCAGAGTAGTCTCATTCTTATACGATAAATATACAGCACAGCTCTTTAACGAGAAGTACATTATTTATTTGGAAGGCGTGCGATTATGCAAAATAATTGTTTTAAGGGATTATTTTCTTCACTGGTAGTTTTTGAAGTTTGAAGACCCGTAGTTAATATAGTAGTAGCATACAAATGGCAAATGAACGTTGCCAACAAATAGTTACAATTTCAATTTATAAATAATAATTGCTATAAAAAGCGAATTCAGTACAAGCAGCAATACAGTAACCTATAACATTTAAATTTGACGATCCCTCACAAATGGACGTGTAATTCGCCAATGAATAATACAAGCATGCACCGTTTAACTGTATGAATAATTATCTCCAGGTAAAGTGAATTACATCGTTCTATTTTACATTATAACACGTTTTAATTTCGTTACTTTTTGAACAACATCCTACCGAAAACGTCTTCCTAACAAATGGATGTAATTATTAAGAAGGATGCATTTCTTAACAGTAGTTTCACACTGAACGTTAAACGAATTTTTAAAACAATATTATCGAACGGGTGTGTAATCAGATAAAATATATTAAACAGCAAAATATAATAAATACAATTTTGAACAGAGACAAATCCATATCGCAATAATATATGCTGGCCAGTATTTATAAATTAATACTAAAACAGACTCCATATAAAAACATAAATGATTGCAGAATACCTAATTAGTAAATTTTATTAATGACGTGTAATTTAGGGTTTTGTGATATCTGCAGTTATTTCAAAATAATGCCGACTAAAAATAAATTTTGATGACTGCAAACGCCTTTCTATAGTTTACTGCAAAATAAAATAAAAATATAAGTTAAACGCGGTAAAATGTAATAAACTAAGATTGATCAAATCATTAGGAAAAACGGTCACATCTTTCAGCTAACAATTCTGCAGTCCTTTTTAATAGTAATAAAAATATTATGACGTCCGGTTTGCACAACCTAATAAAAGCGTTTGCTATTTTTTTTATTTATTTATTTTTTATATATTTTCAAATAGGTTTGCTTTATTTTCATTTGTATTTTGATTTTATACGAAGAATTATATAAAACTTTTGCATTTTCAGTACGTATCATTTTGCAACAACTGCAACCAGCTGTACTGAAGGATGAATGCCAATTATCTGATTTTGCTTCCTTGGCCAATTTAGATGTATAAGTAAGGTCTGTCTTTATTAAACAATGACAAACCTCACAAACTTACAACACCCAAATTCGAAACTATCTATTCAATGTATTTGGAATAAGATATCCTAACATGATTTTTTTTTAAATTTAACATTAAATAATTGAATTATTTAAAATATTTTTAAGATTTTAAATAAGTACTTAAAATAATATACTAATACATATATTAATTTAATTTTATTTATCTTAAAAATATTTAAGATTTCAGTTTACTCAAAAACGGGTTATTAGTATTTGCAACCCATAGCTTAATTCGATACTTTATTAATATTCTTCACCACAGGTTTTAGAATATGGGATACATATACAAATGTTAAATACGTACCGCCAAGAGCATATTAATCTGAGCGGAGATCCACAACTAAAGCAGGCTAAGCGAACGTCATCTCTAGTCGGATTAGTGTCAAATGGGCACATATCGACCCACTTGACTTATTATTCAGATACACTCGTTAAAACACAAATTCACAGTCAAGCTGCATGTTCATAATCATACATAATGCCGTTTTACCGCAACATCCCGAGCTAGCGGACAATTTATGTTTGCAATTAAAGTGACCAAGTTACGCTTTTGCTTCGATGTCGGACTCCATGTTGAGAATATTTCCGTGGTTTACCATGAGAAGAACACAACAAGATGTCCACGAATATATGGGACCATCAAAGAAGTGTAGGGATTTTATATAGCTGTTTTCAGAAGTATTAAATGAGAAACTTTTTTTTTGCTCAAAATGAAGATTAATTTATCCTTTTTTTTATTCATTAATTTTTTTGAGGATTCATTTCTATGATGATCCAACGACATTCTTTATCACTTGTAAATTTATTGTTGTTGTGCTAGGGTTTTAGGAGCATTGGCAACGAAGGCCATATTGCTCAGTGCGTCCTTACTGTCTGTAAATTGCGTGTGTTGTGGTCGATTTTCTGTTTTCTAGACGAAAAATCCATTTTACCCTCGCCTGAGACCGACTAACTCAGGCAGGTTGTGAAAAAGGCCCATAAAAACTCCAACGCCATCGACAAGACCGAACTCGGGCCTTTTCCACCTAGTGTGTGGAGGAAGGCGAGTCTACCAACTGTGCTAACCAAAACAACCAGATTTATTAACATCACTCCATCCGAAACTAGCTGCAGCTGTGTTTGAAGATCTCAGGCGAAGCAATAATGAAGGAATAATGATAAACCATGATAAGGCAGCCGAAAATCTTAAAGAAGACAAGGAAACACTCATTGTACGAAGGATAATGTTTCAAAGAAGTCCACATATTTTACAAGAGATATTCAACAAAACCAGGAGTTCCTGAAACCTCAACATATTTTTTAGCAAAGAATGGCAATGCTATCCATAGAAAATAAAGTTTATACAAAAAATCTTTCCAATCATTTGCGGCTCAATTGTGTACGGTATTGTAATAATATTTCTATTATCAGCATACAATAATAAATAAAGTACCATAATAAATATTTCTGCTTCCTCAGGGTTAAAAAGTTTCGGTAATACTTGTTAGTACACTGGGTCCAAAATTATTTGTATTATGTGATAGGTTTTTATTTTTAATGAAATGGAAAATCAGACTTTCGTCAAGGAAACCCATACATAATCCACCCGAGCTCGGCAAATTGGATCACGGTGGAAAAACAACGACAAAAGGTAGCAGCTGTTAAATCCTGTACGCGGCGGAATCTAACCTACATTTTCTCAAAAGATGAAAACATATTTTATATACGATGATACCATATTTTCCAAAAAATATGATATCATCATCCAAATTTCGGTGGGCCCTCTGGGAAAAAGAATATAGAAAATTGTTTAAATACTAGCAATACGAGTACAACCACAAAGACCTTTTAATTCAAGCTTTTAATCGACTGAATTGGATATTCCTAGTCTACCTTCAGTTGATATACGTATTTTCTATCTATTTTCTACTACAGATAGTTGTAGGAAGACAAAAAGCGATGAAAATGATTACATACTGAATAAATGTACAAAAGTCTATGATATCTATATGGATATATAAAATGGACTCACCCTTAAAACAATAATTAACTGGCCAACGTTGCGGTCTTCTTCAATCCTGTACCGTACCCCGAAAGACACCTGACCGTAGTTTGTCTCAGCATCACCATTAGGTATAGGAGCATCTAAAGATGTTTCGCTCTGAAAAATAAACGACATTCTTCAACTGACATACATAATCTTTAGGATAATTGAATATCTCTAAAAGCAGATTTTTTGTACACTACGTATCCCACAATAACTGATAGCGATTTTTCCCTGGCGGAGTCTGACATAGGAAACAATATTTCAGCAGTTGGTGTTGGGTGCCCTTAAAGAATGAGCCTTCACTCTAAACTGTACTGTGGTCAATACAGCGGGAGGGATTCAAAATAAGCTCATTTTGGCTTCAAGAGAGAATTTCTGTAGAGCTAAAAAAAAATAGTTTCTTCAGACGAAACCTTGAAAAGAGGAATCACCGGTGATATTACCTAGGCTATCCACTATAATCCTGAACTAATGCAAGGAAATGTGGTTTGGTAGCACACAGCATTTCCTACTCACGAAAAGACTGAGATCAAATAACTTGATTAAATGTATATAGCTTCTATTCGTTAGTAATTTATATCAACTCAATGCTACGTGGAACACATAAGTATTGACAACAATGCGCAATACAAAGTTTCTGCAGACCTTTGCAAACATCCTTTCCCATGCAATTGGCAACTATTTTTCGAGCTAACCTTCAGGTAAACTCTGGAAAACGAATAAATCGGCTGTGAATTGTCCGTTCCGATATTCCCTGTCAGAGACTTGGTAATTTGGAATCTCCCCTTTTCGATCTTCTCTGGCTTAAAATCTCTCTCTACCTCATTGTGTCAAATTCATCTGTTGTCTCTACCGTTCTCCCAACTCCACTAACCACTTGGAGCTCTTTGACTTCCTCTCTTTGCAACTTGACTTTCTCCAGTCCAACTTTCCTAACAGTGAGGTAATTTTCCTTGGTGATTTTAATGTTCATAACTCGAGCTGGCTTTCGTTTTCTAGTCACACCGACCCGGCTGGTCGAGATGCTGAGGCTTTTGCAATTACTAATGACCTTGCACAAATTGTTCATTTACCTACAAGAATACCGGACAATCCTAACCATACAACAGCTTGATCTTTTTCTCACAAACAACCCTTCTAAGTACACGGCCGAAGTGAGTGGTCCTTTAGGCACCTCAGTTCACAACTTGGTAATTGTCTCTTCTCCAATGGAGCCTTTATCTCATGGCTATTCCCAACCTCGTATTGTTTGGCATTACAAGAATTCAAAATAGGACGACCTGCGAGATTTCTTTTCTTTATTTCCTTGGTCGGATTAATGTTTCAAAACTTCGATGTCAACATTTGCTCAGATCGTGTCAGAAAAATTATTCTTGTAGGAATGGAATCGTAATTGGCTTGTTTCCAATTCTTCAGTTTCATTTTCTGCCTACACGAACCAAAGTTCGCAATAATTGTAAAGCAGTTATTAATCAGTCGAAACTAGATTTTGCACTGGCTAAGAGTAGAAAACTTGCTTCTTGCCCTAATGGTAGCTGAGCATTCTGGTCTCTTGCCAAAGCTATTGGCCGCAACTTTTACCCATCTCTGCTCCCACCTCTGTCCAAACCAGATGGTTCTGTTGTCACTTCAGCCAAGGATAAAGCTGACCAAATAGCATCCCATTTTTCTTCCAACTTACGTATTAATGATCTTGGTAAATACACCTCCCACCATTCCTAGCACGCTCCATTCAATGCCTCTTGTGTTCCGTCAAAAGGATGTCAGAAGGATTTTGACGAATCTTGATGCTAAGAAAGCTCCGGGTCCCGATGGTATTTCTCCACTTGTTCTCAAAACCTGTGCTCCTGAACTTACTCCTATTCTTTGCCGCCTTTTTTCACTTTATTATTCCAAAGGTGTTTTTCCTTCTGCTTGGAAATTTGCTCATATCCAGCCAGTTCCTAAAAAGGGTGATAAATCTCTCGCATCCAATTATCGTCCCATTGCAATTACGTCTACTCTTCCTAAAGTAATGGAGAAATCAATTAACCACCAACTCTTAAACTACCTAGAAACCTTCCGTCTGATCAACGATCGCCAGTATGGATTCCGTCAGTGTCGATCCACTGGTGATATTCTGGTTTATGTTACCCATTTATTGACAAATTCAATGGAAAAGTTCGGTGAAACACAGGCAATTGCTCTTAATATCTCAAAGGCTTTTGATCGTGTTTGGCATAAAGGTCTTCTAAATAAGCTTCCATCTTATGGTTAACAAGTGCTTTTTGTAATTGGTTATGCAGTTTTCTCCCTGATCGCTCACTGAGGGTGATGGTAGATGGCTCTCTGTCTTCTAACTTCTCCACTAATGCCGGTGTCCCCCAAGGTTCAGTTCTTTCCCCCACTCTTTTCCTCTTGTATATTAATGACCTTCTTCCATTGACTGAAAATACTATCCATAGTTTTGCCGATGATAACACATTGCATTCCACTTTCCAGTTTTCAATCAGCTTCAACTTCTCGAATATCGGCTACCAATTCCTTAAATGCTCATCTCCAGGTAATTCTCCAGTGGCGCAAAGACAACGTAGTTTATTTCAAGCCTTCTAAAACTCAGTCTTGTCTTATAACTCGCAAAAAGGATTCTTCTGCTCCTATGCTTATCTTTAGTGACACTCCGATTTCTAGGCAAGTTGATATATCTCTTTTGGGCATTACCCTGACTTCTAATCTCTCTCTCTTGGCACAAGCACATTTCAAATATCACTTCCTCTGCATCTAAAAAACTTGGTTCTCTCTCTCTCTTTCGCTCTTGGCGTTACTTTTCTTCCAAACAGCTGTTCACTCTGTACAAATCTGAAATCCGCTCGCTCTACAATGGAATATTATTCCCACATCTGGGGTGGTGCCCCCAAAACCTCTCTCAGGCTTCTAGATTCCGTTCAGATGAGGGCAGTTAGGTTAATTAATGACTCATCTCTAACAGAGTCTCTCTATTCGCTGTCTCATAGATGTACTATTTCTGCTGCATGCCTCTTCTACAGATACTTCCATGGACACTGTTCTTCTGGATTGTCTTCTATAATTCCCCCTCTCTCTCTTTCAAAACAGTCCGAACACGTACCGCCACCAGCCAACATCCATTTACTGTCCAACTTCAAACTCACAGAACCAACTTTTCATCTTCCTCGTTTATTCATTCAACTACCGTTTTCTGGAACAATCTTGCTTCGTACATATTTCCTGAAAATTACAGTCTGCAGAAGTTCAAGTCCAATGTCAACAAATATCTTCTTTCGTCTTCTCAACCTCCAACCCAAGCACGGTACTAAGTACTATAGGTTCTAATGCCTCTCGTGTTTGGAGTTTCATTAAAAAAAATTACATTTCGTTATGTGGAGCAGTACTGTAGCGCAGTGTATAAAATCAAAGGAATATAGCGACATGCGGGTTGTACGACATATCAGGTTGGAGGGTACGCTTTAAAAAAATTAAAGATCAGAATGATTGGGAAGGTACGAGTTTCCTCAACTTATTCTCACCTATTCTGAGGCAGACTTCATTCGATTAATTACATCATGCTAAACTGAAAAGACAGAGAAAATCAAACTAAAACTGAATACTGTATAAGTTTTCACTCAAAGGTTGAATTTTTGAAATCAATAATTTCTAACATTTCATAAGAATTACTATTTTTAAAACTAAAACACTGGAAAAATATAAAAAAATATTTACACGTAATGTTACTTGTTAAAATACTGTTTCCACTAGCAAGATTGGAACAAGAAATATAGAAAAATCGATTGTAACAGTACGATATGTGAAGAGTAGTTGCTTTCTCAATTTTGCAACTTTTATCCCTCCTGCCGCAGCCAAATTTAAGAAACAAGCTTTTTTAGCATGGTTTTATCTTGTGCACGTTACTCTGATATCTCTGGGAAGCCAATAAACAACGAATTGGTGATTTTATTAAAATAACATCTTTAAACGAATCTTCACACAGAAAAAAATATTAATACGAAAATGAGAGAGAGAGATGAAAGTACAATTGGTCGCAATTAAAAGATCTAGTGATCTTTAACCGTTTTTAAACTTCAGGAAGAAAAACTGAATTTGCAAAAACGCTTTCTGAAGTGATATTATTAAATATAATCATTTTAAAGGTTTAAGTTATGTGTTTCAGGCTGTACTTCGTTTTAACTTTGTAAAATATCAGCATTGAGATTAACGTCCATTCCATAATTAGTAGTTCAGTATTGAAACAAAAAGTTTAGCAACTGGTTATGTGATTTATTAAATTAATGTAAACAGTATTTGTTCAAAAAGGAAGTTAAAGGCAATAGCGAGTGGCGGTACCTTTTGCGCAATTTGGGGCAGCCCTCTCCAGGAGCATTTTAAATTTCAATGAGTCCTATGAAAATTAATAAGCTCTAGTCCGTTAAAATACCCAGGACGATCTCGGATATGCGAATACGGCAAGCGTTTATGAGAACATGCAATTCACTCTATACCATGGCTCTAACCATACAGCTAACGTTTTGGATACTTACGTAGCATTTCAACAACGTAAGTCTAAACATGAAAAGATAATCTAACACAGAAGAGGTACTGCAGTGCAATTTAATGCTCTTTGATTGAATTCTCAGTTACAGACTCCTCAACGGAAAAAAAAACTTTCGCCTAATCTAGGATTTAATACTATTGTGAAAATGCAACCATTTTCACTTATGACGGGACGTTTATGAAGAGAACAAGCGCCCCATACTTTTGTGACTATGCTGTATATTTAGAGCAACACCTGCTCGCGGGGAGAAGGCGGAAATATTTCTGGTCCCCGCACGTGCAGTGAAAGTCACCCCGTGGAGCGTCAGCCCTCCGCCGGTCGCCTGTTATCTAACAGCCGGAGGTCATTTGTCCGAGCGGAGTGGACAGGCGTCCGGGCGCATTTGTTGACAAAACAGCAAAGGAACGTGATTCTCGTGTGGAGATGCGAGGCTACGTCTTCCAAATGACACTTTTGGGATAAACAGAATAAGACATCCACTGGAGGTTTGTGTTTTTGAAAGTCTGGTGTGAGGAAGTGAACGAATTTGTGGCCATCAGGCCTTTGTCCAGTCTGAAGGCACAAACCCTACCAAAATAAAGTCTCCTCCACACCACCTCCATAAATCCAATATTTTATGGGAGCAGAGCTCCAAAATCGACAGTCCCAAAGTTGTTGTTGAACCGTTGAAATTAACCAGAACAAATACGCAGGGGAAAGCAAAAGATAAGGGGGAGATATATAAACGAACCTAGGGAAAAGCACAGCAGTTCAGGTCGTGACGAGTTTAGAGTTGGGAGTTCGGAGTTAACAGTTCTGAGATCTGAGTTTGGTTTTGTGGAAGCGAAGTCTGAAAGTAGGAGAGAAGGTGTCTGCGCTACTGAGAAAATACAGAATCCTGTTCGAGTGAAAGCAGACAAATAGGAGTAGCAGAAATGACCGAAATTGACGATCTTCCCAGAGTATCAACTCCTGAAGATATGCAGATTGTGTCTGGTAAGTCAACTTTCCATGTCCCATTAAACAACTGAACTAGATAGCGTAAAAGGCGATCCTATCTACCCTTACATAGACTTCTCTCCTCATAATAACTTATCTTGTTAAGTATAGAGAAAAAGTGATATTTTGAACTTAAGGAATACACATCACATTACAAGTTTAATATTATGATCGCTTTACAGTTGTTCTGTTACAAACGTCATTAGTGTCTTACATGAACCACTAAAATGTTATTACCTCGACGGGATGTACTTGGAGTTTGTCTATAACAGACAGCAAGCACGAAACTACACGAAGAACAACACTACCACTACTATTCAGCTAGTCAATTTACATTAAGAGGCTAATTGTGTATTAACGTAAAGAGGAGTAAGCCTAATGTTACATGCCCTATTCTAAAAACTATACTTGCTTACTGAGTGTATATTTTACTTGTCTTGCTTAATAAACCATGTTTTGTTTAACAATTTTTGCCTATTGATTACTCTCTGATGACACATGATTTCTTTGAATGGATTACTGATAAAGAACTGTTAAGGCGGCGCTTTTGATTCTAATCAAATAGAAAGGAGTCAAAGGTGAAAATCACACAACGCGATCTTGATGTTGCAGATTTGCTCAACGTCCATCTGAGTAAGTTTTTAGAACACGGGATTTTTCCTAACTAACTACTAGACGATTACATGAAAGCCAGGTTTCTCCGGATATAAATATTAGTGTAACTCTTGCAAAGAACATTTGATACCTAACTGACGCATCACACCATAACTGAGAATTGCTGGAACCCTAGCAAGTTATACTACAACGGAGAAAAGTCCTGCGCAACACTATGGTAACGTGATCACTAAATAGGGTTAAGGATAATATTCTTGTCAAACAACTAGGTATAAATTCCTGTAACTACCAATGACCTTTTTTAAAGAATTTTGCAAAGAACTTTGCAAAGTCTCAAGACCTGATTTATAGTTTTTAGAAGAGATGCACAAAGTTTATGAATTTGCTTGGATTTAAAAGGAGCTTTGCCGATTAACAACAGTACTGTCTTCAGATGCGCCAAACATCTGAAACCAATACTCGTTGCTTGGTTTACTTTTAAATTTATTTATTTATTTATTTGAAAGCCACAGAGCGACAAAACAATAAACTCAAAGTCAGAATACTTTTAGTGGGGGGGGGACTAATCTGTAATACTTCGGTCTTACATCTACTAATTGATACTTGGTAAAAAAAAAATTATTATTATATCTAATTTCATCGTATACTTTATAAAATGTTACTGGACAAATTTATGCTGGTTTAATCTAATCACGTGATAGAAAAGTTGCATTTTTGCATTCTTCTGATGTATATTTTTAATATCCAGGGCGCCCTACCCATAATAAATAAAAGAGAACCTGAATACATAAATATGATAATAGGAATTATTCCTTTTCACGTGTTTCAGTTTTTCTGGAAGTGCACGAAACAAAATAAATTAAGATGAATTTTGATTCCCTCTCACGTTCAAACACATTCAGACGAAATCGGACAAAGCAATGCGTTTTTCGTTAAGTCACGAACTTACATAGGTCGATACGGAGGCGTCTCCTCGGCTACTCGAAGACATACTGCTGTAAGTTGAATCTTCCCTGTGCTTGTTACCGAAATGAGAACCATGAGACCCCGTCTTACATAATGGTTTGAGGGGAGGCCCCGATTCCACAGTATACTGCGGATTTCCTTTCAGCTGGATGTATCTCTCTTCTTCTGGATATTCAGCACTTCCGTATTTTGACTTGCGTTTCTTCTCTGAAAATAAATAAATAATTATTAAATAAGCATTATTAATATAACAGTATTTAAAGCACATACTCATACAAGTCTACTGTATTCAGAGTTTAATAAAACGGTTTTGTGAAATCCATTTAAGATAACTCAAACCCGGAACTAGGATCGTTGTTAACAGTTGTTTATAGGCGAACGAGATAAAAGGATTACTTCGTACAGGACATTGTACTGCTTAAGGCTAAGCAGTTAATCTAACGGTTTCTATAGAGAAACTAGACTTCTGTATATGGAGTTTAGCTGTCAGTAAAACTGTACTATTGTTAAAATAGATCTGTCTGGAAAAGGCTTTTATTCCTGCTTGATTTTTTACTCCGAAAATTAGATGATTAAGTTTGTCACAGAACTCCAAACAAGAATAAAGTGAATCATGGGCGAATCAAAGTAAAAATGCGTGCTGTGATAATATGTAATGGAACCAACCTACACTACCGCCTAAAATTGTTTAGTACCTGCAGTCAAGCAAGGTGGTGGTTTTATCATGATCTGCAGTTGCTGTAATTTTCCTGGAGTGGGTGACATCGTCAGAACCGAAGGAATTTAAAGAAAATAAGGTCATAAAAATATTCTCTGGACTCTGACTTTGAAAAAAAATTTATATTATATCAAGAATCAGACAATGACCCAAAGCACAGCTCTAAGCTGTGCCTGGACTTGAACAACTAAACAACAGGAGGGGTTATTGCAAATTACGGTGTGGTCACCCAGTCGCCTGACAAAATAGAGCTTTTATGGCATCATCTAGACCATCCTCCCAAAATTTATGAAAAAGCTTGCAGATCACTTGGAATAATGTTAGTTAAGACACTATTATGTTTGTTATTTGGTTTTTTAGGAGCATTAGCAACTAAGGCCATATTGCTCCGGGATATGCGGTGGTCATTCCCTGACCTTTCCGCATCCTCCGTATTTGGTGGTGACGGGCTCGAACCCCGGTCTAATCAGACTATTATAAAATTAATCTCCAGAATGACATGTCTTTTTACGGCAGTGATAAAATCTGGTGGAGGACATTTGATGAAAAATCAGTATACAGTAGTTGTTAATATTAATCATTTCGATATTTTTCTTGCTGTAAATATTTCAACGCTTCATAAAAAATATTAAAATACTTTGTATTGTGATGTTGTTGTTTTTATATTAAACCTTACACTGTCATTGCTAATTTCAATAAAATTAGCAAAAACTGTTGTCATCCGTTGTGATTACAAACTTTTAGGTGGCGTGCAGGTTTAATTAAATCAAATTTAATTATTTAAATTAAGGTAATTTTTTGTAGAAAATAAGAAGAAAGCGATGTCTGCTAAGCAACACAATTCATTAAATACCGATGAGGGAATGAGGTTACTTGCATGAGTGGAAAATTCCGAATGTGGGCTGAGACTGTCTTTTGCTAGCATAAAGTTTATCACAAAGTATAAAGATGAATTTATTGAAAAATTAAACAATCCGCCTAAGTAGGTATGTTTCTTTTATATGTTTTCTGTCTTTATATGCATAATTTCCACAACACTTGTATTAAGCAGACTTCATATTTTACTTTTCTCTAAATACACAATTGGGGTGTGCGATTAACTCTTGGCTGACAAACAGACTGATATCCTAGCAGAAATTTTCGAATATTTTCAAGTGCACAATATTTTCTGAATCATCTCCTGAAGATTTTACGTTAATGATATCCACGTTTCTATTTTTCAGGCTGGTAAACGTTTAATTATCCAATTCCCGGTATTTTCACACCCGATCTATGGCTTCTTATGTTCATTTTATTTTTGTGGGTTTCGATACTCAATAATTCTCATAGTTCATCGTTTGTTTTTGTTTTCTTCATAAGTTAAAGTGCAGTCTAAAATAAGTGAAACTGTTCTACTGCTAGTTATTTATACACATCTTACTTTCAATATTGCCTTCCCCTTTAAAATCCATGACTCAATAGTTATGGCTTTTAAAGTAAATTCTCATAAGATTTAGCTTGTAAGTGGAGTATTGGAGATAATACTTTCGAAGTATGCCAGGAATACTTATTGTCTGTGTACAGAAGTTTCTTCCTGGTGTATTAAAAAAGAAAGGTATTTTGAGCACTCTCTCAACACACACTACGATTTATTTCTTTACAATTGGCAATTCCATCTTCTAATCTTATTGAAATTTTTATTACTCCTTGCAGTGCCAAGTTGGAAGTAACCGTATCCAGTCGCCAGCTGCCATGAACATAAAAATGAATATCAATGGGGACTTCTCGTGTAGTGGCGACGGTGAAATGACTGCAGTTATTACCATATAGTAGGGTGAGCGAGTTTTATTCCTGGTATTTGGGCACTTGAAAGTCACGACACAGTACAAATTGTAGCAGTTGTGAAATGTTGCTGTTATTTAGTCTGGAATATCGTCATCTGCAAACATTTATGTTCACTGGTCAATAGAATTTTTGCATACTATAAAAGTTACATTAAAATCACCAATCATAAAGGCCTATTACTGGAATGTATACACATTCAATTTTACAATTAGTATCATCTCAAAATTCATAAATACACCTTGCCATTTAGTTACGAAAATTTTATTTTGTTTCTCAGAGCAAACTAAACTAGAATTAATTCTAGTTTAGTTTGCTCTGAGCAAACTAAACTAGAATTAATTCTAGAACTCTCAGAGCAAACTAAACTAGAATTAATTCTAGTTTAGTTTGCTCTGAGAAACAAAATAAAATTTTCGTAATGAATACAGAGCACGTAGACCTTTTTTACTATGCCATTTAGTTATCTTAATGTCTGGAAAAATTAACCCACCAAATGGCATACTTTGTGCATTATCGGTGCGTGTTTTGCCTTATTTGTGATTTTAATAATTTTTGGCTTTCATCATCTTTTGTACAGTCCAATTTGTGTACTTTGTATTGCTCCTTCATATCTTACATTTAAGATTGCACCCGACTTTAATGAAGGGCAATCGACTAATATTGATGACTGCGACTAAAGCGGGCCATTGAGTCGAACTCAAGACAAACATGCCAGGTGTTTGCACAAAGATTCGACTTAAAAGATGAAACTACTCGTTTGCATTTGCATCGACAGGAAAAAAGGTAAAAACTGAGTATATAGATTCCACAAACAAGAGAAAAATTGCTTACAAGAGCATCACCTATGCCGCACTTATCGAAGCCCCCCCACTTCACCAACAGAAGATTCTGCTGTGTCTTGTAAGCAGCAACTGGTATCGTCCATTACGAGCTTCTACCCTCTGCAATGGACAAAGAAGCTTTGTGAAATTTATTGCTTGAATGAATCCCTAGAAACATTGTCCACCTGCAGCACGCACGATAAGAAATAATTGGTGAAAAGTATGGGACACAAATAACAGCTCCATTATATCACTAAAAATTACGAAGAATGGCTTCATTACATATTTAATAAAATGGATAATTAACGGATAAGATTCTGAAGACTACAAATAAGCCCACGTTATTGGGTTCTTTATCCAGGTGTCTTGATAAGCCATCAGTGCAAACAGAAAGCGAAATAAAACATATACTTGCAAACTTAAAATCAAATAAAAACTATACGTATAAGTTAGAACTGCTAAAAACAAAATATAAATAAATAAAAGCGATAAAACAAATATACTGTAAAAATAATCGCAGGTTTCCTAAATACTCCTGCTGATCGAAAGACTCAATGCAGCCAGTGACTTTTCAGCTATGCTCGATTCTAATCGTAGCAGCTGTACTGCGGATGTATACGTGACATTAAAATATTTAAAAAAAATAGCCTTTACAAGCATTTGAAGCTTCTTAGTATTACTTAAAGAACGTAAAAATCTCGGTTTAACCGAACATGACATGCATGACTTTGAAGCAAACCACATATTGAACTTTAACTGAGCTTGCCGCCGAATACTCGTTTCTGAAATAACTTCCCGTTCCAGAGCCAAAATATTTGCATTTCGGTAGAATGTTTGCCTCAGAGGATACGCTCAACCTTCCATCAGTTTAGTGTGACTATATTTTGTTATTGCTTCATAATATGAAAGCTGCATATTCCCTGAAACTCCAGGTTTCAGTTAAGAATTCACCAGTTTTGCAACGGAACTTACTTTGAAATTACTCTTGAATATAAACTATTTGACAATGTATAAATGTTATTTCGACGCACGTAAACAATTTTAACATGCACATAACAATTAAAACATTAAAAATGAAAACATGCACATAATTAAAACATTAAAATGCACATAATTAAAACATTAAAATGCACATAACAATTACAACACACACATAATTTGGAAAAGTCAGTTATTTAAAATACTAAGTATAAGTACCTCGTTATTCTGTTTAATGTATTTCTGTAGATGCATAATAAGATTACTCTTATTATCCATCAATAACTGAAAGATCTTTAAAGAAACTGATGGAATATAAAAAAGTAAAACTGCGTTATACGATAATCTTAAATTCAAATAGATTCTTATTTGAATCAAATGTTTATGATACCCTAGTAGGGTAAAAAACACAAATTAGCAACACATTTTTTGTTAATTTTAAGCTAAGTATTTTCAGATTTTATGTTCTTACTCCAATTTATTTATTTTTTTTTTTTCTGAAAATTCATTGTATGCCAGCAGATTACTCCTATCAAATTCTCTAATGGCTGGAGAGTACCTTGGGTTCTATTCTTTGCGCCTACAGGTCTCATACTTTACATTAATACTCCGCTTCCATTAACGAAAATTCAATCCCGCTAACGAGAGCAGGAAATCCAATTATTCACAGTTTTGCATATCATAATTTATTACAATCATCTTCCCTTTGTGCAGAAACTATAAAGTACGAGAATATTTACCACCAGTCTCTTAAACGCTAATGACTAATGTAATACTGTTTAATGAAAGAAGAGTACTAGTTCATTGATTTATTCCCTCCCTCAAAATGCATTCTTCTTTTATTCCACAAAGAAACCGGAGTTAACTTGAACACTAATATTCGTGAAGAAAATCTTTATTTGGATTATACCGATGTTCGAATAAGACCAAAAAAGGTTCGGGTTAATGAGTTCCCCTTTTTAAAAAATTCCCCATTAAGAAAAATGCTTACCAAAAGCTGAAAGATATCTCAAATGTTAATACGCTAAGATTGCCAATTACAAGTCTGGGGGCATTCGTAATTAATCGTGTCGTCAGAACGTCAACGTCCAATTTGAATTGGTGCATGAATATTTTCATCTGCAAACTTTTGATAAAAATATTTCTTTAGCTCCCAGGCGTCCCGTTAGATACGAAAACCAAAAGCTTTGTTCCATATTTACAATTCTGATTAAGTTATATGGTAGTAATTTAATTCAGAATAACCGGTTGGTTAATAAACCTTTTATGTCCTGTTCAGAAAGCTCTCTTGTATTATCATAATTTGTTCCAGCGATGCGAAACATTTGTTTTTAAGGAGTAGATAGAGCTAGGACATAAAATGCGAGTTTTTCAAGAAGCCTTGGGCACATGCTTCCAGTTTCATTTATTATAATAGGTGGGAATAAAATATTGTTGAATGGCATTAGCTAGAAATAAACGGTTGAAGATAATTTTCTATGAATGAAGAGCGTGCTCCCGTCGGTTAGACATCTAACGAATCTTTGTGTCCTTTCAAGTGCAATGTGGAGCCTAATCCGAAGTGGTTCCAAATGTGACGAAGATTCGAGTTCAGGGTTCAGTATCAGAAGCAGCACAGGAAATCTTCAATCGTCAAAATTAGTGCTTTTGATGAATCCAAAATGCAGTCTGAACAGTTATACCAAAGCTGCAATATTTGAATATTATACCATGATTTTTTTATATTTAAGTTTATACTTGTGCATGATATGTTGCTTTTTTTTCTCAGATTATAAAGAAATATAAGAAATATTTCATTTTGGTTGAGAGCGAGGTCACTTTCATCTGCGTAGTCAACAAAAACAAATTGACTGTATTCGACAAAGTTGTATTAGATATGTCGCTGGATCAGATAGATGAAAACAAATAAGTAAATCTGAATTTACATATAAATTTAATCTTGTTGCCAAATATTATTGTCCTGGTTGTTAATATTTTCCAGTTCGAGCAGCAGATTGTGCCCTTAATCTCCACTTACTTGTCATGAGCAGTTCACAAATATCGATTTCTCTGAATCCAAGACCTAACCGTTCTCTTAGTCTGCAGGCGTTATGTCTACCAAACAAGTATTAATTCTATGCAAATGTCAAGATTGTTAGATTCTCGTACATCTAAGAAAGAGCTTCCTTAACATCTCCAAAAAATTCTTGGTTATAATCAAAACTGTAATCTGATTAATCCGATAAGAGGTATCAAACTGAACTGGCAGTTTATGGACTACACCACACTCACACGATCATCAATGAAAGAAATTCTAATGCTTTCATTGATGGATTGAAAATAAACACAATCTTCTGCTTTCGACAATTATGAAGATTCGTATAAATGCTGCATTTTTTTTTTTTTTTTTTTTTTGAATTTCATAAAAGGGTACGCATTTTTAAGTAATTAAAAATGCGTTGTTTAGCATTATTTTCATAGAGAAACATGTAAAAGTTCAGGAGTTTAATTTTTTTGGCAAATCAGATTGATTTCCAGGGTTAGTTAATCACTACACTCCTTGCCGAGCACATCCAACTAGCAGCAACCTTTCGCGGTAAACTCCAAACCCATCAAATAATAACTCTTCCTCTTTGTCCACTATGTCTACAACGGCGATTCCATTGTATACCGAAAAATCCTCTTAAATCATTGCATAACAAACGCAAAAAATAATGGAACGTTCGTGGCGCATCGTTTCCATAAAGTCTTTCACCTAGTATTACCGGAAGACTTTATGGAAAGTCTTCCGGCAATACTAGGTGAATACACTGACTCCACCTTAAAGCAGACAATGTACAAGATGGTGACTTCATTGCAACCAACAAAACAAAAAAAAAAAAGTAAAAAAAAAAAAAAGAGATGAGATGAGGTCTGTAATTTTTTTTTTTTTTTTTAACTCCAAGAAGACGTAAAACCGATCGAACGTCATTACTAGATGTCGGTCTGGATTTAGTGAAGAGTGAAACAAACGTCAAATTGTTGTTCCGGGGTACATATTTGTATAGCACGCCAGATTCGCCCTCATACCGTTCATCCTACACTGGAGACGATACGGGGATTCGATGTGAAAACTTTCACCTCACTCATCACACTTAACAAGTACTGAGTTTGAAAATCATTTGCCCAGTGTTTTTCACCTATCTAACCACCAAAGAAGCTACTGGGATGTCACTCTCAAATATGAGGTTAAAGAAGTGGCGCATGAATCGTGCCGAGCCCAGGCAAAAGAATTCTTCTTTCGAGGAACACATTTATTGGTTCGGTTTTGGAGAAAATGTGTAAAACTGGGACTACACTGAAGATTTATTTCTTTAGTTACACACAGACATCTCACACCCTAGATAATGGTGAGAACGCTGAGAATTACAGAACGCTGACAAAAGGGTGAAGGCAGAACTAAGAACAATGCAAAATAAATCAACACAAATTAGAATTAAAATATATACAAAGTTTAGATTAACAAAACAAATGATCAAATTCTTATACATTGACGTCTAAGTGTAAAATTAATGTTGAAATTATTCAATATCTGAATGAAACGAAACAGCGGACTTCCAAGTGTTCAGTGAGAGGGACAGGCAGTGGCGGATTTCCGCACAGGCGTACGAGGCGCGCTCCCGGGGCCTCTTAAATCGAGGGGGCCTCAAATCTCAGGTCTCAAAAAAATATAATTTTTTAATTTTTACACTTAAATCGACGAGTGAAGAACCCTGTGACAATATTGCTCAAGAAACGATATTAGATTTGTTCGCGGAGGCAGTTCAAAACTATTCGCAACTAACATATCACTCACGAATCTGTTACAATTACTAGAGTTTGGTGTGGTTGGTGTTTTAGTGTAGGAGATTTTTGTTTTGTTATCAAGTAAATATCTGTAATATCTTATGTATTGTTTATGTATTTATCAAAACTGAATTGTTTGACGAGGCATGACATTTATAGCAAGTGATAATTGGGAATTAATTTTTTGTTCTCGCGTTATTTGAAAACCATTTTATCAGCCGCGTTTCAAAACTGAGTCAGATTTCCACTAGAACCTGTTCTTTGTTTATAGATTGCATGATATTTTTAATAATGTTTTTACTGTTGTCTACGACAGTGCTTCCCAAACTGGTGGCCGTCAACCTTGTTGACGGCCACCTAATATATTTATATCTATAAAGAATAGAAATTTGATAATGTGCCATGCCAAATAATGTGTATGTAGAACGCTGACAATGGACTGGGAAATTTAAGAAAATTAATTTGTGTGGGTACACCAGATGACTACATTTATGTAGTCGATCTGCCAGTTCCCCAGTAGTAATAATTATAAAATCAATAAATTTATTTTAATTATGCACATGAACATTGTTAGGAATTGTTGCTCATAAATTATCGTTTATTTATTATTAATGTATTTATTTAATTTATCTAGCCATGAAAAGAAGATTTGAGAGCGGAGAAGAAACGCAAAAGACAAAAAGAAAAATATGCAAGACAGAAAAGAAATTCTCTGGATAAATGTATAACCCATTCAGAAGAGCGAGCTGAAAAAGAAAAGGAAATCAAGAAACAAACTGAAATACCAACAACCAGCGCTATAGATATAGATGTTACTAATGAAGAACGGGATAATAATGAAGAGCAACAGGAAAAAACCGATGAGCGAGCTGAAAAATAAACTGAAGGATCAACAACTTGTGATATAGATGTTATCAATGAAGAACCAAATAACAGCGAAGAGGAATCGGAACAACAAAACAAATTATCAGCAGACTATGGTAAAAATAAAGATGACCGTGATTTTTCCAATGATATTGCATTGTGGCCAGTGGACTTATCTGATAAAATGATACAATACTATTTAATAAATAAACCATGCAATACTGGAGATATTACAACTCAAAGTAGAATATGTAGACAGAAACCGATCTTACTATAGAAATATTTGCGAATCAAATTTTTATTGTGTGAAAGCAAATAGCACCAAAGAATTCAGACAGTGGTTGATATATTTAGGAACAAGTAAATGTATTTATTGTTATGCGTGTAGACTGTTTTCCCCTGCACAGTCAGAGACAAAATTTTCAACGGGATTCAATGATTGGAAAAATTTAGCCAGAAGCTTAAAAGAACACGAATCTTCCCGAGGCCATATCAAATCAATGTTGACTCTACAAATACGATTATCAATTGCAGAACGTATCGATACGCACTTGGAACAGCAAATTGATTCAGAACAGAAGTATTGGCGAGCCGTTTTACAACGAATCATTGCCACTGTGAAATTATTGGCGAGTTTGTGAATAGCATTTTGTGGCCACAGATTCAAATCGAAAGGGAAATTTTTTAAGTTGTATTGAGTATCTAGCGGAATTCGATATCACAAAATTTTGTGATAAACGTACATAACGTTATTTGTGATGTGCTTATATCAGAAACAACTCGGGGAAGAGCCATTTACAGAGATGTACTAGAGAATTTTGAATTTTTTTTCAATTTTAAAATGACTGACGTCCAATTTAATGAATGTGTGGAAAGCATATCTACAAAATATCAAAATGATATTGACATTAGGTATTTTAAGGATGAAATTGTTCATTTTATTGCATTCATAAAAGGAGAAAATGTCGCCAATCCTGTTGACACGTGCAAATTATTAATTGGGGGTTTGCAATCTACATTTCCGAATGTAGAACAATTCTAAAAATATTTTTGACAATTCCTATTTGCAACGCGAGTGGTGAACGTTCATTTTCAGTTCTTAAAAGAGTTAAAATTTACTTACGAAATTCATTATCTTAGTTGCATTTAAGTCAATTGTCAATGATGTTTATAGAAAACGATGTTGTTCGGTTATTAGATTACGAATCTCTAATTGATAAATTTGCTAAAGCTAAAGAGAGAAAACTTCCTATTTAGTTTAATTTTTATATTTATTTAAGTGCATAACAATCGGGACGTTTTCAGGATAGCCAGTGCTACCTTTGTATCAATGACAAAAACATAAATTGAGATATTAAACTTATCATTGGCTATGCTGAAAAAAATCCCCATTTTTAAACTAATCTTGGAAGCTACTAGGCTTTTGCTGCCAACTAAGAAATATTGTTGAAGGTTTAGGCCTAAATAGATGTCAGATGAACTAATCAGACATGTGACAGAGAAGAAAAATGCATGTGATACATACAAATTAACACGTGACACAGAAGCCTATAATAGATATAAGCTTGTCTGTAACCAAGTCACAAAGGAGGTTAGGCAGGCAAAGGCAGATTACGAGAAATCTTTGGCAAAGAATAACAGCAAGGGGTTCTTTACTTATTTAAACTTTAGAAGGAAGGGGATGAATCAGATTGGTCCACTGTTTATTGATGGTTCAACTATTGATGATCCTGCTCAGGTAGCTAACAAACTGAATGTGCATTTTGCATCTATATTCACACAAGAGGAGTTATTCAGGGAGGGGAATGCCAGAGGTGTATTCAACTCTGGCATTAAGCTAGATAATCTTGTAATAACTGAGAGTAAAGTGGAGGAGAAATTGTTGAAGATAAACACAAGAAAGGCACCTGGGGTGGATGGGATCTATCCGGTTATATTAAAGGAGGTAGCAAAGGCAGTAAGCAAAACCTTAACCATAATTATGAGAGCTTCCCTGGAATCAGGGGAGGTACCCATGGACTAGAGATATGCAAATGTGATCCTAATCCACAAAGGAGGATCAAAGGGAGACGCAGGTAATTACAAACCTGTTAGTTTAACTTCTGTTCCGGGGAAATTAATGGAGGCACTGCAGGATCATTTAGACAAGACTCCAGTTATAGCTCGGATACAGCATGGGTTTCTTAAGAGGAAGTCTTGTCTGACCAATTTGATTGGATACTATGATGTAGTCACAAAGGAACTGGATGCAATGAATAATTTTGATATCATATATTTGTATCTTAGAAAGGCTTTTGATATTGTTGCACATGGAAGACTGATGAACAAATTGGAGCAGTGCGGCATCGGAGGCAAATTGCGGCTATGGATAGTTGAGTGGGAGAAGACAGAGTGGTAATCAATGGACACTGCTCATCTTGGAATAATGTTATTAGTGGAGTCCCCCAGTGTTGGGTCCATTGTTGTTTTCTGTATTCATTAATGATATTGATGATGGTATATTAGGCTTAATGTCCAAGTTTGCAGACGATACGAAGGTCGGCAGGGTTGTTAATGACAGTACGCTTCTGCAACAGGATTTAGAAAAGTTGAGCAGATGGGCTGAGAGGTGGCAACTAAAGTTAAACATTTACAAATATGAAGTACTGCATATGGGAAGCAGTAATCCCAGAGTAGCGTATCAACTGTGTGGTAGTACACTGACAGTGGTAGAGAGTGAAAAGAACCTGGAGGTAATTGTGTAGGCAGATATGAAGTTTTCAGAGCAGTGCAGACGGTCTGCAAGTATAGCTCATGGTGTCTTGTCAATGATATACAGGAATTTTTCTAGCAGGGATAAGGAGGTGATTATTCCCTTGTATAAGGGCAATGGTCAGGCCACACCTTGAGTACTGAATACAGGTCTAGAGGCCTCATTTTAAGAAGGATGTAGAGCTTTCGGAACGAGTACAGAGAAGGGCAACAGGATTAGTGAATGGAAACAAAGGCTGCTCTTACAAAGATAGGCTTAAAGATAGGTTTTGCAAATCACAGTGTCTGGAGACTAGGCACCTGCGAGGTGATCTGATTGAGGTGTATAAAGCCTTGAATGGTTTGAACATGCTCAATGCTGATGGGATTCTTCCTCTTGCTCAGAATAATCGCCTGAGAGGGCATAAATTGAAATTGAGGAAAGATGTTTGTAGGATAGATGTGCGGAAATTTTCCTCTAGCCAGCGGGTGGTTGATTGCTGGAACAAACTTCTATCTGTTGTTGTGGAAGTTGATAGCTTAAACAGATTAAAGGCTGAACTAGACAAACATTTGAAGCGAGTGGGTGGGTGAAATGAGAAGGGTGTTTGTGTTTTTTTTTTAGGCTGATGCTATATAAGCTTGCTTTCTTGCATCATGTGCCCTTGCTAATGCTAAGTAACAAATGCCCGCGTACAACAATTAAGAACGCATATGTGTACTCGTCGTGGGGATTCCCTTTTACCCCCACGAATTCTGGTCCATAAGTAGCGAACCAAATCAAGAGACTACGTTACGTGGAATGGGATTGGAGGTGGAGCATTCCACTTACAGCCCTGATTCTCTCCCTTCTTGAAATTTCCATATCCTCGTGACTCTACTAAAGAGGGCACCACAGGAAAGTTGGACGCTGAACTACTGCAAACTGTCTGCGATTGTTTTCAACGGCAGCTGAGGGTACCCTTCACTTGGTGAAACAATGGGATACGTGTCATAACGCTAAGGGTGACTTTAGCGTGAATCGGCCAAACAGATCGCAGACAAGTACTTTCGAAGGGGTTTCTATGGAAACTACCTCACATTATGCATTAGACGCACATCGATCGATCTAGAAATTCTATTATGGACAGGTTGCAAGTTTCTCATTACATAATAACGAATCAAAAAGCAAATCGATGAAATTTATAAACAAATAGCCTTCCTGATTAAATTTTTGCTTCCTCTTCGATTTTTATCATTTAAAATATGTGCATGAAAATACCCTGAATGCACTCCAATAAAATATTTCAGACGTCGCAGAGTCAAAAGAAGGGACGTCATGATTAAAGAGGAAATTGCGTTTAGGTGCCAATGGAACTTGAAATTCGACGGTGATGAAATGATGCTGGCAGTAAATTATTCAAAAGGAAGTAAACTGCTGGTCTTCGAAATATCGAAAATCATTGTGATTACGCGCTTAATTTTAGAATTTAATATTTAAAAATCGTTATCTCGTTTTTATTTGTGTTTCTCCAGCAAGACTTCTAGTGTTGGAAGCTCCCGCACATCTTGACGTACGTGTGGAAGAGATACATACTAATAGGATCAATAAACAAATCAGTTCATGTTCGAAATGACAAGAATTCAGTTAATTAAATTAACTGAATTCTTTTTCTATGATTAATAGAAGCGAAAAGCATACATATTGGGCATACACATTGTATGCTAAGTCAGGATGGCTCAACAAATATTTTTAAAAGGCCGAAATACAAAATTTAATGAAAGTCCGTCTTTAGGAGTCGAATAGACTCCTAAAGACGGATAGACAAGGCGCATTTGAAATTCTCTGAGCAAAGCAGACAGGCTTATGCTGATAAGCTTCAGCCACAAATTTTCCACTACTAATATGAAATAAAACTACCTAAAAGCTGAGCAATTAAACGAATAACCATACTACACAGGTTAAATAGATTTCTTACGAATTAAAAGAAACAAATAAACAGATTGTGATCACTTCCAGAAGAACATTTGCGATGTGGGAAAAAAGACAGACGTGACCAGAAATACAGAGTAAAGTTGAATGGATTTTATATATAATTTGCAGTTTCGAATGCATTTTAAAATCTTGCAAGTTCTGAAATCCTACATTACCATGCCCAGATATAACGACTCGAATTTCTCGATCCACTCGTGTCCTTTTAAGTGATGTCTACCGTATGCAGGGAAGCGTGCAGCGGAATTCCCAATGGAATTCCCTTCATAATCTCGCTCCCACACACCGTTGTCCGTTCTATTATAAACCAACTTCTATTGTACAATATTTAGTTACCTCCTTCCTGTATTCTGGAAAGGATTAACATTTCACAATCTTCTATAAATAGAAGTTGTGCTCATTGTTTGGACAGATTTCTCCATCACACACTTACGTAATGGTCTTAGAGAAGTTTGCCCTCCTTTTTCAAATAAATCACCAGCAGATTACAAAGACGAAATCTTTTTTCCTGTTTTAATGGTCTCGGAACGTTCACGTTTGCCTTTTATTTCTCGTTGCTACGTCAGACGCCATCTTAATCAGAACAGTTTTCTTATAATAAAAGAAGCTTATGATGAAAAATCAAAGAAAAAAAGGAGCTTCCATATGTTCAGAGCACGCCAAATACAGTGCATCAATCTCATAGGCGCTTCAAGTGCGGCACCAATTCCCAGGCCTATAATACTTTTTAATATCCTACTGAAACTTCTGGAATTCATTCATTTTATTATTGGTTCTCCGTTGAAGTATTTATTAAAGACAAAAACTGAGATACTTACGGATAGTCGCAGAGAGACAGCCGTGTAGCCAGCAGAATGGAGTTACGACGCATACCGTGAGGACAATGGTGAACGCCAGGAGACCGATACATATGGCCAAGACGAGAAGTTTTTGTCCTTCCGTTAGATGAAGCATGGTATCTGTATCTGTAGAATAGGAATACATAATTAAACTTTTGAAATCAACCCCTGAGTGAAATGCATCAAAATATCGTTCACTAAGAGACAAATGGTATATTTATATCTTTAGAATTAACCCATATATACACACACATTGGCCAAAAAAAAAATACGTATGGATTCTGTAACATGTTTTAGTGCGATTGGTCTAATTGTAACCATTGTTCTAGCAAAATATCGCATAAAGTTGAAGGACGAGTACTTCGTTACCGAATCTCTCTCTCTCTCTCTCTCGATCGTGAAAATCCGTATTACGTTCTCCAAACAATTATTGCACTATGCTCTGTTGCATTGTAATCCACGAAGTGGGCATCACCTTCGGGGTTGAAGTGTTACATTGCCGGGTGCAGTACATCTAATACAAAATTCAGGTGCTTCCTGGATGACATTCGACTTTCCATCGGTATCAACAGACCCAGTCCTCCAGATGCTTGGGTTGTCTTAACAACGCAAGCAGGATCCATCGCTTTGTGAGGTTCTCGCCACATTCTCTGCCTACCATCAGTACAAAACAGTATATCGAGATTCATGGGACTAGATGACTTTCTTCCATTTTTCCACTGTCCAATCACGACGTTCTCGTCATCACTACAAGCGATTTTTTGTTTTTTTTTTTTCTGAAAAAAAGTGGTTGAATTCAGATGTTATTTGTTCCACACTGGATGCCCTATTTTCCAGTACAGTACGACAGCTTTGTTCTTGAAAAATCGTTTTTCTGCCATACTTACGCCTATGAGATGTGGAAGAACCGCTCGCTTTCCATTCATTAAAATTTTTTGAGCTGGATGCTTTTGTTTCTTGAATCATGGCTCCTGCTAAAGGCCTTAGCAACGATAAAACGTTTTTCCAAAGTCTAACAGATCACGCTTTTTCCCCATTCTGGCTTCAGGATACTGTAGTCAGACAGCCTGTGCAGTATTTATACCCAGCGAGGCAACACGTCGTCACCCCAGATCATAGTTTGTTTTGTTTTTTTTTTTGCATTTCTTCTGTCTGTGACTGTCTTAATACAAAGGTTCGTATTTTTTTTCCAATATGTGTACCTTGGCTAATGTTACTCAGTTTTGAATAAATTTGATGTGAAAACTTAAAACGCAAGCAGTTTGCTTTCGACATTAAGGCTTTTTATTCTTTTTGGAATAAGTCTTTCATAAAAACTTCTACCTTACGATTTAAATCGCACCTTTTTTTATAACTTGAGTAGCATAGTTTCCTTCTGACTGCTTATTGAGGTTGATCAATACTCCAGTCAGTGGGAGGCCGCACCACTGACTGTAAATCCTGTCCTGTCAGACTACACGTTCGACCCTCCAGTTTGAGAAACCTTGCACTAAAAAAAACAGCTGCAACAGCTAAAATAGCTATCAGCAGTTCTTTAAAAGCCAATCGTTAAATAATTCTGCAGTAGGAACAAGAAATCCTCCGTTGTCTTATTTCTCGCAAAAAAGTCTACTTGCTCCTATGCTCATGTTCGATGACACTCAGATCTCTATTAGTGATTCTCTGACTTAAATAAAAGAGGGGGAATTGGTTTTCCTTTTGACTATCGGCGTTACTTCTCTTCTGAAATCCACTCCACCATGCAATATTGTTCCACACATTTGGGTTGGTGCTTCCAAAACTTCTTTTAAACTGCTAGACTCTCTCTCTCTCCCTCTAGAAGAAGAAAATCAGGTTAATTAAATGATCCGTCTCTAAATTCTCTCTCTTATCGAGCAGACTTCATTTTCTGCTGATACAAAGTGAATGCACTCTTTTATATAATGACGGGGAAAAATTGGTACGAAAATTCGCCATACCTACGACTGGAAATCTGAAATGTGCATCAACAGCTATCAAACGCGTACAACTGAATTGATTTCCGGGTCTTCAGCTGAATGAAGATTTTTATAATAATGGATGAAGATTTAGTGATAAATGTGACCATTAAAGTAAAAAATAACGTGGTCCTATTCCAGGCATGGCAATTTTTGCTTTCACTGAAGAAAATGATAATAGTACTATTTTTAAGTTCTAATGTTCTCCCTGAAATTTTTATGAAGCAAAGAACTTCGATTTTTTGACATTGTTCATGAAGAAAATCTGCTAATGAACGTATGAATTCCAGTTTTAATTTGCAGAATTGTTGATTTTTTTTTTTCTCTAGGTCGTTCTCTGAGGAAATATCAAGAAATTTAAAAAAAAAAAAGAGTTATCCAACACAGCAAAGAGTTGTCCTTGGACCATAGCAATGCCATTCAATATTTGTTTCTTTGGAATTTTGGACTTCTTATACTGGGATTGCATAGAAATCTCATTTTGAATTGCAATTCTGTATCTGCCATTGTTATTTGCCCAAGAGTCTAATTTGCTCTTGAAGTATTCATTCGTTGTGCATTTGTAATTATCTGATTCCACGTTCTTGAGCTAGTCGCTTTTTTCTTTCGTTGGAGATTGTAGGGGTTGGATGGTGTATAAAAATTGCTCCCATCATTGGCGGGATTCGAACTCAGCTTCTTTTTACCCCGTGTGGGGAAAGTACGGTGATTATATTCAATGTACTACCCACGAGAGTTTCCTCGGAGGATTCGTCATTCATTCTCTCATCCTGAGTATATACATCATGTTCTGAACCGGTGATTAATTTCAAACAGTTGCATTAATGCTATTGGATATAGTGGATTTAATGGAAGTTTTTTTAGTCTTTTTTTTATAGTTTTATTCTAGAACCGTCATTCTTGAGAAGATTTTGAAAATCCAGATTTCTGCCTTTTTACAAAAGGATGGTAAAAAGAAAAAAAATCTAAATTATCTGCGCCACATCAATATCGATCCTTTTGGTGCACTATGCCAATAAAACTCCGTAAATGTTGTGCAAGCATCTCAAAACCAACATCTATTCTGGACCTCTTGGGCAATTTGAAAAAATCAATTAAGCTCTTTCTCTCTCTATAATGAAATATCGTTTAATATATATATATATCTATACACACCAATTTATTTTACATTTGTTAAATTTAATAAAACAGCAAATTTAATTTAAAGCTGATGAAAAGGTTTGACTTTCGTTCCATCAGCAACATCAGGTGGCAAAACACAAACGCGAAGTGTTTTTATTTTATTTTTTTGAGAAAATGTGTTTTTAACAAGCTCTAGTAATTCTTCAGTTTCTACTCTTATGATATGAATTTATAGTGTTTTGGCTCTTTTGAAGTATTTAAGCAGGTCTACTTGCATATTCTACGGAATGAACTAGATGGTGTTGTATCATCCACTGTATTGTAAAAATGTGCCTAATCATAAACGTATAGTACTTATCCATCAAAGGCAAAATTTATCGTTCAAAAATTAAAGAAAGATGTTAATGGAATCAGTCTAAGAACAGAATATGGAAATCAACAATTTCGGTCATTCAAAATGAGGATTCCAATCCGATTATCTGAATTCATCTATTCCAAATTACTTTGAAGTACAATGGAACTTGAACTACCCGAAATACACGGATATTTCGAAATGTCTTTCTGTTTTCTTAAAATGCATATCAGTAAAAATGTAAGTTCCATATGCTAGGATGCTGAAAAATATATTCACTATTAGTTCTAATAATTGGTCACGAAAACAGGAACAGACACCTGCCTGGAATGGACGACTTTCATTCATCATTACAGCTACATAAAAAAGTAAAAAAATACGCAGTAAAATACAAAAGTATAACCTAACATTTTTCAAATAAAGTTGCTTTATAAAATACATATCTCCAATAAAGTGTTGATACAATTTTCATGTAACCGTCAGAGTTATCCAGCACATCAGCGTAATTCAAGTTTGCTCTCTAATGGCAGTGGTCCATAACATTTTAAGCTCGAACATAACATATTTTCAAATTATATTTGGAATCAATACTGCGCAACATCGGGAAAGAGAAAGACAGACAGAAACATGTTGGGGAATACCGTTAGTTTTCATAATGGTCTCATCATATTCAGAGAAAGCATTTAAAAGTTTCAAAATGAACTACGGACGCAAATGTATGCACATTGTCTATTTACTTTTATTGCAGTAAATATTGCCTACCGAAGTCCTAATGTTATTATAAAATGAAAAACTGTTCGCAGCATGCCTCCTGATTCTTTCCATCGGGTCAGGCAGAGCTTGAATATTGCATTCTCCTTAATGATTGTCTGAACAGGTCCAGATCAGAAGTTAAAAGAGACGTATCATGTTTTTTTTTTTCTTGTTTTCTGCTGTGTGGTTGCATATGCTTCTGTCACATCTAGGATGTGCACGTTTGTGCCATTCATTTACGCATGATACAGATATTTCCTGGACCATATGAAATTCATCTCTGGATGAGATTCGGGGTTTGCCTCGCACCGGCATTGAAATCGATGCACTTTAATTGTAACCGCCCTAGAATAAAAGAGCGTGTGCGCGCTCCAACCATGAAAAGCCACAAGACCATGAAAACTACACAAGAAACTACACCCATGTACTTTCTAAAGAAGCTTTAATTAATTAACGAAACTATAAAAGTTCTCACTAGATTCTTCCCTGAGACTACACCACTTTCGATTGACAGGTGCCAAAAACTTTAAATGTAAAAGATTTCTAGATTTATTTATGCAATTAGCTTTTATAGATATTGATAAAATATTTGCGAGCATGGTTTGACTCTGCAGTTCAAGGGGGTGAACTTATTATCAAATTCACGATGTATCATCATCATCATCATCAGCCATTTTCAATCCACTGCAGGATGAAGGCCTCTCCAGCAACTTTCCAGTTCCTTCTGTTTTGAGCACTGGCCATCCATTTACTACTCAAAAACTCACGAATTTCATCTATCCATCTCCGCCTTTGTCTTCCAGGTTTTCTTCTAGCTCCTCTTGGGTACCATTCTGTTATTTTCTTAGTCCATCTGTCATCATGTCTTCGAGCTATGTGTCCTGCCCAAGACCATTTCAGTTCTTTAGTTTTGATAAGAATGTCCTTTACTTGAGTTTGCTGCCTAATCCATGTGTTTCTCTTCTTATCTAACAGTCTGATTCCCAGTATAATTCGTTCCATTCTTCGCTGTGTAGTTCTTAGCTTCTCTTCCATTCTTTTGGTGAGTGGCCAAGTTTCACTTCCATAAGTCATGGTGGGGAGTATACATTGATTCATTATTTTCCGTTTCAGACAAACTGGGATATTGCTCTTCAGTATGTGACTATATTTCCTGAATGCTATCCTTCCAAAATTTATTCTTCTCTTGACTTCCAGCCATTTATCATTATTACAGCTAATAACTTTTCCCAGATAAGTATATGACTCCACCTTTTCAATTACTGCTCCTTCAATCATTATTTCCCTTTCCGTGGCATACTTGTTCATCATTACTTTTGTTTTAGCCATATTCATCTTTAGTCCAAAATCCTTACTAACTGTGCATAACTGATTAAGATTTTCCTCTAATTCTTTGGGATCGTGGCTTATGACCACAATGTCATCTGCAAATCGTAAATGGTTTAGGTACTCTCCGTTCACATTGACTCCTTTCTGCGACCAGTCTAATCTTCTGAAAGCTTCCTCAAGGGCAGCAGTAAACAGCTTCGGAGATATTGTGTCTCCTTGTCGAACTCCTTTCTCGATTTTAAATTTGCTACTGTCTTTGTCTAGTCTAATAAAGGATGTAGCACTCTCATATATTTTCTTCAAAATCATAATATATGGAGTATCTATGCCTTGTCTTTCCAGTGCCCGAAACATTGCCTTATGCTGTATGGAGTCAAATGCCTTTTCATAATCCACAAATGCCAGGCATAATGGTGTTTTATATTCATTTGCTTTCTCCATTAGCTGTGATATTACGTGAAGGTGATCCATAGTTGAGAATCCTGTCCTAAAGCCAGCTTGCTCTTTTGGTTGATTCTCATCAAGTATTCTTTCTAATCTGTTAGTAATGACCCTTGTGAACAACTTGTAGATGTGGGATAACAAGCTAATTGGTCTATAATTTCCAATTTCTGATTTATCTCCTTTCTTATGCAGCAAAACTATGATTGCATTATTCCACTGCTTAGGCATCACACCTTTTCTAATGCACTTTGTGAAGAGCCTTGCCAGTTTTTGTGTTATGTCTCTTCCTCCCAATTTTAACAACTCTACAGTAACTTCATCTTCCCCCGGGGTTTTCCGATTCTTCATTTTATTCAATGCATGTTCTACCTCATCAGGAAGAATATCGGGTATGTCGTATGTGTTGCTACTTTGCAATCCATCTTCCTCACTCCTGGTATCATTCCCTCGCTCCTTGTATAATTCTCTATAGTAGTCTTCTGCTATTTGAATTATGCCTTCTCTGCTGTTTATAAGTACACCATTTATAAGTATAAGTACATCAGTTTCAGTATCATTTGTCTTTCTGTATTACTGCTCATGGCTGCTGATGTATACAAAACACCTTTATCTTTGTAAAATTATCAATCGATGTCACTTACAAAACTGAAATAAATATTATTCAAAGAAGTTGATGACGCGTCCTGTTTTAACCTCTCAGTGTTCATTACATTTGAAACAGGCATCTTAGGCTAGCATTGATATGTTCCAATTTTATCGCATTTGTATAATTTGAAATAAATTCTCTTCATCAAAAAAATGAAAAATAAAAAATATCTTGTGGAAACCTTTGGTGGAAGCGCACTGACGTTTAGGGGCATGCCAATTGTGGATGTATTTTGCTAAATCAAAGAAAACTCGCATAATCCATTTTTCAAACAAGTTTCTCCAGAGTACTCTAGTTCAGTTTAAAATTTAAAAAATAGGTAATCTCTACTATTAATGTATATATTATGGGTTATGATACACGACCACATAGATAGTTTTGTTAATTGTAATATTACGATATTATTATTACTTATTTAACATTAAAATAACATTAGGTGCAAATTTTCAATTAATCACAGTAAAACTGAAAGATTCCACTACGAAGTCCCAGCATAAATGGCAAAACAGATTACTTTTACTCTTCGTAAAGAAGATTTATCGAAGATGAATTTTCTACAAAAGAAAACATAAAATGGCAATTCTGAAACGTAACTCGACATTTCTCCAAATCGATTCCTATCTATTGAAACGTACAAATTGGCCAGTGAACACACTTCTCCAGACATAATACACAATAAGATAAAAGTCACTGATGCGTCTAAAACCTAACAAAAAATCCAACCTAATACAATTTTAAAATGCCGATTCGATTGCACATTGATAACGGTTATTATTGTTTAAAATTGATTTAACATTGCTATATTTAACTTTAAATGTGCTTTAAGTAACTGCTACAGATCTAAACAACGCAAATAGATTAAACAAAGTTTCGTTGGGAATACTTTCAGTCGCTCTCTTCAAATTGAGACCATGGAAAGAGAAACCAATTTCTACTTCGCAAAAGAACTTAAGTGTCATTTGGTGAATTGATGTGTATGTAAATAATTAATTCATTTGACTGTGCGTGCTCGCTTTATTCCACGTGTTTAATGCGATAACAGGGTTGCGATAACATTGACTCAAGTGCTCCGCAATGACTATTCCAATCAGCCTGCCTTATCTTATCATCGGAAAGCCTTTTGTCTATTGCTGGCCGAAAAACAAAAATTTCAACACAATTACAATTGTCAGAGACAGAATCTCCCCACCACCACACTTCCTAGTCTGCTGGCTAACATTACCTGAGAAACCACAAGAGACACTCTGGTTGGCAGTCGGAAACAGGTCACGCTGACAACTGTGTCACGTCTCGTACATAACACGAATTTAGTAGAGAACACAGGAAGCTGCATGAACACGCAGAGTGAGCAGTGGAAGGCAGGTTGCGTCAAACTACAGCATCGTAACCGACAAAAATGCGCAATGGTGGCTTACTAGACAACGTGCTTTTTCTTTCTTTCCTTTTTTTGGGGGGGGGGGTCGCTAGCGATGCGGGAGAATAAGATTAAAGGGCGAGGTGAGTGAATATGGCCCGTCACATTTGCGCAAGGGTTCCATACATTTAGGACGTCGATTAAATATGCGGCAACGACAACCGCACATGAACCTGAGCTTTGCCTTTGTTTTATAAACTATTTAGTGTTCCCATGGCAACTGATACATAAAATTCTGCAAAATAAAAAGAAAGGAAAGTATAAAGGCAGTAACCCCTCGAACAAGGGAGCTTTTCTTGAAGAAAATTAATGGATAGAATTTAACTGAATTTGCATTTCTACATTGCCACCGTCCTTGGTTGAGACTTCACCCTTTGATATCACATTTCAAAACAGGTTTATAAATTCAATTACTAGGTTCTAAAGATTTTCTCCTTCCCAGATAAATGAAAGAAAGAAAAAAAACGGTTCTAATAACAGCACTGAGGTAAGACAAGTAGAGTATAGTCATTTTCACGTAATGAAATATATTTATTTCGTTATGAGTAATTCAGTACATCGCTACTGAAATTGAGTGTATTCTTCGATCGGTTTGCTGGATGAAAATCGGAGTCAGTATTAAAAAAGAAAGGTTCTGGAATTGGATCAGAGTCCAAAGAACCACTGCGGTTGTTGTTGTTATCTGTTTGGGCTTAATGGAGGGTGATAATGCGCCTAATCTATGACAAAACTGCTCTGTTTCGTAGGATTTTTTTTGATTGGAAATTAAAAGGTACAATTTTTCTACTCCCGCTTATAACGGATGTAGCGCAACACTGTATCTTAAATTGTAATCAACTTAAGGCCTCATCAAAAAAAATTACCAGCTAATTATCAGCCAGTAGCTGGACTACTGTGGCAGACTACCTCATCGTGGAAAAACGATTCAAAACTAGTTTGTCGATCTCTGTCGTGCATAGCACAGTCAATAACTATATGCTCAATAGTTATTTGCGTGTTGCAGGTTGGACATTCTGGCAGGTCGGTGATCGTAAGCCGTTGAGTGCAACTTCTTGTATGTTACCTTCGGTGTTAGACTTGCATGATTTCAGACCTTTCTATGTACAGAATAACTTGTCGACTTGATATTCTCCAGACTCGTCACCATTTATCTGCACATCTTGTTTTTCTTGTTTTTATACTCCGGCATGACTATAAGTTAGTGCAGTACGAATACAATCGTTAATCGTATTCAGCAGTCAAGGGCTTGAACCACAGTCCACTCAAAGAGCGTGTGCTACTACACTGCTTCTGAGAGACCACTCGGCCACGTCAGGACATCGCTGCGTAAGCTGAAAAAAATCCCTGCTCACCCCAGGCATATACAGGATGGCTGGTCCGTGGTTGGGGCGGGAAGGGATTTTTTGGCTTCTTGATAAGTTACGTTATGTTCTGTGTTGAATCGCTGTATTTTTATTATTTACAGAGACGAAGGATACTCCTTTAAATAGGCAGGTTGTTCTTCACTTGAATATTGTGAACACGCTGTAAGATTTGTTTTGTGCGGTAGAACTTCATGTGGATCAGTTAGCTGCTCCTCTGAAGACTTTAACGGCCTGAACTTCTGGCACTTATAGCAACGTAATGGGTTTGGAATATAAGTTTTAACACGTCAGTAAAGTTAAACTGCCTTGATGATTGGTTGTCTGGGACTGTCGGAATTAAGGACTATGTTCCGCATGAGAACCAACTAATGTACCTTCTCGCTTAGTTATGATTCGCCTCACGTTAATCACTTTTTTTGAAGTCCTTCGTCTGGTAGATTAATCACATCCCACTCGGTAATTGTATTCCACTTGATGCATTCAAGAGGCGTGTGTGGAACAGTATAGAGGGTCCTCCAAATGTTGAACTTTTTCAATTGCTCCTGTTACGAAACAGCGAAAAGTTCAACTAATAAGTTCCTGGATCTTAGGCGCAATGGTCTTGGATTTCCTGTTGCATTTTCTATATCTTTTTACCGCAAAAAAGGTACGAGTTTTCCAATAGGTAGGTCTTGTGTTTAATGGATAATGATGATGGTTGGAGCACGGATTCCATCTGTGTCAGTCTTTTGACATCTTACTATTACAGAATCAGGTTCCTCACGTTTACAGTCTGTGAACTAAGAAATACCGGACCCGCCACGTGAAGGAAACAGCAGTGCTACCTCATGATCAAGTATTAGTGGATTAAGATTAAAGAGAAAAAGGTTATTTTCCTCCCTACTTTAATAAAGCTATTTCTTTCTGCGTAATATCTACTTGAGTTTCAGTGTAATGCTTTAAATCAAGAAACGATTTTAGTTCATGAAAAAGCACAAATTTATTTGCAAAATCACTTGATCTCAAATTGCAAAGATGTGCGAAGATTCATCTCAGAGCAACCTGCCTATGGGTAATTAAAATCTGTTTTGGTGAGGAATGGAGAAATATTTAAAAATGGTCCACGAGGACAACACAGTCTGTTATAGGCCAATGGATCCATATACCAACCTAATATGTGAATTGTAATAATTTCTTAATGTCTCAATACTTTTGGTAGCACAGGTTTAAGGTTAACCAACACGAACCAGATAAAGATTATGCAAAACTTAGAAAAACACAGCACACAACTTACCTTTCAAAATTAAGAGGGAGAAGACTTTTGGGGAAGAATTGGACTAGGAATAAAAATCTTGTAAAACGAAAACGGAAAACACGTATCACAGATAAATATTGAATGAAAAATGCATAGGAGCATGTTCATTCGTCATACAAAATGAAGTTACATAGAATAAAACGTTAAATTAGATGCACATCGCTTTACGGGGGATTCAATCAAGGTAGAGAAGACAGGGGAATGGGATAATACGAAATATAAATAAAATAGAACTTGGGAAGTAAAGGGGTATGGGAACAAACCGATATTTTCAAATTCAAGTGACCGAAAAGTAAGACATTCACGTATTCAACATTAATGGTTAAAGCAATACTAGAAGTCAACTTAAAACAATTTGCACGAGGATAGCATCATCTATCTGGAACGGGCAAAGCAAAATGGTAGGCAGACATCATCCTTGTGCTTCGTCTGTTAATGTTTTTTATAGTTTAATTACGGATTCATTTGTCATATTAATGCCCTAAGTGTGTAACGTGAAATTACATCTTAAGACCAAACTTACCAGTTGCTGGACAATCATAGCGATTAGGCAGTCGCTAGATATTTTTAAAATGCTGCTGAAATCGCAAGCTATGTACAGTATTCATATAATGTTGGAGAATGTGATCATATAATCTAACATCCTGCATTACAATTTTGTTTTGTTTCAGGGAAGTAATGGCTGGACAACGGAATATCAAAGATAGAACAAAAATTGTAGCCAGATATGAAATATGGGAGTCAATAAAAGGTGTTTAGAAACTGTGGCGAGAACGCGTAAAGAATGCAACATTAAAGGTTGCCTCCTCTGCATCAAAAAACTGAAGAAACCTGGATCTGTGTCTGATAGAAAGCACACAGTGGGAGACATCGCATTCTGTGTCCGATAAGAATGTTAAGGCAATACGGGATGGCTGAGATAGGTACGCTGTTATAGTGGGCGGAGAAACAGCATTTCTCTTATTGCAAAAAACAGTGGCGCACGAAAACTAGTTCTTATAACTAACTAAAATTAGAAATGTTTTTGAATCTCACATATAGATCAAGATTTGCAAACAGAAACACTTAAAAAGAACTTAACTTGAAAAGGTGTTTTTCTTTTGTTTTTAACATGGCTATTCTAAATAATTCTAAAGGTTCATCACGAATGGCCCCGTGTGGCTACACTTTCTAAGTAGGAGACGATAACAAAATTAAGTACTTAGCCTAACTAAACTAAAAAAAAAAATAAATAATAAATAAATAAATAAATAAATTCACTGCTCGACAAATTAACAGAATTGACTGGAAATCCTGTCCATAGTTTTGCTGATGATAAAGCACATTGCATTCCACCTTCCGGTTTGAGAAATCTTGCTCTGCACAAACAGCTTCAACTTCTCGAATATCTACCATTTCCTTAAATGCTGATCTCCAGGTAATTCTCCAGTGGGGCAAAGACAACTTAGTTGATTTCAACCCTTCTAAAACTCAGTCTTGTTTTATATCTCGCAAAAAGGATTCTTCTGCTCCTATGCTTATCTTTAGTGACACTCCGATTTCTAGGCAAAATGATATATCTCTTTTGGGGATTACCCTGACTTCTAATCTTTCTTGGCATAAGCACATTACAAATATTGCTTCCTCTGCATCTGAAAAAAACTGTCGTTCTCGGCGTTACTTTTCTTCCAAACAGCTGCTCACTCTGTACAAATCTCAAATTCGCCCTACCATGGAATATTGTTCCCACATTTGGGGTGGTGCCCCCAAAACCTCTCTCAGGCTTCTTGATTCCATTCAGAAGAGGTTCAGTTAGGTTAATTAATGACTTCTCTCTAACAGAGTCTCTCCACTCGCTTTCTCATAGACGTACTGTTTCTGCTGCATGCCTTTTCTAACAGATACTTCCATGGGTACTGTTCTTCTGAATTGGCTTCTATAATTCTCGCTCTCTCTTTCAAAACGGTCCGAACACGTTCCACAACCAGCCAACATCCATTTACTGTCCAACTTCAAACTCACAGAACCAACTTTTCTTCTTCCTCATTTATACATTCAGCTGCCGTGTTCTGGAACAACCTTCCTTCACATGCATTTCCTGAAAAGGAAAAATTTAAATCTACAGAAATTCAAGTCAAATGTCAGCAAGTCTTCTTTCATCTTTTCAACCTTCAGAACATGCACGGTACTAAGTGCTATGGTTCTAATGTTTTGCGTGTTTTCATGAAACACACACACAAAATTTATTTCTGGATATCTTATTTGTCTGTTTTTAATGGGATGTAGAATTTCTGGACAAATCTTTTTGAAAAGCCAAGCATAAAATTTTGTTAAAATTCTTCCACTGGGAGTCTAGTTTGTAAATGTGGACGCACGGACGACGGATAAACATGATAAAAACAATAAGCGCTATAGTTGAACGTGCCTGAAAAATGGAAACAAACGAAAATAAAAGTAGCTAAAAATAAGCATATATATATATATATATATATATATATATATATATAAAATCATATACATACACACACGCACATTCTGGTGCTGCCTCCACCATGCATTTGCAGGAATCGCTAGCGTAGCAGTTTAGGTGTGTTATGCGCCAAAGCAACTAGTGCTGTGAAGCGTCGGTATATTATGTCTGTCAAGTTCGCAATTTACAGACACAATATACCGAAGACACAATATACTTCACATATTTGCCTGTTTACTGACGAAAAACCCCGAGTTTTCAGGAGACGAAATAATACAACCCTCGCCTAAGACCGACTAATTCAGCCACGATGTAAAATAAAGAAGTCCATAAAATTTCTTCGCAGCCTTTTTTTACCAGTTGGAAAGAACTCTAATTATATCTACTGTACTACCCCGTAAGGGATTTGTGGAAGTTATGCTACTAGCTAAGACAAAGGTAAAAAATAAAAAGAAGAAAGAATAAAAAATAAGGGAAAACTTGCAGTTTCTTATATAAAATAAAGAAATATCTTCGCTATTCGCTAGAAAATGCGACAGGGGAGTTCAGATAAATCTAATATTGCCGGATAAACAGGAACTGACAGGGATATACGAAGTTCTAATCTCGTTACAAGCTATGTGGGGAGATGTGTTTCTCCCAACACCCTATATGCCTCCCATGTATGGACTTCCGAGCCAGTTGCCAATCTCAGGTGGTCCCCGACTGTGGAATATTGGATCCTGAGGTGGCTAAACCGCTACCAAAGAAACACGTTTACCACCTCTAGAAATACCCTTCAGGCAAGCCTAGATTGGGTACCCTGGCAACTGATATTAATCAAAATTAACATATCTACCCTCTCAAAACTCATCACCAAAAAGATAGAAATCCCTAGCATAGCAAGATAGTCTTTCACCACCCAACTTCCAGCAGACCCCTCGACACACCATACCCAAACTACAATGCAGCCAACCCAGGAACAGGATAAAAATCTCATCCAAGTTTCTTGCGACGACCGACTAACTGGTTAAAAAAAAATATTAAAATAAATAAATTATATATACATAAGGAAAAGCAGAGATAAAATTATTGGGTTGAGCAGCACAATCTTGATCCCCGACGGGATATTGAAATCGTCGACTAATCACGTGATTACCGCCAGCGCTCATGGCTTGAAGCACTGCACATATCTACCAATAATAGTACTATGAATCACACGAGGGGAGTGCACTTACACCCTATAATACAATATACTGTATTGCAGTGCGATGAGCGCTGGCGGTCATCACGCGTACGTAATTCTGTTCTACCGACACCAGACTCGTGATACTTGATCATGCCCAGCTGACTTTTGCTATTATTAACCATCAATATATACTGAAGTACACCATTCATCGACTAGCTAATCAAGAGGCACTTCGCCTTGAAAGCTACGTATTTAACACTTTTATCTTATATGTATCTCTGTTTTATCTTATGTATATATCATTTATTTATTTTAATAAATTTATTTTAACCAGTTAATCGGTTGTCGCAAGAAAGTTGGGTGATATGCAACCCGACGCACAAGGCCTGTTTTCTAATGTTCTAAGGATAAAAATCTGTAGACCGGATGTTCCCTTCCAATGCTATTGGCATGTTCCTCACCCTGGACATTGACTGTGACAGATTTTACAAAGAAAAGAACTACCAGACCGAGACTGCGCATCGTGTATACACCATCCTGCAAAACAACAACCAGATCGACATTGGTAAAAGAAGGGTCTTAACCAATTAATCATGTGACTGTTTCCATGTTTATAATATTATACAATATTGTCATATACTATGTCGCTGAACTGAGATTATTCCTTAAATGTCACTCTCCTTGTGTATTAGTCATGACTGTGGCTATTTTTTTTTATATTCACTCGTGTAACATTTATATATTCTTAATGATTCATTCAAGTAATATTGTAAAATAGGATGTCTATTGAACTGAGATAATCTTTTAAATGTTACTCTCCTTGTATATTAGCAAGGAACCTTCTGGCTTCGTATGTTGTTTCCGGGGTAAGGTGTACACCTCAATCTGATTTAAATAAAATAAAAATAAATAAAATATCGTGCCATGAACATTCTTGCACCAACTTTAGTTTTGTTTTCTGTAGAGAATGGAGAAAATTTTGCGTTTGCTTCGGTTTATGCGACCTTACAGTTATTAATTCAAAATTGCTTCAATATTTAAATAAATAAATTTTCTATTTATACTCCAGGAGGCCACATAAGGTCAGGTACTACACAGTAAAAATTTACTTCCCAATAAGCAAACACGAAAACTTCCTGTCTTTTCACTGAGTGAAGCTTATCAGCAACTTTTGATTTTATGTGGATGAGTCGAAACAAAAGAGACAGAAAGGCTGAAGTCACACTGCACGCGATATCAGGCGAAATTCTGATCAAATGAAGGCTGTGGTATCGCTCGAACTTAAAGCGGTAGCACTATAAGTGATCGTTCGTTGTTTTTCGCAGCTCGAGGACATTCATTAGGCCCTCAACTAGTGAATGTCAGGGGATTTTCCAGCGAGCGATGATAGCGAATGTCCAGCATGTCGAGAAATTTGCTGAAGACTCTCGCTTTCACTTTGATCATTTTTCACAATTCCAAACAAACCATTTTCCCATCTGCGAAAATAATTTGATTTTTCGCAAAGACCTTCTATCAAAGTTATATGCAAGTTAGACAGCGACCCAAAGAGATCACAAGATATTTCCTATCACCCTTCGAAGTACGGGCGTCTCCAGGATTGAAGATGAAATAGATCACCCCAAAATTATCGAAAGTACATCTTAGATATCACTAATTGTGAAATACCGTATTTTAACTACAAATCCCCCCACACCACAATAAAAGTTACCGGAAATGCATCTGATGCAGGGTTCGCTTCTCATCTGAAGAGAAATTTTTTGTGTTTTATACACACACACACACCTCTACTGCAGTCTTGTCAGACCTTCGGTGAGCATTTCTCCACGACCTGGTGTTTTTCTTCGGCCGGAATTGCACAAGCCAACCGCAGAGAACAGTTTTCTGACATGGTATACCGATGCCTAATGACTTTAGCTGCTTCGGCACTTATTTCCAACAACCAACAGACCCTGAAATAGTAAGCAAATGAACTAACATTTTAAGGAGTCTGCCGAGGTTGTCTATGTACCTTGTTTTATCTTCAAAAGATTCTTTTCCAAATTAATAAGAAAATGTATGTCGGGAGATTCACAGTACGTTAATAATTCTACCAAGCGTTCATCTTGTGCACGATACTGGGAACATCGTTTAACAGACCGTACCTACTTCGAATCGATATTCACGGAATTACCTCTGTCCCCGCAAGCCCGACTTTTAAAATCACGCGAGACCATGAACTCCATTAAAAACATTATTTTTGCTGCCTGCCTTTTACATCCAATTATTGGCGGATTACACGTGAACTGCAACAACAAATCAATTAGCCGGACAGTATGAGCTGTTCCTAAGTTCATTTCCTTGCTTAACTTACAGTATAATCAGCCAATGCCAGTCAGCCAGCCAGCCATGCTTTGTCTTGCCCTTCTTTAAATCAATGTGCAAAACAAACTGCGAAGAAAAACAAATTTCAAAATCATTTTGTGTTGATTATCAAAAAACTCAAATTGTTCAGATAATATTTTAATTTTATTCTATTCCGGGCTGGTTTTACGTTAAAAAAAAAAAACAAAATTTCAAAATTCTCTCAATGTTTTTGATGTTTCTCTTCCATTCGACGAAAAAAGCATCGTAATTAGAAGAGTGAACTGCTCGACAGAATTTCTACCCGAAAGGAACACCAAAGGAGAAGTTCCCACCACACGAGTTGAAATAATCGAACCACAAATTATTGATTTCTTTACGGACTCTGTTTTTATCACCAATTTTAACCCTAAATCTTCTTCAGTTAAGGTTAACTTCTTTGTTTGCTGTATTCTCTTACTTCAGCAGACCACTGTTTTGTTAGAAAACCATTTCTAAGAATCACAGAATTCCCAGAACCAATTTTCTTGGAAATATCGTCATAAAGAAAAGAAGCAGTTCTGGTTAACAGTCTCAAGTGTCATATTTTCCACTTTCATTTTCATTAGAAAATTCATTTCGCTACTTAGTAAGTTGACCGCGTATTTAAGCAGCTTGTGCTGGTCGATGTTGTTCGTATCGTTCTCATTTTGGCTTCTGCAGCTCACTAGAGTTAAGAGGATTGTGTGATAAAATCCAAACTGTTTCTCGGCTGTTCTGTGGCAGGCACTTAATACAATCTCTATTGGAAACAGCGAGGAATATTTATCACCGTTTCGACCGTTGCTGCTCGTTTAGCCCGAGCAAAGAAAATGCTTAACCTGAGCAGGAATGGCTACAAAATCTCTCTCATGGGAGAATGATGAACGCTTCTTTTTCTGAACTGCTTTTTTCTCATATCCGCTTACTACACTTCAGTTCCCACATCTGATACTGTGTTTGCTATTTTATTTAAGAAATAACGATTTATCGAACTGAAGTTCCGAAAAGTTTTCTTCTCAACAGATGAAGCACCGTGTCAATCGATTCCAATTTATTACCAAAGTCGTATAAGGATCATTTATACTCCACTATCAGCAAATACTGTGAAACTGATTTATTTAAGTTAAGTAAATAAATAATGCGATTTGGGAGGTATTATATATCTGATCTGTGGATCAAGACCGAAAGATACCTTAAATTAATATTCGTTTAAAGGACTTAATGGAAATCCAAATCCATTTTTTTTTTATCCTTTTAACTTAAAGTTAAATATCTGCCATCTTTTTTCTTAATTCTCTCAGATTTCGAAAGACTAATGAGTTGGTTTCCCATCAAGCTACTGATTATTAAAAAAAAAACTAACCACCAACTAATATTCAGCAGGTGATGGAGCGTAACTGGAAATAAAACAGGAAGGTGGAAATGATCATCAGTTCTAACACAAGTGGAACTTCACTTTTTTTTATCCAAAATATGGACAACAAAGGGAAGTTATCTGAGAAGCTAAAGCGATCAAAGTAAAAGAAGACTCCAGTAGATGGAATTTTTCTGATTTAATGAAGCGCTAACTGGTACCATCAATTCTTTGGAAAATTTGGAGAAAATTGAATATAATCAGTTCAACTTTAGAAGATAAAACGATGGGATTCTATCGATGGATATAAATAAATAAATAAATTTTCTGTTTATACTCCGGCACGACAACCAAGTCAGTAGAGTTTACAATAAATCGTCAATACAAATATTTATCGTATTTAGTAGTCACGGGCTTGAACCCCGGTGCACTCAAAGAACGCGTGCTATGCACTCTCGCTCCTGACCACTGGGCTACGTCAGGCCCTGTAAGAAGAGAGTAAGGTCCCCCCTCCCAAAGGTATTCAAATTTTTCATTACAATTGATTTGTTAGAATAATCAATTCCGACGTCATAAATCAATAAGGAAAAATGTTAATAAAATTAAAACATTTTATTATCTTAAGTTGTAAATTATTTGCCGATTATGAAAAATTAATTTAAAAATGTAATATTAATGTCTCGTCAAAGCCATGAAGGTAGTTTTATAATACACAACGTATCGTTCATTTTATTTTAATTATATGGGTTTCTGTATTTAACTTGGTGTTTTAGTATTTAAATTTTCTGTCCCTGTATTACAGCAGTTAGTGCTGTTCGATGAAAAATTCCACATTCCTCTCTTCAGAAAATTAGCATCTATCAGTTGTAATTAAGTTCCTGGTGGTTTATCAATTTGCTAACAACTCGCAATTTATGTCGTTGATTAACACGCTTTTTTATTATTAGCCGTGCTCGTTTACAGCTACAATACCGAAATCAGCGACTAGCATGAAGTTGTTATAAATTTCATTGCTCAGTTTAATCATCTTAAAGAGTTAATTAGATCATCTCACGTCAGCCATTATGTGCTCGCATAGGTCATGAAGGTCGTTGATCCGATACTCGTATCGACAGCAGGTGTTTTTAGAACAGCTGACACGCCCTCTTGCGTTTCATGATAGATGAGGGCAATATTAGCGCGTAACGACGAAAGATTTTGACAAATCGTACTGTTTTCAAAAACACGCAGTTGAACTGTGGGGGTAAGAAAGAAGTTTATTGGCTTGTTAGTAACTTGTGGGTAAATGGCCACACACAATGAAGTACTTTCAGGCAGGCACGCATACAGAACGGATTTCCTTTTGCATGTTTTAAACTTTGGTTCATTTAAGTTTTAATACAACCTTTTGGAAGTTCAGATCGTGCACTCAAGTGTGGCATTATATTGTACTGAAGTTCCCATCGTATAATGCAATGATTTATTTCGTGTGCACGTAACTACAGTATAAAGGAATAATGAAGAAGGGTACATTGGATCCAATTATATGTCCCCTATAAATGGGCTTTATTTTATCCACAAACCCACCGTCAGGAAATATTCATTGATTAGCATTAGTTACAGTCCATCAATTACAAAATCCTGGTGTATAGGGGAGTGCTCGCGTGGCGTCTTTTGGGTACGAAATAATTATCCTCTTGTAATCGGCAGCAAATCGAAAAGAAAATATAATTTAGACATAATTACTGGGAAAGACATACTGCAACAATATGATCCCCCCCCCCCCCCACACACACACACACCAAAATTCGAGGGTCAAAAACAGCTAGTTTCTCTGGGACACCACGAGAGCAACAGAACATTAAGAAGAACCATTTTCAGTTTCTGGAGAGGCCGAAAAGTATAGGTGAAATAAGCAAATGTAAGAAAAACAAGGGAAGCAGACTTGTAAAACGAACTACCATCTAGATAAACTTTACTGAATAAGCAAGGATTTATTTATTTATATTTTTTTTATCTGATGAGAACTTCACCTGATTAGTCAGACTTAACTGGAAGAAATATTTACAAGCTCCATGGAATTCCAACTGCTGAATTCCGCAGAGAAATGTTTCCAATCATCTTAGAAATGCTTCTAAGCTCCATGGGATTCGTTCACTGAAAATGTTCACTGCATGGCTTGTTCTACTAAGATCTGCGAGGATAAATATCGCTTGGGGTTTTGAAGTTTTTTTGAAGTTCTCACTACTGGAAGTGAACGCTTCAGTAAGGAATGTATATCTGAGCTTCTTAATAATAGGGTTAACTGATTGAAACAAAAATCAATATGCCTCGTAACTAATATTACAACCTGTATGATTATTTTAACTAATTTTTGGTATTTTTCTTTCCTTACTGAAAATCAGATATATTTAAGGAGCGACCAGCGATTGGATAACTGAATTTAAGTATAACTTGAAATGCTATGAAAAGCAAGAGATATATCTTTGCAATTAACTTATTCAGCTTCTGAAATATATTTACTAAGATTTCAAAGGAAAATTGACAGTTTAGGAGAAAGTAAGATTAAGAAAGCAACAGCTGGTTGCTCAACCAACTGATATAAAATCCTTGGCCAACTGCATCAAGCTGCAAAGTACAATTTTTCAGGAGACTGCATTGAAATGTTACAAAATCCGAATACAGTAAAATCCCGTTACAATGAATACCGCTTTAACGAAATTTTCACTATAATGGAAATATTTATTAGTGCTTTGTAAAGTTCACTCGATTAGCGAAAAAAAAACAAAAAACAAAATTAGAAACTGCAGTCAACTTAGTGCAAGATGGACCCACATATTTTCGATTGCACTAAAGCTTAAGTTTCCTATTAATAATAAAAGGTTTTAAAATACATTAAAAGCAAAAATTGACGTATTAATATGTGATAAGTAAGAATAAGGTGTATTGTGTGCTATTTCTTATAAAGTATGTATTCTACAATCATGATCAAATACAATCTACTATGATTAAAATATTTTTACTTTTGTAATACACGTATTTCGTCATTTGCATTTTTGTTATTAATGTTTTAAAGTCGATATTTAAGTAAATAAAATCAAGCAGGAATTACTAATTGTACATATTATAAAAGTAAAGCAAAGCAAAACAAAGCGCAGCAGAATATATTTGAAGAAATCATGGGTCGTTCTGGAATAACTTTTAGCGATATTCATTAGAAAGAAAATGATTCCCGATAAATTCGTTGTAACGGGAGTTTACTGTAATCTTTTTTCGAAGTGACTTGGTAGAAAGGTGTGTAATCACAAACAGCGGAGGGTTCCAGATGCCAAAAAGAAACCAAATATTTTCTAAACCAAAATGAACTAAAATTGGCTTTTGGCCAATAAATTAATGCATAAAGGAATGTTTCCAACAAAGAATGTTTTGTTTCCTGGAATAAAAACATTTTCTCAATGAACTTTCAAAATAAAGAAGGAACTTCGTAAACATCGGAAAAAAATAGGGAGCTGACCATGACCGTAACGGAGAATTACTTGTTTACCTACCAGAGAGGTAATTTCGTAAATACTGATAAATTAAAGTGAAGATAGGATCAGTGATCAAACGTGAAACAACGTAGAAGAGGCACTGAGAAGTAAATCTGAAGCAGAACTGTTTCAGTAGTCAATGTGCCACATGCGACTTTTTTAGCTAAAAAAAAAAAAGACCGAATATTGGCTAGTCAGTTGGCTGAAAGGCTTTTGAGATACAAACGCCTATAAAAATATACATAATTTATACAGAAAATGCTGCAACGGGGTGCCACAGTCGGACTACAAAGAGAATGGAGGGGCAACTTTGGGGAAAATGTTTTCATGTCGTAGGAGACCCCAGAGCAATTCATTTGGTGATGGCACCAATGGACATCCTCAGAATACACCCACAGCCGTCATTTGGGTTCTGTTGCATTCGAACAAACAGAGTGCGAGAACCAAATAACTCGCTGGCAGACTGCAGCTGGTAGATCTGCATTTCTGAGGATTAGAAACAACAATAACCGGTGAAAGCAATTCTGTGATGGAAAGCTGGAATGAAGAATATGGATGCATTGACTTTGATACATTTGTGGTGCTATTTGGGGAATGATAACAGATGGATCGATCCATGTATGACAACGCCCTTGTGAGTGTTCCTACCTGTGCAACAAATATCTGCAAGATAGATAATAAATGCCACAGGTAACAAAGGCATACAACTCAAACATCATGATTATAGTGATCATTCGTTCTGCTTTTGGCAGGACAGTCATTTTCCGACTATTCATCGCCCTACCCACACCAATTCCCAAAAGTCTCATTTTCACGTCGACATGGAATGGGTGAAAGTATTTTAGCATTTGGTTCACAACGTATAGAACAAAGGGGTTCAAGCTATATGCTGTATTTTTATATGCCGAAGGCAAGGGAACGCGTACACTACTAGACTACTTCAGAAATTGTACGATACAGAGGTGTTAATCTTTCTTGGATTTGTTCTTTACAACTGATAGAGCTGTTAATTAGTGGTCGGGATGCATTCTCCCACTCCACCGTTGTCACTCGAAAAATGTGGAACATTCAACTATGGATGTCCTTTTCATAACTTACATTTGATCAAAAACATACCTCACTGATGTTATATGACAACATTTTAGAAAAATTCTTTGTTCTTCTGACTATATTTATATAAAAAATTGCATGGCACAAAAAAGAATGATTTTGTTATTAAGAATAACGAATATGTTTATTGTATTGAATCATTCTCTCACTTGTTAGCAAAACAGACGATCAGCTTGTAATTAAGGTGCCCTCATTTAAAGATCTTAGAGTTAAATTTAGAGATTACTTCCATTTTTCTAATCATGTTATCGCCTTTTATCAATCTTCTCCTTTAATTAAACTCTTGAAATTAATCAAAAAGATTCCTCTCCTCATTTAAATCTGACAGACAAAGATGGGTGGAATTATGCAGACAGCTTCCAGCCACTGAATAAGTTGACAATGCGGTTCCCCATCACATTTTACTGACACTACTAGATATTAGAGGTTTTCTCTGCCTCAGAAATAAATTAGGCTTTCATGGGCTCAATTATAAGTCCTTAAGGAACAAATACGAACTTAAACCGCTACATTTTTCGGAAGTTTTAGCACGGGTTAATGCTCATCTACACAATAATTAATTTTCAGATTCTGACAGCTTATCTGTTTCACAATTTTATGTACCTCGAATGAATTAGTAATAGTAAGAGCCATATAATTCAATGACGCCACAGGCTTTTGCTGTACTGGCTGGGGAAAAAAGTAGATAAAATAAATTATTTGCTTCCCTCCTCACATAGGCGATCCAGTTGATCTTTGAATTTGTTCAAACTGTCAGTTCTAACTACCTGCGAAGGCAACCTTACTGAAATCAAATTATTACATACGAATGGATGGACAAAGAAATAATTTCAGGATTTCCATCGGTCTAATTTTAAATAAATTTGGAACGGCTCAACAAATCGTTCTAAAAGAGCCAAATGAGAAACGCATACGGACGGCCAACACTGTGAAGAGGAAAAATGACTTATGATTGATAGGATTACAAGGTTGTGAAAATTTGATGGAATATTCAAATACCCTTCCAATTTTGAGCGTAAACTTCAGTTATTTCGCTAAACAACACTTATGAGATCCGTTCAGCATTAATTACAGCAAACAGCATATCATAATATTTCATATTTCATCTACTTATTAACCTTAAAATTGTCTTTACAATTACATCTGGAAAGATTTCGACTCCACTTTTCTTTTTACTTTTTTTTTTCAAAGTTTTTTTCTGCTTCCTCTAACGGTGCAACATTCCCAACTTTAATGAGTATTTTCTGTAGAGAAATACTCATTAAGGATTAAAATTTATCTCTAAGAAATACTGACTATCGCTGTTAATTTCTTTCTCAACTGTATTATTAATTATTCAAATATTTAAACTTTTATACACTTCGCTGCAGCCCACCTCTTACATTTCCTCCACTCGGTACATTCTCCCGTGCTTCTCCCTGTATTAAGACTGGTAACCCTGATGTCCTAATTTATTATATCTCTTCCATCACTAAATTGTTAACCGTTTGTCTACGGTTGCCTTAGTAAAAGCTGCTTTTCAATTAAACAGGGTTGGCAGACTGAAATGTTTCTGGTACTCTCTAACAGTGATCCTATTAAACTTTTACGAATAATACTTCAGAATCTTAAGATGTCTCGTGCATTCTTACCATGAAAACAAATAACAGGTTCGCACACATCAGAACCTGTTAACAAGAGACTGAATTCTACGACAGTGAGCCGCGATCTTCTAATTTGATTAACATTATTCCTCAAAGACTTAAATCCCACCGACTTAATGACCAGTTGCTTCATTTCTCAGTATCGTAACAACATTAAAAATTTCAGTTGAATCGTCTTTAATTTGATTCAACTGCCTTATGGCTCTTCTTCCAGCATTAATATTTCAGTATTTTTCAAAAATTATTCACAAAGAGTATTTATTCGAATAACTAAAAGCTCTGAAATCAAATTATGCTACACAAAAATAACCTCGACTTCTTTAGGATCTTCAGACATGATATTGATTCTCAACATTTTCAAAACAATTTTACTTTGGACAGATCCAAGTAACTTATCTATTAATATGCAGAAATGCCACTCGATCAGTTTCTTCAGGCATCCAAAAAAATTTCTTATTTCGAGACTTTCATACTTTTTTTTGACCGCAGATCCTTTGGTGGTTGTTTTTTTTTTATTAGCGCATCGGCTTCTATGGCTATAATGCACCTCCCAAAGTTTGTGCATTTTCTACTCTGATCCAAGCCCGAGGCGGGATTCGAACCCGCGACCTTTGAGTTGCCAGACAGGCACTTTACCCATCCGGCTAGCCCGGTCGGCAGATCCTTTGGTAGATCTGAGTCATCATCGGTGGAACCCTATACGCTAATAATAATTGAAGTAATATTATACACTTGCAGAATCGCTGGGATCTCTTTGTAGAACTCCAGAGTTCCGCATTACACTTGAAAAATCACTTTTCCAAATAACATTCAATCTGGGATATTTCTAAATCTGTAATAAAATACTCTCAATTACTGTAACATGTAATCTGTCTCTTTCATTAAAAAGAAAAACAAACGAAAGATGGCAAAAATCACTCCTCTCTCTCTCTCTCTCTCTCACTCTCTCTCTATCTCTCTCTCTCTCACACACACACACACACACACACACACAGTTCACCCATCCCCACCCTTCGAGAATTTGTCTAATTCTCCCTTTAATTTATTCAACCTATCCATTTTCACAACAACGGATGGAAGCCTGCTCCAACAATCAACCACCCGCTGGCTGAATGCAAACTTCCGCACATCTATCCTGCAACCACTCTTTTTCAACTTGAATTTATGCCTCCTCATGTGTGTGCATCTCAGCAATTTGAAGAATACCATTAACATTCAACTTACTCAATCCATTTAGTGGATTGACACACCTTAATCAGATCGCCCCGCAGATCCCTAGTCTCGAGACGCTGCAATTTGCAGAACTGAAACCTTTCTAGGTAAGAGCACCCCTATGTTCCCTTCACCAGTCTGGTTGTCCTTCTGTGCACCCGTTCCAGAAGTTCTAGATCCTTACTAAAGTATATACAAGTCTGGAGATCTAAAGTGAGGCCTCCAGACCTGTATACAATACTCAAAAATGAGGCCTAACCACGGCCTTATACAAAAGGATAATCATTTCCTTATTCCTTCTAGGAACATTTCTGTACATCAATTAAAACACCCAATGGCTGGACTGCTCAGAGAATTTAATATCTGACTGCACAATTCCCCATTTTTATTCGATATTACCCTGAATATAGTAATACAGTATACAGTTGATAAGTTACTTTTAGGTTACTGCTAAACCATGTGAGTACCTTGCATTTGTCAATGTTAAACCTCAACTGCCATTGCTCAGCCCATCGACCTCATTTTCCTAGATCTGATTACAGCAGTTCATCCTTGATGACCGCCGTTAATCACCCTGCCAACCTTTGCAACATCTGCAAAACTTAGACATTAAGCCTCATTACCTTCATCAATGTTACTGATAAATATTGAAAACAGTGGGCCCAGCACTGAACCCTGTGGAACTCCACTAATAACATTAATCCACAAAGAGAGGCGCCCATTGATAACCACTCTGTCTTCTTCCACTTAACCATCCCTTTATCCATAGCATTAACTTATTTCCTTGTATTTCTCTTATTATTATATTATTTCCTTATATAGCTCTTTGGTATACTTATCATAGTCATTAGGCCTATAACATACTCCTATTCTCGATTTTGTTTTCCCTCTGTTTATATCAACACCAGACTAAACAAAGTTGCACCCTAATCAACTGGATGCACTGCCTTAGATTTAATATTCTTCTTAACTAAGAGCATAACCCTCCACTTTTCCTGTCCTGTATATATTGTATTCACCATATTCAAATTTAGCATTGCTTATGTCTGAGTGACACCGTGTCTCTGCTATTCCCACAATTCTGCATTTGATGACTTAATCAGTAGTTCAAATTCATCAAATTTATTTTCAATGCTACTAGCATTAGTGCACATGTTCTTGCTCTTATTTACCCTAACACAGCTCATTTATTTATTTGTACCATGATGACCCATAGCAGGGCCTGAAGTCCCAGACACCTTGCTTTCCAGGCTGCTGTATGCACCAATAGTAGCAGTGCAAGAATCACTTCCGCCTCTGCCTTGCGGTTCTAGTTAAGCTATTACTTTGTGTATCTTCTCAAGCTAAAAGTTTTCCAACCCGCCTATCCTTACTTTAATATCATCAGCAAAGATGCTTGTACTTCTTCTATTCAAGTGTATCCCATCCCTGTAGAAGCATTCTCGCCTGTTAACAAGCACAGACCAAGCTGAGAAAAATTGTACCCCATGATCCTTGCACATTCTCTCCAGGGCCGAATTGATTGACAAGGCTCTCAACATATACTCCATCCTATTGGGTCTGGGCAGAATTGCAGACACTTTCATATTCAATCCTAACTCACGACTTTATCCCAACATTGCCATGTACTTGTTAATTTAGTCCTTTGATCTCCTACTTTTAATATCATTAGTGCCAACGTGTACAACAATATCACCTTTTGTGCCCTTAAACATCATCTAGTACTTTTGCTCCTGGCAGACATACCCTGATTCTGTTCCACCCATCAATAGAGTCACCGATGCGAAAGAGTGAGCTCTGGAGTTGAGTTGGGCAGGTGAGAGCTTGATGGGCTCTCCCCATCCCCATTTTAATTCCTTCGAGAGAATCTACACTAGTCTCTAAACTCTCACAAACGCCAATCAGAACACTGAAGTTGGCCCCTAATTTTTCATACTCTGCATCCTGTTCCAGAAAGTTCTGCAAACATTTCACAAGTTGCACATTTTGTTGGGCGTGATACGTTGGAAAATCGACCCCTTCTGTTCTCCCCCCCAGCCACAACACTCGGGTTACTTTGTGCCCGTTGCTTTGTTATTCCAATCTGGGGGTATGATCTCCGTTTAAATACAATTTAATTCATTAACAATGAAAATTAATAAGATTAATAATTTTAATTGATTAATTGACAATACTACACTAATCTAACAGATTCCTAAATACACTGATTTGTAATACGCTATCTAGTTTTAAAAAATGTTAAATTAATTATATCCTTGCTAAAAAGTAAAAATTCCTTAGCTAAACACAAAATAATAATACCCTTGGAACAATCTCTACATCTAATAGCAACTTTTAAATGCATATAAAACTCTTCATTTTTATGTCTTCTCAAACTTCTGACTATGGATTTCACAAAGAGATAATTAGGATTATATACTCTTCTACGTTCGTCCTCTTTATAAAAAGGATCTGTACAATGCTCTAGTTCTTTAATTGAAAACTGTTTTGTATCTTTTTATTACTCCTATTAACTATATTGAAACTCTTAAAAATTCAGGTCAGCGCTGTTAAATACTGTCGAAACTATTTTTAAAACAAACAGATGTTGCGAGAGATAATTTTTATGTGGAACTGTGAATAGTTACTTAGCAAAGACAGTTGTTAGTTGATCTCTGCTGGAATTCTAATTATAGAAAATAATAAAAAAGATATTAATCTTTGACTTAACTACTTAGCATCCAAGCTTTTTTCATTGATGTTTCGAACCCCATCTTTGGTCTCCCCCCCTCCCAACTCCAGACACCGATCTATTGTCCCTCGTAGTTTTCGTGCCCAACGGATGTTAAAGTTTGACATCCGCAGGGCAGGGAATATTTACCTACATAAAAATAATTTCACACGATGTCTTACCAATAAAAAGCATTAAAAGATGAAACCTTACTCCACACCAAACCATACACCAGTGTAATCAATGTTATACAGAATAAAGATATTAAGATTGAAAATAAAGAGTGAATGACAGTAACATCAAAGCTGAGTGGCATCTTAATCTCAATTTTTGGAATGTGCATGCGGGATGCGCTAAATTCTTCCTTTATAAGATGTAATGCTCATGTAAAATTGCACGAGCTAACAAAACCACTGATGGGGAAAGACAAGCGAAAGCTGATGAGAAAGCACTAGCAAAGAGAACAAGGAAGAGAAGTCCTTTTCATACGTAAACACAAGAAAGAACAGAGTAAATCTAATACGTCCCTTAATTGGTTGCATTGCAAGGTCCATAGAAAACACAGCAGAAATGGAAGACGAGTTGAACCAGTACTTCTCGTCGACATTTACAGTAGAAAGGAAGTTTGAAACTCTGGGGAATCTGTTAGGGAATCGGGCTGCTGTAAAATAAGTGACATAATAATCTCAGACAAGCGTTTCTAAGAAAATGCTACCGAGATTAAAGGAGGGAAAGGCTCCAGGTGAAGACGTATATATTCAATTGTAATTAAAAAGGCTGCGTGTAAGTACATAACACCGTTCGGAATGTTGATGAGAGCGTCACTGAACTCCGGGAAGATTCTGTTGATGTGGAGAATGCTAAGTCTCCACATCAACGGAATCTTGCTGCTGATATCTCCCTGACCCACAAAGCTGTGCCAAAATGGAGGTAGATAATTATAGTCCAGTGAGTTTGACTTCTGCAATAGGGAAGATCATAGGATAAGGATTGGTGCCATTCAGGGCCATCTGGAGAAGAATGGAATCTTGAATAGGTCCCAGAATGAATTCATTATAAGAAAGTCACTCCTGACCAATCTGGTAAGTTACCATGACGTAGGCATTAAATGGTTGGATGCGGGTAACAATTTTTACATTATATATTTAGACTTTAGTAAATCTTTTGATACGGTCTCTCATGAAAGGCTGCTATATAATCTGGGAAAAGTTGGAGTTATTGCTAAGATTCTATGCTGGGTTTGCACGCCTGCTAAAAGATAAGAAACGGAGGGTTGTCATAAATGGTCAGCTTTCGGGCAGACTAGCTTAATAGGTGCGGTCCGTCCTATTTCTAATTTTTAAATAATACTGACGAGGTTATCAAAGATAAGTTGATTACGTATAGTATTAGCAATGGGCACATGGTGCAAGGAAGTCTATGGCTTATGTTGCACCAACCAAAAATAAATAAAATAATAAGAAAATTTTTAAAAAATAATTAATTAATAACAGAAAAGGAAATGGACAACCTGTGCATTTCCCTCTTCCCTTAGGTAATTATCCAGCTGACCTTTGAATTTCTTCAAACTGTCAGCCTCTACCACCCATGTCTGTAACTTAATCCAGTGATTTATAACTCGCTGGCTTAAATAAAACTTCCTGCAATTCAGTCTAAAAATCTCCCACCCGTAACTTGAAATTATGGCCGCTAGTTCTAGAATTACTTATAACCGTGAAAATTTCATCCTCATTCATTTTACTTATGCCTCTCAGAGCCTTCAACACCTCAATCAAGTCTCATCTAAGGTGCCTAGTTTCCATACTCTGCAACCCACATATTCGAAGTCTTGCCCTTTTTCCGATCTCACCAGGCAAGTAACCAGTCTTTGGACCTTTACAGGTCTCCAAACTTGAACACAATATTCCAAGTGTGGTCTAACAATAGCCTTATATAATGGGATTATGACGTCCATAATTGTTCGATAAATCATCGATGGACACCACGGGCCTTCCTTGCAACCTGTCTGCAGTGTCCGGAGAACTTCATGTCTGACCGTATCGTGACACCAAAGTCACTTTCCTCCAATACCGGCTTTAGTTCAACTCCACCAAGTGTATCAGTTATTTTGGGGTTACTGTTCCCAAGGCGTAATACCTTACACTTTGCTGGATTAAAGCATAGCTGCCATTTTTTTTTACCATCCCTGAAGTCATCTAGGTCACTCTGAAGAAGACCTGCTTGCAGTGATCATTAACTACTCTACCAATCTATACAACATCTGCAAATTCAGACATCACGTTCTCTATCCCTTCATCGATGTCATTTATGAAAATCAAAATCAACAATGGTCCTAATACTGATCCTTGGGGAACCCCACTTCTTACATCAACCCAATTTGAGGAATAACCATTTATCACAACCATCTGCCTCCTGCCCTGAAGCCATCCAGCTAAGGATTTTCTCTGCGATTCCAACATGTTCCAGCTTGTAAAATAACCGCTCATGTGGGACTGAGTCAAATGCTTTGCTGAAATACAAATAAACAATGTCGAAATTATTTCTTAAGTCCAGCTCTTGAGGGACCCTGTCAAAATAGCTAACCAAATTAGTTAAACGTGATTTTCCCTTTACAAAACCACGCTGAGTATCCTTCAGAATTTCATTTCTATCTAATGACCCTGAATTCCACCCTTGATCATTGCTTCCATGATTTTCCCTACTACTGAAGTTAAACTAACCGGCCGATAATTACCCACTTCACTCTTAGAACGCCCAATCAATCCAACAGAATCGCTCTCGAGTCCAGTTATGCTCTCATAATTAGCCTCAACGGTTCAATGCACTCACTTGCCGCCTCCCTTAAGATTATAGGGTATGTGCCATCAACTCCAGGAGCCTTAGTGGCCTGTAAGCTCGAAAGTTTTTTCATTAAATAAACATGTGAAATTTAAACATCATTAATTACATTTTTTTTTCAACTTGACTCACAATCCCAGCTATGTTGCTTCAAAAAAGACGTAGATCGGTTGCATGTATGGTCCAAAAAATGGCAAATAAGTTCAACAAGAAAAAGACATGGGTGTTAAAAAGACAGGAAACAAATGGAGCCCTGTCTATGATTTCTAAGACCTCTGCTAGTAGGAGAAGAACAACATCCCTCTTTACAATAAGATATATTTAGAGCTCATTTGTGATGTTACATTCAAGTCTGAAGACCACACACACACACACACACACACACACACACACACACACACACACACACACAAAAAAAAAAAAAAACCTTCTAGAGATGGTTCAGAGAAAGGCGACCGGATTGGTGACGAGTCCAAAGTGGTGGACATATGAAGAACGGCTTAGAATGTGTGGACTGCAAAGTTTGACAACTGGACATTTAAGTGGAGATCTAATTGAGGTGTATAAAGCGCTGAACGGATTTAGTAAAATGAATGAGGAAGATCTGTTCAACCTCGTGGGTAAGACACGAACCAGGGAACACAAATATAAGCTCTCTGGGATTAACAGAAGATTGCATCTCATGAAGCTCACCTATGGGCAGCGAATTATCGAATATTACAATAAGTTGCCTTCCAATGTGTGTGTGGGGGAGAGGTAGTGAATCTGACTAAGTTTAAAGGGAAATTGGATGACATCTTATATATATGAAGATTTTTTTTTCTTCTTTTTTTTAAATTTTTTGCTGATGGAGAAAAAGTTCGCTTCCTTGTATCATTCTGCCTTAGTAATATTAAAATTCCTGAATGTAATTAGCGCGCTCAAGTTTAGACCGACACTTTCAGTTATTTCATGAGAACAGAGAAAAAATTGTCAATTTTTCTTCTACCCTTCTAACCCATTATCCTCGTTAGATGCGACTGTGATGCTAACGTAGAGTATTATGACACTCGCATCCTTCTTCATGGAATGAGGATAACAGCAGATGCTGTTATTAAGATTAAATTATTTATTGCAACTACCGTTTCAAGAATAATTACATATCCGTGTCTACATGGACAGTAATTTAAAGGATAAGTCGTCACAGCATCACTGGACAGAGGAACCCCCCCCCCCCACACACACACCAAAAATAAAGTTCGGGAAATGAAACGTGCATTAAGAGTTAGATACTATACTACACTAAATGAAGGAGATAATGTAATAAAACACGTTGTACTATTCAAGTGACCTTGTTAATTAATGGGTAGGATAAAATAGCAAAATTACTCTGGGATGGAAGCAATCATCATTGAGGTCACGAAACAGGAAACAGAATTCTTTAAAGGAAAAAAAGTGTCAGAATTTAAACGAATCTGGAACAAACTACAGACAAATTGCTGGCAACAAATTATGAATACTAAATATCACAAGGCAGGCTCAAAACTCTAAATAAAATTATCACACATGCAACAGACATTAACTCAAAAAAAAAAAAAAAAAAAAAACTTTGAAAATTGGCACCAGATTTAAACACAATAAATGAAATTAATTTAAACCTTTCAGATAGAGAATAAATAAAAATAAGATTAGAAACACTAAGCACCGGGTCTCGAACATCAATTCTTAAAGCTTCAATTGTAATAAACAGTTCACTTTCAAATACATTCTGTAGTTCTGTATTTCATCAAGTGCATTCGATATCTTGTAAAACCTATAGAATTAAGAAGCTAATCTACATTTCCCTGCAGGTTTTGTTTTTCGCAATAACTGTGACGGTACAAAATTGCAGTATTAAATTCATTTAACGAATATAAATGGGCATGTTTTTTAATCCCAAGTTATAGAGTTTGACAAAAAAACAAAGTTCTTTCGTGAAAAGTGGACACGATGTCTTTCTCAAAAGAGAAATATTGGTATTTTGTGAATCTGAATTCCCGATTCATTCCAACCGTGATGGCAATCAACTGCAGTGTTGGACATCCTACAATTTTACGTCTAACTGCAAATTCAGAAGATATCTAAAAGGAATTAATTTTTTGGATTTTGAACTGTTTGTGATATTGGAATACGCGGAATCCGATACAGAAACGTCTCCAGCGTTCTTGGAAATGGGAGAATACTGGGTGAAAGTGATTGCGAAGATCGATTCCTTAATTCATGATGGGCACCAGAATGAGCTTAGAAAGTATCGATAACTTGTCAACGAAGATGAATAGCTCTCATACATTGAACGGTCTTGTAATGGATTACATGTCAAAAATACAGAATATTAAAGGAATAGTATTGAATAACGGGATGACGGAATAGCAAGATTAACGCCGAAGAAAGAATCATTTACACACTTTGCACAGTGGGACGGAAAGAACTTATAAAACTTTCTATACTTTTCGACGAATCAATGTTTAAAATATTTTGCAGCTGAAGAATAATCAGAAATTTAAATGTGACATTCTCTTTGTATTTGCAGTGCCAGCTCTAGAAGAATTAACCTATTCTTTCGGTTTTACTCGAATATTTGTCGAATTGTTCTTCTTCCTATAAGCAGTTACTTCATCGCATTCAAACAAAATGTTTACCTGGAAGAGTTTGGACGGAGAAAAGGTTATATCACGATGCGAAAGACAACATGTCACTAATACGAAAATATTTTATAGACTACAACTTTTGCCAGAATTTAACGAAGACGAGGTTTGTAATACGTTAGCGTGGTTCAAGTAAATTAAATACATTAACTTCAACTCTACGTAGCCGAGTGGTCAACGCCATAATATGTTACATGTTTGAGTTTACCATCGTTCAAATGTAGGCGACCACAAAATACAATAACGTGCTGTTCTCGTATTCTCTGCGTACAGACTCTGCCCGCATTGGCCATCCCAAAGTATAAACAGAATATTTATTTATTTACATTTTTAATTCAAATTTTTTGCGATGTACTGTATGTTATGTGAACAAGAAATAACAAGATTAAAAGCAAATGGTCTTTCTCGTTTACTTTTATATTTAAGCATTTGTTGTCCAGACTTTTTTTGTCACATAATTCTTGAATTTAATGTTAAAACTGGATTAATTTTCACTATTTAGATTTTACGATTTCTAAATTTAAAAATTTGCTTAATGGACTGCTATTTTTTCTCAACTGGAAAGGTGCACGCCGCCTTCTGTTTATCCTAAAAGCATCGATGTACTTTTGAAACGAATTTTGTAAACCGATTTTAGTTGAAGAAAAAGAAAAGGGGCGACACAAACTGCTCTCATGCAGCCAGTAGTTGTGCATAGCTAAAGTATACCGAAGAGCAAGAATCACATAAAATCGGTTTACGTTCTTTTCAAAAGGAAACCAATGACACTTTTAGGCGAAAGCGAGGGTGAAAACATCTTTTCCATTGAGAGAAGAGCCGTTGATTGGGCAAAATTTAAATTTAGAAGTCGTAAAATCTAGGTGATTTTACGAGTTCGAAGAGGCTTTAAGACAAAGAGCCTAACCAAGATAGATACCGATGCTTCTTAATTGAAATACCATATATATAAAAATAAAAGAGAAAAACAATTAAAGCGCTTTTTTAAAATCTTGGAGTTTTTTTTGGTTTTTTTTTTTTTTTGGATGGAAAGATGTTGCTTTAGTTTTGGTAGATTCTTTACGAAATCTAAGAATTATCACAAACTGGCCATTTAAATCTTTATCAAGTCATATCTTAAATTTCATTCAATAAATTAAATAACTAATTTTAATTTAGTAGTATCTTTAAGAAATATTTGTTAAAGCGTATTAAATTAAAAGAAGGCGCACCACTTTATATGTTTTTATCATACATAACTACGCTTAAAACGTCTTCTGTAACAGAAAATTGTCGCTCACTGGAAAAGCACAAATTCACATCTTAAATTACGTTTAGGTTTTTAAAATTCAACTAAGTCTTCAGAAAACACCGAGCTTTCCATTGTCACCATTATCTCCAGTATTAATTTTTAACACTACCGCAAACGAAATCCTAGTCCTCGAAGGAGGAAAAATTCCTTTAGACTGGATATTTTCTGCCGGTATAAGTTGTGAACACAGTATTTTGAGGTCACACGAAGAACCTCAATTCCTCGAGGAAAATTAGGTGCAGCAGAAGCTGCCGAAGACACCTTTTCGAGGGTTGATTTCACCATTTCATCGTGTACATTGGGATCGGCTGGACGGCTTCCGAGTTCACGCCAGAGACAATCATTTGTGATGTGTATGCTTTATATCGTTTGATCTTTTGGGGGATTTAAAAGGCCTCAAAACCGTCACATTACTTAACTCAGGACCATTTATCCGATCCAGAGCCTTCATTATACTTTACCGTCTAAGAATTCCCAATCCTCAGAACAAAGGGTCTTATCTGCGTGACTTCCTCTCTGACTAAGTCAGTAGGAGACTAGGAAACTTACATTTATCTTCCTTCAAATGAAGACGCTGTCACTATTTCCGTTCTCTCGTTATGAGAACATCCGTTGAAGTAAACAAATAATCTTACTGTATAACGTGGAAATAAAGGAAATTTTTCAGCAAGTGAGATGTAGAACAGTAATAACTTTGTGTTACACAGAGTGGCTTTCTTTTCACTAGGAAACTTACAACTAATCCTCGCTGAAAATATTTCTTTCACACCCAGAAGAACATGTAATTTGCTACTTTATCTTTCAAGATCAAAACTAAAAAACGGTTGGTTGATTCTGTGTTTAAAAGCGCACTGACAGATGGGGACGTAACACGCCAAATTAAAAAAAAAACAGGAAGTTGATTCTATTCCCACTCCACTAGAATTAAGAACAAAGCGGAATGAATGCTGTTTCAATAGTTTTTCGATTTACTATTCATTCATACTTTCCCTGTCACCAAAAACTGACCACCTGAGTCCGCTTCGACTTTCACCAAACTCTCCTATTCGGCCACATTGGTAAGTAATTTATTCAGTTATCTACACGTCTTCAATACTTTGGAAGCTTTTATCGATTTATCAATCGACTTTACCACACGGTAACTTCCCACTAACCAGTAAACAACAAACTCAAGTTATCAGCAATTACATTCGGAATATAAACTGCACTCGTTATCCGTCCTATTTTATAAAGTAGTCCTTACTTGAGAACTAAAACATCTGTGATATCTTTAAGCATCTGCAGTTTCAATACGTTCCTTACTAGAAGTACACAATATCAAACTCGGTTTCGAGGAATAATCCTAACGATTCCGTATGTCTTATTTCGTTCATCTTCATTTTTTTCTTTCTTGAAAGTGCAGTTTTTATTCTCGGTTGTATTCCACGCTCTGTTCGTGAAGAAAGCGAGCGCAATTATCTTTCTTTCTCTCTAGTAAAGGTCGTTGCATTTTACCACGCCTTAAGCACCATTAGCTAATGGCGACTATTCATGCAAGACAATAGCAGATAACGAACGTTGATATGAAAGATGTTAGTTATCTGAATGCTTACTTCCATTACCAGACACGTATCCTCCATTATTTATAACTAACTTCATTAATGAATTCACTGCGAAACTGATATCATTGCTAACTACCAGGAGGAAGCAGAAAGAAGTTGTTCTACAGGCAACGGCTAAAATGGAAAACTGTAGAACAAGATTCAGCTAATAATGGACTGGAATGTTTATCGATTTGAAATTTTTAAACATGACACTGTACTTCTTTCAATAAACTTCATTAGGCCCTCTTTCTTTTTATATAAGAAAATCGTTGACTAAAAGAAATATTCGGTAATTTAACTGATCACATTGGTTTACCGGCTTTACGATTTTTCCAACATTAAAATAATTATTATATACTGTTTTAACTTTGATGAATTTCAAGTGGAAGACAAACTTCTTTACAAGATGCCCACATTTTTTGTCTCTGATAGCAGCGATTATTTCTATTAGCTGCATTGCATTATCTGATGCAATTAAAACACTATTAAATAAAATAATTTTATTTTATTTGATTTGGAATTTAAGCTAAAAGCCAAAATTATTTCTGGAACAATGAAATGAAATCGTTAAAACATCGAGCTTAGTTATTTTTAATAACTAAGTATGGAGCTTTCAGGAAATCTCCTGAAAGCTCCATACTTCGTTATTAAAATTGTCACTGGATACGCTGTATTGCTACTCTTTAAAGCAAGTAATTGCATTTTCCTTTCAAAAACATTTAAAATTAATATTCCCATTTAGTATTTTCAAAATGGCGACATATTAGAGATTTAGTATTTAATATGCAGAAGTTCGCCTATAATGAAACTTCATTCTTAAGTACTAAAGAATATCGTAGATGTTACTGTTGGTCGAAATGCGAATGGATGCCGGTTGATATAAATATGTGGGGGTAGCTTAGAAAACAAAAAGTAACTTAGAGATGTTAATTTTGAAGAACCGTTAAAATATCTATAGAATGGATGCAGTTTTGATTGAACTTCTGATGTGCTAGGGAATGTAACAAGAATACACACATCACTTGTTAAAAGAATCGAGAATTTTAGAACAGAATTCTGTTATTTATGATTTGTACCACTTTAATTGTTCAGAAGGAAAATGACAAACAAGAGATTCTGTGACGTTTCCAAAACTTTGGTGATGTTTTGTGATGTTTCCAAAACCATAGATGTGATACGTTTGCGCCAATAAAGATCAAAATTGATTCAAGAAATTTTCAAAGAAAAATATCTGTTCTTGTCTGAAATTTTGGTTTTTATTAGTTAGGCTTATATAATATGAACCAAAGAAGAAAAAAAACTACTACTATCCACCTCATCTGTCCATCTTCTTGTCTATTTCTTCCTTAAATATATTCAAAATACGCCCCTCCACAACAAAATAAAGTTTGTTCCAACAATCAATCACTCTCTGGCTGAAAGTGAATTTCCATACATCTATCCTGTAACCATCCTTCCTTAATTTATGTCCCCTTATGTGTGTCATCGTATTTAACAGAAATGATTTTTTTCTCAGCAAAAGCACACTTTTTTGTCCTTCACTAATCTTTCGCTCTTCTCTGCTCTCGGCCCAACAAATTCACTTCCTTCCTAAAATGAGACTTCCGTACCTGTATGCAGAACTCAAGAAGCAGCCTATTGCCTTATACAATGGGACAGTCACCTCCTTATCACAGCTATAAAGTAGACAATGGTGAAACAAAGTTTGTCAGAAATATGAGAGGATCAGAATTTCAGGACAAAGTTACAAAGCATGCAAATTAGCATTTGTTGATTTCATGAAACGCCTAAGAGTGAAAAAAGGAGAAGTTCATCGAAACGTCATGAGAAAAGGGCAAGTCAAAGAACAAATCAAGGCCGGTCCTAGAGTTCAAGGGAAATGGACGCGAGAATTAATATTGGGTAAAAGCCAGCAAGGAATGGTGTCTGGCACTTGCTAAGGAACCGAATTAGTCAACTTTTTTTTTTTCTTCAATGTAACCATGGTATAATGAGGACTTTGGTGACAGGCGCCTCCGTAGCCAAGTGGGCAGGACAGCAGTGCGTAGCACACGCTTCTTGATTAGACCGGGGTTCGAGCCCGTGACCACCAAATACGGAGGATGCGGAAAGGTCAGGGAATGACCACCGCATATCCCCGGAGCAATGTGGCCTTAGTTGCTAGTGCTACTAAAAACCAAATAACAACAACAAAAAGTCCCCCATGACCACTGACATCTTCCTCGCGTGGGCCAACTCGCCTGAAACTAAGGCGAGTTAGTTTCAGGCGAGAAACTCCCCTACCTGCCCCAAACCCCTTTTTATTCGGGTTAATCCACCAGCTAAGCAGACATCACTGGATAAAATAGCCATCACAAAGGATGGCTATTTTATCCAACAAGTCTACCACTGGCCCGGATGGATTCCCTGTTTTCATGATTAAACTATGTAGTGTATATATCATAGACCTCTTGCTTGACGCATTCAACTCAGTCCTCGTTACAGGAGTTTACCCTGCTATCTGGAACAAATATTATGTTTTTCCCGTTCGAAAAAGGCTAACCCAAATTCGCCTAATGACTACAGACCAATTTCTGTAGGATGCACTTTCCTCAAAATCTTGGAAAAAGCCATACTTCCTGTTCTCACCCATCACATGTTCGGCCACAAACCTCCATAGTGTACTACCTGGACGATCCACGATCACCAATCTCTTGGACACACTGTTCAGAATTGAACTCCATGTGACCTTTATCATCACCGGTCATGGATCCTTCCAACAAAAACTGACCGCCATGGGAATTGAGAGTGATCCACGTTTCCACTGCGGCGAAGAGGAGTCCTGGGGGCACCTCATGTATGAGTGCCCCAGCTACGACAACATTAGGCTTAAATTCCTCACCACAATACAGAGAAACCCTCGCAATCAAGAATTCACTCTGCTACTCGAGGAAGATACCTATAAGGCATTAACCACCTATGCGCAGGAAACGTTTGCAGAACTCAGAGCCCAAGAACTAAACCGAACGGGCGTGGGATAATTCTCCATCCCCCCCAGAACAACGCAGACATAATCATGCAAACCCTAATAGGGTAGGATCTATTGCAGGCACCATCCAAGGTGCGGGATGCTGGCACTCCTCGGAGTGCGGGATTTAAAAGTCATCGCAAACCCGAAATGGGTAGGATATACTGCTGGCACCGATCTAGGTGCGGGATCTACAGGCACTATGCCATTGGCAATTACACAGGGGCGCGTGTCCCCTGTGACTTTTAAATCCACACCCTTTCCTATACTTCGCCTAAACTAGGGTGGATTTATTCTCCCCTGTCAACCCACTAAAATTCATTCCCCCTGTAATCCTCTCTTCTTCTATGTCCCTCTCTCTCTCTTTCTTTTTTTTTTTTAATCTGTTACTTTAATTACTTATTTTATTTATTTATTTTTATTATAATTTATTTTATTCATTTATTTTTATTTTTATTATAATTTATTTATTATTTTTTTTTTAATTAATTAATTTATTTATTTTTTTATTATTTTTTTTTTTTTTTGGTCTCCATCAGGAAGCTCAGGCAACCCTGGCGGAGGCCAGCCAGAGTATAATGGGCAGCCTGGCTCACCTCCCAGTGGTGGTGGCGGGCAACGTGGGGTTCCCTTAAGGGCCCTGCGGTTAAGCAGCCAGAGACAAAACAGAACATTGCACTACTCTGTCACAAACCAGACACCACACTTTTTCTGGCTTTTACAGAGATTCTGTAAACTCTTCACAAAGTACCATGGTGCAGATGTGGGAAACCACCGGTGGCGCCTTCCACAAAACACTATGCCACTATGTTCAGAATTGAAGGTACCTTAAGCAACAAAGAACAACTGGATATTGTGTTCCTCAACATTAAGGCGGCTTTGACAATCTGTCCACCCATGCATTATGTACCATATTGTGCAACTACTTCAACATCTCTGGCAACATTCTAGTTCTCCTTAGGAAACTCCTTCAGTCCAGGACCTTATGGATCAGAAATCAGAACCATAATCACCACATTCTCTGCTCCAGAGGGCTCCCCCAAGGGGGAGTTCTCTCTCTCTGCCGCCCTCTTCGCCGCATCTTTAGAACCCTTCCTCGCAAACCGTACTAATTTTACCACTTACGCAGATGATATTAAGTTCTTCGTCATCACAAAACGCCCCTAGTCTCTCCAGTCTATTACTGAGCTCCAACCGACAGCTAAATGAACTGGAAAACTACCTTCATGCGATTGGGCTCTCCATTAATAAAGAGAAAACTTCACAACTCTCTATCACCATGAAGAAAAATACCAACGATGCGAACATCATTATAGTGAACTCTCCACTTAAAAAAGTCACCCAACATAAGGATTTGGGTGTCACCTGGGACAAAGACCTCACCTCCTTACCTCACTTTAATGCCACTCGAACGAAAACATATTCGGCTTTATGGGCAGTAAAACCAGAGATCTCCAACTTCCATAACCCGGATCTTATCATCAAATACATTCTTCGTTGCATTTTCCCAATTCCTTTATATGCCTCGACTATATGGTCCTCAGCACCCTCATCATACCAAGCCAGTTTCCTCTCCCTGGAATTCTGGATCTTGAAATGGCTAAATAGGGTTGCCGGGCTAACACCTACAATCTCAAAATCTGTTCTGGTCATCAATCTTAATACGCTTCCTTGGAGGTATCACATCATCTCTAGGAACCTTCTTACCCTCTCTCAGCTTCTATCCGGAAAACTGAGCTCACCTGATATATGGGATATCATCGCCAGACCGTCCGACAGGAGAAGATGCCAGTCCAACACCTTCCCGTACAGATCGAAGCTGCTTAGCATGGCCTCCCTGGACAACATGTTTCCACATAACTCCTTCCAAATATTTAATAGATTAGCCATAGACGTTGAGAAGCTCTGCAAGGATGGAACCTACAGATCTTCCATTCTTGCAGACATGTATGCCTTAGTCATGCTCTAGGTGGACTCTGTGATGCCGCACTATCCACGCTCCGATGTATCCGTATGCACTTTTATTTGTTGTAACTTTATGTTTTGTATCTTCACCAGTGGCTGTTTAAGGACGTATATTGTATCTGGCTCTGTATACAATGCATTTGTCTGTCTTTTATGTTTTATCTCTGTATGTAACTCATGTCCTCTAGCTGCATAGCTGTAAAGGGACATTTCTTCGGAAATAAATTGATATTAATAATAATAACTTGGGTGACCAACGTGATCTTTGTTGTTTATTAAAAATGCCAGGATACCAGACTTGCAAAGAAGTAAAAAAACAACAGCAATACAAGTCATGAGTAATTTCTTCTCTTTGAAGTTCAAGGTAATTATGTAGTACACTTTGAATCGCATGCAGTCATCTCTTTTAGGAGCAACTAAATGGCAGTCATCAGGGATAATTCCATAAATATCCCTTTACTCGCGAGTATCTCCAACCATGAGTAGTTCGCGTTGCACTTCATCTTTCTTGATAAACAAAGCGAGAAACATGATCCTTTCGACAGAAAGCTGATTCATCACCGAAACAGCTATTTACTTATACGTGCGTACAAACAGTGATGGAATGAATAGTCTGTTGGCTGACATCAGAGAATGCGCTGCTACAAGAAACTTTCTTCGTTTATCGGTGGAGGAACAGCATATTGCAATAAGGATCGATACTTTATCTTCCCTGTAATATGAAAAAGTGGCTAAAGATCGCACATCGATTGGGAGATTAAAGTAATAAGGACTTTTCTGTGATGATATTTACTTTTCAGGTTTACTGCAATTGGTTTTGAAGTACTGCATCACTAGCTGGTTCGAGTAGATAAGAGTAATTTAATAGATCCACAAAACAAAGGATGGGAAAAAATTGTTTTAGAAGTTATCAAAATCGTGGTCTCTGGGTGTCGTTAAATTAAGGGATCTTTCTCTGAATACAAATATTACCCTAAACAGGATTCACTTCAATTATACCAACACAGTTTTGCTTTGGCAGCGTAGCATACACACAGAGGAAGATAAAAACTTATGTTTTCTTTACGTCGGATCGTTCTCTTACTTAGTATCTTGCAGTTGTGATCCACATTTGTTTCTTTGTGCACTTTAATCAGTGGAGGAAATAAAGAGGGAGGAACTTTTACTTCCTGCAGATCCACTGCTCAACTTAAAATTCTGATTTTAATCTACCTTGCATTGAAGAAGGTTTAGTTTCAACGAGAAGTTTAAAACGGACAATCTTATGCCAAAATCGTTAAACAAAGTTAAGTCACCACGGCTGAGAAAACAAGTAACGTTAACTTTATTTAAAATCAGAAATTCGTATATGATTTAAGAGCATTTCTCGGTCATTTTGTGGGGCTCATGCGGTTGCCAAAACATATCGATCATAAGCTAATCTTCGTCTAGACGGCCCACGATGTGAGCTAGAGCATACCTGCAGCGTAATCCACGCTCACAGAAACCGTTTTTGTTGCCTTTATGCAGAAAATTAATATTGAAGAGGGATTTAAACTTTGGAAATTGAGAGGAATATGAATATTTCCGTGCACGTAAATTCCATTTAACGTAAAAAAAGTTGTGGCAAAGAAACGCATATTAATATAACATCGCCTAAGAAAACAATGGAAAGTTTCTGAAACTGATTTGCAATTCTACCTAAATCAAAACCACCAATCAGCAGTTCGGATTTTTTGTTTTTAACTGAGATCCACTGTCTTAGTGACGGACGGTTGTTTGTGATTCTATTGTTTAGTGGGAACTGGGTCTTTGACAAAATTATTCCATGGCTTTCGCCAGTCGTGGGGCCACCTCCTCCCCGAAAAACAAGGTATTTCCATATAGACAATATTATCTATGTATCTCTTAATTATACCCAGTTTTACTTTGGAATCTTATGGTAGTTGTTATAATTTTTTTTTCAGAAGAACAATGGTACCTCACACCTCCAAAGCTCAAAAAAGCTATCTGACTGCTCACTTATTTCAGAAGGTCCCAGGTTTCTTTTATTTTTTTCCCAACCAAGATAGGTTCAGTGGATTACTCCCAGGGCTGTGGGTGTTTCTTTTGAATAAGGAGACAACGTTCAATATAGTAAACGTAACAGAGATTTATTTTCACTTCTTAAATTTACACACATAGCATTACAACATTTAAATGAAAAAGTACAAACTTATTTACAACTCTCCTTCAACACCTCATGTACGCATAAAATGCTACTTCAAGTAAAAAGTTATGGCCCTTGATAATGATACTTAATATACATATATAACTTTGGTTGACTTATTGGCCTTCTCAGGCCAAACTATCAACTCTTTGGCTGCTATTTCCTTAGCAGAAACCAGTTATCTTTTTCATGCACAACAATACCAAATTTAATCTGTACTTATACATATGTCCTCTTTATATATTCTTTCGGACCTTAACATACCATTTGCATATATTCTGGCGTCTCTCCTTCACCAAAGAACAATACGATGTTAATTAAGCATGTACATACATATTTGTGTAACCCAAAACACTTCAATACTAGTTAGGACATAAATCATACTCTGTTTTCTAAGATTCCCTTTCTGTAAGTTAGAGTTAAAAAAAAAAAAAAAAAAAAAAAAAAACTTTCGTTTTAACAATGCTTTTAAATGATATGGGCTTACACATTCTCTCTCATCCCTCTTTCCTATTAATTAACAAGGTCTCCCCACCTTTATTTCTATTAGTTGTTTCTAACATACTACCCAATTCAATACAAACTCCAGATGCGGTAAGCTCCACCAGTCCTCATATTTTAATTTCTAAGTAATCGATACAAAGGGGACTTACTTTCACTGCCTTTATCCTTACTTTTTACCTGCTGCCTCGATAAGATTCTTTCCTCCTGGATTCCTATGACCCGCCGTCTTCCTCATGGCTCCTGCTTAGCACGGGGTTGGCTTCCTCCTTCCTCGATTACTCTTCCTCCTTGCCTATGTAAGATCATCCAAGCTCCTCGTTGCCTCACTATATTTCTTACGGCGATCCTTTATTCTCTTCGCCGTCTTTCCTCAGTTTCCCACTACACTTCACACATCCATTTTCATAAATAACCGCACTTTACATAAAACTTATATCTACTCTTCCTGCACTTTCCCCTCTGACCTTCGAATTCGACCAGGACTTTCCTCCTCCCCAAAAAAGAAAAAGTCCTCTTCCTTCCCTTTTCGCGCCATTTCCTCCTTTTCCATCACATCCCCCTCTCTCTGGCCAATCACCTTCCATTTTTCCACAGCATCCTCTACCTTTGCCAAGACCCCGTTCTGATTGGTCGGCAGCAACTACGTTCATAGCTGAAAACAGTATTATGTTCCCTGGCTTCCAGAACATTCTTGCCAGCAATCTATCTCCACTAACTCCCTTTAGTCACACCTTATTGGAGTGACCGCCCTTGAAATTTATAAGGGTGCAGCACTAGACATCGGCCTTTTTTTCTCTTCACTTCTAAAACTCTACTCCTTGCTGCCGCCCTAACAGCCATAACGCTCTATATTTTTGAAATGGTCCCTCTCAGATCGGTCACTGTTTTCTGCACCACTTTTACTCAGTTTATTTCCCTCAAGTCCAGCTCCCCTGCAGTTTGTCATCCTTTGTTTTCCCCTTTCCCTTTGTAGCCACTTTTACAAAGATGATTGCGCTACATCAAACACGTCCCGCTAATCTGCTTTCGACGAGATCACTCTTACTTCCCAAAGATAGTCTTATTCCCAGAATTTATTCACATAAAAAAAGACAAATTCTCATCATACAGTTAATAAAAAAACATCCTGTAAAATATGTATCTTAGTTTCTGTGGTTAACACAACAATTTTCTCTGGTTAACAGATGTGGACATGTAGACAACATGTGTTAACCACAGAAAATCCCTGGCCTACACAGAGTTCTGTGCTACATAAAGTACACAACACAGAGATTGGGGAAACCCCTGGTGCCGTTAGACAACTAACACTTGTGTTAACCAGAGTTTGGTAGATGTGGGAAACCACAGGTGGCACATGAACGCTGTATAACCACAGATATAACTTGCTCTCTAAATGAGTGCACAACATTCTATATCGTATACTCAGCAACAGGAAAAGTATACATTCAATCGTTCTTTTTTGGAAGAGATACTCCCGCCGCCAAGAAATAGAATGCAGTTTCATGTCAATGGTCGAGTATGGGCACCTTCCCATTTCACCTTTGTTGATCTGCCATTAGTTTATGGCAGATCAGCACAAAGCACTATAACAAAAAACAAAAGCATCTGAAATGAATTTTAGAATCATGGATCAACCGATCATTTTAGGAAAGAAAAGATCAGACTCCGACCTCAAATTTTTGGTACTGAAACTGGTTCACATTTGTTTTTCGCCTAAATTACAGTCCATCTCAGTTTCTGATGCTCCTCCCGCAGAAAACAGTTTTGCATTACGGTGGGAATTGTGGGAAATCGACATAAAATTGGCAGCAATAAAGTCTGAATTTCGTATATGAAATACGCGAGGTTATTTTGAATAAAACTTGCCTTTCGTTAAATTATATTTTACTTTAAAATGAAATCATTACAAAAAGTGATTCTGAGATCCCGATTGGAAAATTGTGATAAGCCCCGCTCTTCTTCAAAACAGTAAAAGATGGCAAAGTCAAGTGGAAGTGTTTTGTTGAAAGGAAAAAGCTATTAGAATATATCATTTTCAATTAAACTATTTACATTTTAAATACAAAGAACGGTTACCCCACATCGTGTGGAAAAGGTCTGAGTTTGAATCTCGTCAAAGCATTTTAAATGTTATGAAATTAATATACTGTATATGCATTTTTAAATACGCAGACTGGTACTGCAAAAATTTGTGACAGCTTCAGAATGGGAAACAATTTGCCGAAGGATACAATGCCATGTTGACACGGTTGACAAACTTGCGGAAATTCTGAAGTTAGAGGACATGTTGACCCCGTCGAACCTGAGTTTGACCCCATTGTTCCAGAGAAGGCATATGCCTTCTGGAACAACGGGGTCAAACTCATCCTGATCATAGGGTTCCCGTGCCACGTTCGGGTAGTTGGATGGTAATGATCGCTAAGTTCATGCCAATTTTGTTTGCCAAGTTTCTCTTATTTTATTCTTCCATTTGGGTGCTTACTATTCTGAGCATCGAGTATGAGAGAAAAGTTTCTTTTAAAGATGTCACTAGGTTTGTACTTTTGGCTGTTTTCACTTTACTGTTTCTAGTAGCGGTAGTATGTCGTGTTCTGTGTCCCAGTCAAATGGGGAAGAAACGGAGAAGGGAGCAGCGAACGAGAACAGATGGGCTGGAATGTAGAGGGGGGGGTCCATTCATCGATCTCAGACAGATCTTTCATTCACGTAATCAATCAATTTCCACGTATGTGACACATCCTTGGTTGAGTGTGTGTGTGAGAGAGAGACGGCCAGAAAGTCACCAGATTTCTACCATGGCGATTACTACACACAATCGCCATGGTAGGAATCTTGGCGGAATGGTAACTCCTATATACATGAAGCATCCTATCGGGTGGCATAGAGTAATAATTATCGTCCCCCACATCGTGTGGAAAAGGTCTGAGTTTGAATCTCGTCAAAGAGAACTTTTAATGGCCTTTATAGCTGAGACCGATTAACTCGGCCACAGGTTGAGTTAGTCGGTCTCAGGGGAGAATTGCAGCAAGGTTTTTCTCCCAGAATGTCTGTTTTTTTTTTTTTTTGTTTTTTTTCATTTAGCAAATTAGGCACACTGACTAGAGAATGCTTGTAATTTACAGACATGATACACATGGGTGGATGAGCTTATTTTCTCTTGGGTAATTTAATGCGAAATATTATATCATATACACGAACTACGACTTCACAAGCAACAACCTCCATCTAAATTCCAAACATTTCGTGCCTTATTTTCCCTTCTAGATCGTTTCACGTTATCGATTAAATGACCCAAATTAATGAACTACTCTTCAAGTAATTCTGATAACGGGCGGAAAGAAATTATTACCCAACTCAATAACAGAATGGAAAAAAAAAAAAACTATAAAAATTCAGTAATAACGAAGTGCCAATTTTATACTATTATATATGCATATATTAAAAAATTGCACGAGATTTACATAAAATAAAATAACCAAAATATAAACCGAATACGTATTAAGGAAATAAATTATACTGTCGAAACAGATATAAAATGGAGTCACTAAAATCAGTGACGAAATGTTCAGCATACAGTAATAATACACAGTCGTAAAAATATGCTTAATACCCTATAATAAAACAGTTAAATACTGTGACCTAAGTAAAATTAATTATGCCATTAAAATGAATTATTTATGAAATTTAGACCATAAATCAAATAAGTTTTTGGAAAGCGATTAAATTATCAAGATTTTTCTAAATCAAGCACGTACGCATCTTATTTTGAACATAAAATTTGTCACGATTCCGTCTGGCAGGCAAATACCAGATTTAATGCGTAATTTGTTTTTCATGGTTATACGAAATGGAATATTAAAATTAGTTTCTGCCAAGTATTCGACACTACTTACTTCTAGGTTACAAATAAAAACTTGCATTTCTTTCAGACGAGGAAGGAAAAAAGATATCCTAAATTCTTATTCGGTCCTTACTAACTTCATTTTCATCTTGACTGTCAGCTTAAGTAAATAAATTACAATTATTAGACCAGCAGCTCGGAATCTTTCCGCGCTTCAGCCATCAGCAGTGACTCTAGTTTGTAGTAAATCAGAGAAACGTGGCGTGAAAAGCCACTTATTCTTAAAATATGCGTCTAATACAAAAATGTCTCAGGAGAAAATTAACATCTCGGATTTACATGCAAAATTTCAGAGGGAACGCAAATCGTAAATAGCTTTTCTTTCCTCCCCTCTCCTCTTGAATTAAGCCTAACAGCAAAAATGAAAGAGGAATTTGTTTGGTTTGTTTTTATCTGACTTAAGTGTTATTCCATTTATTTATTTTTCAATCTGCACATAATTATGGTACGTCACACCGAAATTCTTACAAACAGCCATTTTGGAATGCGATCCAGAATATTCTTGGAAATCCCGGAATCACTGACTCTTCAGAATCTTGTTAGATGATGAGCTAAACATGAAAGAATAAACAGCCTTTCATTATGATGAGGTGCCATCTTTACCACTAGCTGTTTTCCCTTGATGCTGAATTCAGCACCTCGATTACTGCTGCTTTTGGCACAATGCCCTCACTAAATCCTTGGACACTCACTTCGCTTGACCTGGTAGTTCCCGTCTTACGCTTTGAAATAAAAACAATCTTTCACCTATGTCTACTTTTAAAGTACCGAGATTTTTTAGACAAGGCGACGCGGGTTCTCTGCTGGGAATAAACTCAATCCCTAACCTTTCTTTTGACATTACATCTTGTCTTTTCAGTTCGAGATAACATCGGGTTTAAAGTTTCACGCATTACTGTCTTGGATTTTCAGAGGATTCCCATCATTTTGCAGCTTTTCAGAGAGATGCTTGAAAACAAAATTTGATATATGTGTTATTTCTCCATTTCGTTAAAGAGCTTCAAAATCTACCCGAATTCTTAATTGGTTTCAATTAATCTTTCAATAAATTAGCCCCCTGATTAGTCAAAGAAAACCAGCAATCAAATTTCTAGTAATCCTCATATAAAATAAAAAAAACAAGGAAAATTTGACCGTTAGCAGTTCTCTACAAGTTCAACTCTAATAAAAAGAACTCAGAGTAATCAATGAAGACTCTCCACCCTCCCTGTTTAAAAAGAAGTCAGTACGCAGAACGTACTAACTTCTTTAGTACTTCTTAGTACGCAGTGTGTTACACTGCGTATGATATTCTTGGGGAAAGTTCCAATACATACCGTCCAGCTTTTTCATATTTATATTAACCCACTCCAAGGTATTACAAATAGCAATGCTATCCCATGAAAATAAAAGTACATTTCTGTGTACATTGTGTACTGCAGTGAACGTACTTCTGTATTAAGTACAGAAATCAAATATTTATGTTTAGTTAAGTAAACGAATCATGTAGAAAATTACTGTAACACTGTCCATGATGTTCTAAAAAATTAATATCGAAACTGAACTGCTAAATAACTTAATTTAGGATGGAAAAGAAGATGAGGATGGAAGGCCATATCCTGACAGGCAAAAATATCTTGATTTAATTAGAAGAGAAAATAGAAGATCAAGAGGAAAGAGAAGAAAATGGATTAATGATGTCATGCAATGGTCCGAAAGAACAAATACAGAAAAACAAACACCGGCAGATAACAGACTGTGGTCAAGCATCATCGTTACAAACTTCAAAAATAGAGATTCCACGCGAGAAGAACTACTGATTATTGCTGAGGCAACAAAGGAGACGATTACATAATATGCTTTTATAACGTGAATGATATTACATTAAATGTAGTTTTGTAATTCTGTAAATCTTCCATTTTTAGTAGTGCGCATGATAAGTTTATCTGTTCCTCTTTTTTGTTACACACGATGGGAGGTAAAGTAAAAGGGGAGAGAGAACCCATAAACCGAGGGAACACCCCTTAAAAATAAATACAAATGACAATATAATAATTATGCACTTCTAATCTGAAATTAGAGGTACGAGAACAACAGATATACGACTGATAAATTAGAAAATTATGTACATTTAAACAGAGGAAAAATTCACACATCTCCTCCTACAATCTTGGAGGAGTGGAGTCAATGAAAGTTATCCAACTGTGTAACGTGGTTTACAAGACTGATTAAATTATGAGTATTTTTAAAATTACAATAATGAAGTTTACAATATTTACACAATGATTAGAAATATTAATAAAATTGCGAGCAAAAAAAAGCAGAATTTGAGGTCTGCTTGTTTTCTTAGGTTGTAGGCTATTTCTTCTTCTGTTATGAAAAAGGATCTGAAAAGAGGAGGAAAGTAGTGTTTTCAGATCACTGTAGACAAAGAAAGCTTTGTGAATCAGTTGGTAGATGTTGAGGAGTCGTACTTTCTTGTATCTAATGCTCACTGACGCATTCTAAGGAAGGCCTAAAATTGAACGTACATATCTGTTAAGAATGGAGCTGACACTTGCAAGTTGTTTTTGCAAGTGGTTCCCCAAGAGATTTCATAGATGAGGTGGAGCTAAATTAAGGGTAGAAAAACCAGTCTGAGAAGTAAAGGATCCAGGCAAGCAGAGGCACGAGCAAGGATATCTGCAAGTGACGAAGTCCTTATGCATATGGGTATTATTTGCTTTTCCCACCTAAGCCCACTATCTAACCATATTCCTAGGAATTTGGTTTCATTCACTTTCTGGAGATGTTTTTTTGTACGCTATCTCGAAATCGATATTTTGCGGTTTGTTTTTAGTTCTAAAGACCATATATTTGGATTTTTCAACATTAAGAATGAGCTGATTTCTAGATAGCCAAGTGTGAATTATAGAGAGCAAGGCGGAGATTAAGTTGAAGCTGGTTAGGATCTTTATCCGCGAGAAGAATGGAAATATCATCAGCATACATAGGTAGATCGAAGAACATGGAGAAATTCATTGGTCCAAGAAGAGAGCCTTGAAGAACTCCCATGGAAATACGTATTTGACAAATACGTATAACTGTATATTCACAAGACCTACCATTGGTAGGTGTCTTCGTCAAAAGATATAAAATGCGCATCAAATTCAACACACTAAATAAATGCAAATTTACTATATTCTTTTCTACATATCCATTCTCTCAATGGAAATACTTATGGAAAGAATAAGACCCAAAACGATTCGTCGCGTAATTTCGCAAATTATTCAGTGTATCGTTTTTAATTGGATATTACATCAACAACAAAATACAAATATACATCAAAACTACTGTACGCCAGCTTAATTCGGCTTAATTCAGATATATCGCTTTTTAACTAAAAACCTTGTTTTATGTATTATAATTTAAAAAATATATATTAAGTAAATCATTATAGATAAACATTAAAAAGTTCAATATATAATATAGCTAACGGAAAATTATTAATTTCCAATCCTCATGGTGAAATCTCATTTTCGGAGATACGATATGAAATCGAGGAGTTAATTTGACCATTCACTATCATATGAATACAAAAAAAAAAAAATGAAACAGTTGAAAAACAGCAGAGCACAGCGTGAGGAATCACTAAATTATAATTGAGCCACAAGTTCAGGTCTAAAGAGAAAAACAACGCTGAATGAAAACCAAATTTTGTATTTCAGTTAAAAAGTGTAATATTATACTTCGTAATTATTGAAGTTTACAATTTCAATCAGATGATCATTTTAACAAGTTTAACGTACTCGTGTTTGATACATGGAAGGAACTATTATAAAACTTTTTTAATAGCCACTATTTTTGACCCTTTTCGAAATGGGTAAATGCCATTAAACTTACCCATTTAATGGTTCACGTGCATGTACAGAGTAAACGTGATTAAAATAGAACAGAAAGCAAGCATCTCAAAAAAATAATAAAAAGAACACGAGATTAAAACAAGCAAACCGATATGGAGTAATTACAAGTTACATAACTGTTCGTGATAAAAATCAAAAGGTTTCATGAAGTAACAAAATGATTTACGTCAATAATCCCAGAGGCCTTAAATTACCTTTCCAATTAGTCTTCAGAGTATCTTCTCAAATTATTACCTTTCTTTTCCAAAGAAAGACAAAAAGAGAATGAACAGATCTGGACATCTTACTGCTGTTGTGTTATTAATATCTTACGCCGAAAATTCATTATATTTTCAGTTAAAATCAATGCAAAAAAAAAGCTCCACCCAATGATGATCAATGTATGTATATATATATTCAAGTCGCTCTCTTGGTCATTGTCAACAGAATTTCTCCAGGTAACTTATAGCTCACTAAACAGTTTACAATGTAACTAACATTCCATGTCTTCCCATCGAAGATCAGAGATTTCCACTTTCGGTAAGAAAGTGTGGATTTACATTCTTATTTTTGATGCCCTCCGGATAGTTTTGTTTTATTATTATTTCCCATAATTCTGACAAACCTGGAACTACTTACCGTTCTGTGAATAATAAACATGTAAAAGTTAATCTTCGACAGTTCGCTTTCAATAAGTTAAATGAAATGAGATTCAGAAAAGAATTCGTGTGTCCGTGAACGAACACAAAGACACATTAAATAATGTGTTTAGACTTATCTCAGAACGTTAATTTTAATAAAGACCATTTATACATATCACTGCATTCACTACAGCGATTTTTATGATATAATCCTGGATTTCTGTGAAATCCAGGATTATATCATACCATTATTGTGAAATCCAGGTTAGCCTGGATTTCACAATAATCAAGATGTTTATCTATTGCTTGTAAAAATTAAGTAATAAAAGGAGTGAACTGGATAAATTAGCACTAATTACATTATTAATATCTGAATAATTATCCATTAGAATACTAACATAAAATAATTGCGCAGGATAAATACAATCTTTGATCTCATGAACCGTAACTCAATCGGTAGTTCGATATGACAAAGATTCAAATAGCACGATTAAAGATAATTAATCTAAACTATTGGGATTTGTTCAGTATTCAGTACTTCTGTCTGCAGGTAAAAAGAAACTATTTCCATACGAAGAAACTATTCGCATTTGAGTTATACTTGTGACAAAGCACCATCGTTAATCACTCTCTTTCTCACAAATTGTGTGAGAAAGAGAGAAATTAATGACATGGGAGAAAGAGAGAATTTGTACGTATGGGTGGGAGAAGGGCTGAATGAAAAGGGGAACTTGAGCGTGACGCAGTTACAAAAGTGGAATTTTAGCCACTGACAGTTAATTGCTTTGTTTTGCCATTCCAAAGACTAATGAAAGTAAATTAATTTTCTTTCCATCCATTGCTATTAACTGCTGAATCAGAGCCTCATTTCGAAACTGTCAAAACCTAGCATTTGCGTCATTAATAATCAAATAATTTTCCCGTTCGCATTTACCAAAGGAATAAATAAAACTCAGGTTTGATTCTTTAACGACAGCAATCAAACAAAGAAATAATGATTTAACTAAACGATTTTGGTCCCGTGGGATGCTATATTTAAACACGCAGAACTGAGCAGTCTTCGCAACTCGTATTCTAGTTACCAGGTTTGTATTGATAAACATTAGGCCGTTTCCTAAGTGAACTCACCTTTCATCTTGGCACCGATTTCTGTGTCGTGAATTCTTTTGTTATTTCACTGACGAAAATCTTCAGGATGTCGGTCACGCAGACAACGAAACCATCTTCGGGCAGATCCCGTACATCTATACCCACAATGAGAGTATGCCCTTCGTAACGTCAGAAGGACATCACAGACGAAACAGCCCTACATGAAAGCGGCCGTACCACTCTACGTTGTCCACCATGTCAGTACAACACACACGCTACAAACACTACGAAAAACTCTACTTACGGCGGCAGACACTTAGTCACCAGTTTAGGAGCACCTTCTTCGGGTCACGAACGCCCTAATGGTAATCAGCGTTCGCCTAGTTTCGCCGGTCTTGAAAAAGTGGGAAGCCGTATCGATTTATACTTTGTAACTGGGCTCACAGCCAACGAGAGCCGATCGAAGTTTCCGGATTGGCTAAGAGGAGTGCGAGGGAAAATGGTCACGCGCCGATGTGGTCTTAGGGAGTACAGTGATAAAGTGCCTGCTACTAGATTCGAACTTTTATTTTGGACAGAGCTGCGTGTTTCTATGTGACTCATTACCCTACGTAATGAACATCCCTCTAGTCCTTTTAGTCCGTCGAACTCAACAGAACAGTCAAGACCTAATGGCCCTTAATTCTATTACTGCTTTGTCTGCATGAAATGGACAAAGCAGTAAGAGAATTTCCCATGAGTGGGAAATACTAAGATATTCGTAGATATTAAACAATAAATCTCAACAAGAAAAAAAAAAAAAAAAACAGCGGTAATTCGATCTGAAACTAATGAACTGCGTCATTGCTGCACTACACCTCTTATACAACTTATTTACGTTCTTCTTCTTCTTACCAATTGCCATGCGTAGAGAAATGTAGGTTCAGATCTTGTCGGCGATCGGAGGACGTTCTTATTATGGCCTCTTCACTGGAAGCTGCAGCTAAGCTGAGACGCTAGGTTTTCCTCTTTGAGGAATTCAGCGATTTTCAAATGGAACATCGCCTTAGGCTTGCTATCGAAACCACCTACGGAGTCCATTGCGTCTAATGCTAGCTTTGCAAAAAGTCTACAGACAGGAGGTAAAAAGTAGAGGGATATTATCATCCCTCACAAAATCTTTCATCTAAGGCAGTAAAGAATAATCTGAGCTTATGGGAGTATGTTTTTTAAGGCATATAAAAGGGATGCAAGCGGTCTAATTTGAATTTAATTCAGGGTTTTTCGGCCGTTCTTGCAGACAGCACCATCGACCACAGCAGGAGTGCCATGTAGCAGTCAGAAAGCTAACAGAGTAAGTCTAAACACTTACAAAACAAGGGTGGGCCATGTGTCAATTTGCGGAAAGCAATTTGAAACATTAATTTAAAGTGTCATAAATAACATCATGGAAATACCGTATAATATTAATTACAATTAAAATAATATTGATATATTATTGTATATATCAATTGATATATAGTTGAAAATCGTGCTACCACCAACTAGGCTACATAAAATAATAATAATCACATCTCAAAATGCATTATTTAACCTCCACTCACTTGTAAATTCCATTTGTCAGCTACATGAAGTTTCGAATCAATAATTAAAGAAGAGTGTAAAATCGCCATGTGTCACTCATTTGGAATGGTCTGAGTTCGATTCACGTCGACTACAAGAGGAATTTCTGAAGTCGTCTTCAATCGAGGCCATAGTTAACTGATCCCAGGCGAATCCCGATGAGTTATTCCATGATTTTTAGCCCGCACAACATGTTGTTGTTGTTGTTGTTGTATTTGGGTTTTCTGGCACAAGGGCCTCTTGGGCCATATTGTGCCTGTTCGATATTTGCTTATCACTAATTTCTCATGTTATTGTGATCATAGGCTATTATAAAGATTTATCTGTTTCAAATAAGTAAACAGTTCCTCCAAATTTGCATCATTGCCAAGAATCTGCAATAAGGTAATCGGTTCCTTCAAATGGGATAGGGATGTAAAGGTTGATTTTCTGGTAGTTGAAAGTTGGGGACATTCAATGAGAATATGATATATTGTCAACTGAGACTGGCACAACAAACACTGAGGAGGGTTCTCTCCCATAAGCAAATACAGATGAGTTGGATGTGAATGTCCAATGCGGAGCCTTGCTAGAATTACTTCTTGTCGCCTGCTTTTCCTAATACTAGATGTCCACAATTTTGGCTCTTTTTTTATCTGCAGCAGTTTATTATTTATTTGAGCTTTCCAGAGGTCAGACCATTGCTTCCTGCATGATGTTTCAATGATGGTAGTCGGTGTAGGGCACTGTTTGTTGCCTGGAATTGCTTGAGTCAGGGTGTTTAGCGGCGGCGTCCGCTTGTTCATTACCTGGAATGCCTGCATGACCAGGTATCCAGCAGAAGGTAACCTTCTGGTTGGCTTTTTGACAGTAAAATAACTTGGACCGTATCTCTTTAAGAATCGGATGTGAGGGCGACATGGTAGTTTGAATGGCAGTGATTGCGCTTAAGGAGTCTGTGTATATCAGGGATTGCTTTATACAGCTGTTGTGTATTCTATCTAGAGCTAGTTTAATAGCAAATAATTCTGCAGTATAGATAGTACATTCCGTAGGAAGAGACACGGCATCTGAAAAGGTAGAAGAAACTGCTGCAGCACCAACGGCTGCATCTGTTTTGGAGCCATCAGTATAGATAGGTACTTTATCTGAATTTTCCAACAAATGAGTTTTATGGAGCTGTTGATAGTTTATATTTGCCAGAGAGGATTTTCCCCATCTTGAAAAGAAATTGTCGCAGAGAGGTGAGAATTCAGTCTAGGGAGTTTCAGGAGTAGCAAGGTCTTGGAATATGTTGTGAAATATAAGACCCCAACTGATCGTGAGTTCTTGCAGTCGAATCCCTGCAGGGCGGTTTTCATTAGGCTTATTGTGATATAATTCAGCATATTGAGGATCAAACAGGTACTGCCAGCTAGGGTGGAATGGCATGCTTTTAATTTTTGCTGCATACTTACACAATAAGGATTTTCTCCTGAGATGCAAAGGGGGTTCATTTGCCTCAATATACAGGCTGTGGACCGGAGATGTTCTGAAGGCTCCCACAGCTATCCTAAGAGCACTATGCTGTATGGTGTTCAGACGTAACAGTGAACTTTTCCTAGCGGAGTCATAGACAGGTGATCCATAGTCTAATCGTGATCTTATTAAAGCTCTATACAGATGAAGGAGAGAGCTTCTGTCAGCACCCCAGGACTTAGCAGAGACTGCTCTCAGGATGTTCAGTTTTTTTAGACATGTAGTTCGAAGGAAAGCAATATGGGAAGCAAAATTAAGTTTGTTATCTAAGTATAACCCCAACAGTCGGAAACTGTTAGTGACAGGAATCAGGTTGTTTTTTAAAAATATTTCTGGATCTGGGTGAAGTTTGCGTTTTTTACAAAAATGAATTGCACTAGATTTCTTTTCTGATAGGGAATAGCCATTCCGCAATGCCCATGATTCAATTTTAGCGATGGAAATTTGGAGTTGTCTTTCAATGGTGTTCATGGATTGGGATTGACAAGAAACAACGAGGTCATCAGCGAACATATACGATTCTACTGTATTAGGTACATCCTGTGTCATGTTTGTAATTCTTATTGAAAATAACGTCGGACTAAGAATGGACCCCTGAGGAACACCCTCCTCTTGTTCAAATGATTTAGATAAATTGTTCATGTATCTAACCTGAAATGTTCTGTGGCATAGGAAGTTTTGTATAAAGTGGGGTAAATGACCTCTCAAGCCAAAAGAATGAAGATCTTGAAGTACACCGTATCGCCAGGTGTTATCAAAGGCTTTCTCAATATCAAGATTGATCATGACCAGATGTTGTCCCCTTATAAAGGCATTTCGGATGTTTGCTTCTGCTTTTATCATTACATCTAACGTGGACCGGTTCTTTCGAAACCCGTACTGATTGTTATTTTGCAAGTTGTTAGTTTCCAGGAACCACGTTAGCCGCCTGTGAACCATTTTTTCCAAGACTTTGCCTAAGCAGCTGGTCAGTGAAATCGGCCTGTAATTATGTGGAAAGCTGCGATCCTTTCCTGGCTTTGGAAAGGCTAGTATAATTGAGTGACGCCATGAGTTTGGGTAAATATTTTCTAGAAATATTCGATTGTAATATTTTAACAATACCCTTTTTGTTCTGTTGTTTAGTTGGCTTATCATGATGTAGTAGATCCCATCTGGACCAGCAGCACTACTGGAAGTTTTATTGAGCGCCCCTAAAAGTTCTGTTAATGTAAATGGCTGGTTGTACGGGTGTGAAACTCTGGTGGAGAAATTGATCTTATGCTGCTCTGATGATTTTTTAATTTTCTGAAAGAGTGGATCGTAGGTGGATACACCTGATATACTGGCAAATGATTCGGCTAAGGCATTTGCAATTTCTGCCGGAGAGGACAACTCCTTTCCTTTCCAGTTTAATATTGAGGATGGGGACTGGACATATTTGCCATCAATTGTTCGTATTTTCTTCCAGATGAGTCTGATATCTGTGTCCTTGTTTATACCAGAGGAAAAGCTAATCCATGCTTCTCTTTTTGCTTTCCTTCTTATTTGGCGGAACTTAGCTTTCATTCTTTTAAAACTAATTAGGTTACTGGTTGTGGGGAATTTGCGGAACAAATTCCAAGCCCTATTTTTTTGCTGTTTAGCGTATGTACAATCCGGATTCCACCAGTAATTATTGTGTTTGCGTTTCCCAGGCAAGGACTTTGGTATTGTAGAGTTGGCAGCTTGTAATATTTGATTAGTTATATGTTGTGTGACATAATCTATGGGTTGAAGTTGAATTATTTCATCATCTAACTGAACATTTGAAGCATATTCATTCCAGTGTGCCCTACGAAATTTCCATTTGGAGCGACCCGGCAAAGGGGAGTTTACCCGTGTTTGCAGCTTGCAGAGAATTGGTAGATGATCACTATTTAGTGGATTTTCAAGAACAGACCACTCCGTATTAGTACATATGGAGGGAGAGCAGATTGAAAGGTCTATAGCACTCATGGATCCTGTTGAAAAATGTATATAGGTAGGCTCTCCAGTATTCAAAAGGGTAAGTTGGCACACATCGAGAAGATTTTCTATTTGTTTACCTCTTTTGTCGATTGTTGGAGATCCCCACAGCGAGTGATGAGCATTGAAGTCTCCGAGTAAATAGAAAGGAGGTGGTAGCTGGTCTATTAGATTTTCTAGATTTTCTGAGGAGATTGAGGAATTTGGGGGAATATATATAGATGCTATTGTAAGAGTCATGCCAATTTCTGCGCGCATTGCCACTACCTCAAAAGGAGTCTGAAGAGCAACAGGTTTAGATGGAATATTATTTCTAACAAGAACTGCCACGCCTCCACGAGCTGGCGAGTCGATACTCCTATCTCTTCTGAACATGGTATAATTTTTAATGGTAGGACACACTTGTGGATTTAAATAGGTTTCTTGTAGGGATATACATGCTGGTTCATAGCGGTTTACGAGATCATGCAAGTCATCTTTTGCATTACGAAAGCCTCTACAATTCCACTGAAGAATTCTTTCCATTATGCGTTCTTGTTAGTTGTTTTTGCTTCTGACAGTTTTTTGGTTGTAGCTTGTTTATACCTCTCTATTTTTACTTTGTCTTTCTTAGGAAAGAAAGGACGTGTTGTGTCTATCTCATCAGTTGCGTGGAGTTCTAAAATTCCATCATCTGAATTTTTCTCCTGATCAATATCCATTTCCGTTGAAATCCGTGGATGCACCATTGGGGTTTCTGTAGCTTTTGGTTTCATTGTTGACGCATCGGCTGGAATGGAGATTGGAGTATTGCTGGCTTGTTCAGTTGTTTGTTGTGAAGGACACTGTTTGGGAGGAGTGAGTATGGATCGTGCTCAATTCGCGATAGATGTATTAGGAGGAACTGTAACGTCCGTTTGGATACTTACTGATTGCACCTGTTTGGCAGCTGTGGCATACGTTCGCTTTGGCTCCATTTTGATTATTTCTCTTCTCGCCTCTGAATAAGTGACTTTGTTTTCCACTTTATATTTCTGTATTTTTTTCCCTTGCTTCCATTGTTCGCATATTTTAGAGAAAGCTGGATGATTCCCTTTACAATTTGGGCAATTAGGAGTGGTAGCATTGCAATCGGATTGATTGTGGTCTTTCGATCCGCAGTTAGGACATATTGCCTCACCTCTACATGCAGTCTGAGAGTGTCCATATTTTTGGCACTTATAGCACCTGATTGGGTTTGGGATGTAGGGTCGGACACGGCAATGGAGATAGCCTGCTTTGACAGATGTTGGTAAGATGGGAGAGCTAAAAGTGAGGATTATGCTCCTTGTTGGAATGAGAGTACCATCTTTACGGGTCATGATTCTCCTGGCTTGGATGACTCTTTGTTCTCGTAGCTCTTTGACTATTTCCTCCTCTGATACGGTTAATAAGTCCCATTCTGCAATTACTCCCTTGGAGGAATTTAAGGTGGCATGGGGAGTGACTTTTATTGGATGTCCGCCGAAAGTTGTCAGATTTAATAGCTTTGCAGAATGCTGGGATTTCGTGGTCTCTACCAGAAGATCCCCAGACTGGAGTCGCCTTACTGATTTTGGTGAACCTGCGACAGCCTCTAAGCATTTTTGCACAAGGAATGGGGACAATTTACTCAAAGGCTGGTCTGATGTAGAGTGCAGTATGAGAAATGCTGGTATCTCCTCTTGAGGATTTGTTTTCAACCTCTTGGGTTGGGAGAAGTCATCATCGGTGTGTTTAGTCGCTAGTTTTGAGCTCGGAGGCTCTAAAGGTGGAAACGAATTGTTATCCATCTTTGCTCCTTTCAGCCCCGGGAGAGTGGATTTCTTCTCCCAGGTTACCGGCCCCGCCACGGGGAGGCAGGAGCAGTGCCGCTAGAGTGACCAAGCGGTATAAGAGTTAGTATATTAGTTTAAATGAAAAAAAGAAAGGTGATTTGCCTTTCTGAAACTTACTTACAGATCGTAAGTCTAAGTTTACTAGTATTTAATGAAAACGTAAGAAAACTTTTTTAACTGAACAAAAACTGCAGCTTCAAGAAAAACGCTCTAGAAATCACTGAGAATCGCTTGATCACTATAACGCTTGGCACCCGGGGCCACACAACATGTAAATCGGCCCGTGAACATAATACACCATGCACAATATGATCCAAGTCGCCGATGCTCCTAAAACAGAATAATGAACAATCCTTTTCCGATTTATGTTTAAAATTAATTATAGGATCCATTTTTCTTTGGGGAGGATCAGAACAGCTACTTTAACATTGGAAATTACTCATCTTCCGGTTTTTTTTTTTTTTTTTTCGTTTAGATAGAGTCTCTTTGTAAGGGAGATAAATCCCAAATCACTCTACACGAAACCCCGCCTCCATTGAGTCAGCTTAGTTTGTTTCACCAAAAAAAAAAAAACAATCATCCCTTTCCCTCACATCATATACTACATGAATCCCCTCCCTACTTCTCTGTTGTTCCTTGCCTAGGCAACTTATTATTCAATGCTTTCATCAGTGTCAGCCCGACTCAAATGACCAAGAGCTGGCTCGTTTTTATCGTGATGCCTCTAGCAATATTACCATCTGACGTTCCGACATAGTGATTTGTTCTGTTATTTATATATTCTGCTACTCCAGCATATTAACATTAGTTTTCTAATATGCCGGAGTAGCAAGTACCTGTGAAACATCAGTGTGATTAAAATACCGTTTAATTACACGTATTTCTCTTACAATGTGCATTGCAATGTTCCTTTAAAATAAGCTTAGGATAAGGAAATTTGAACATATTCTTATAATGGAGCTATTCCACGGAAAGAATTTAAAAGTCAGCAACGTTCGACATTTATTCAAAATGTTAGTGCACAAAAGCACGTTATGTTGAGGGAAAAGCTTCAGTCTAGCTCTTGGTTCAGATGACGTTACTTAAGGATATAACACAGTACTAGGCAATACAAAAGGGTTTCTAAAAACACGTATGGACGAGCTGCAATGAATTTATGGTTCTAGAGGTGAGCGCATTTTCGGTTAAGAATAAATAGTATATTGCGAAAGAATTACTTAAGAGAAATGCTCTCTCTCTCTCTCTCTCTCTCTCTCTCTCTCTCATGGACAATCCAAAATTTCACATAAATGGTCTTATTTGGGTATTCTCACAACATTTCATGCGTGAGTTGAATAAGCGCATTTAGAAAAAAGATTTACGCCACATTTTCTGAAGTTACTGCTTTATTAAACGAGTGAAATAAGAAGCCTTAAGAAAGAGTAGAAAGGAACAAATGGTCGTCAAAGTGTAAAAACTGTGGATAAGGTTAAAAGAGAGAAATTTAATTGGCAGGGTATCAAAAGGACGTACTTTATACAATTGCAAATGATCACTCCAACATCTTCAAAAGAATTGTCCACTTACAGCAAACTTTTCGCTTGAATCACTTCGAACGTGAAAGATAAAGATCGATCGTTCTGAATCCAACCCAAAAGAATTTGATTATTGTTGTTTTTTGATAGGGCAGATCACCAATTTTACATCATTCCGAATTAATTTAGCATTAGCAAGCCACTTTGCTTCTTTCAATATTTATAATCTCTTTCGATTTTTTAAATAAAAATTAAAACAAGTACGTACTGGGAGAGTACCTGATCTCAATGACTTCAAATTTTATCGTTCTTATTTAATAATATTCGACCAGGAAAAGACTAAGCTTTGTCAAATCCACTTCCAAAGACTTTGCTTTAAAACTTATGACAATTCATTTAATTCAAGTACCCGGTTGTTTAAAGTAAATGAAGGGCAAACGTTTAACCAGTAAACTACATCCTTTATAGATACTGTGTCCAGTGCCGGAACTACGCAATTTCGCGTCAAGGGCACACATATGAATAAATATGTCCTTGAATAAATTCGGTACAACTTGAAATATAAGAATTATAAATAAATGATGCGTATCATGTAGATATATATATTTATTTAAAAATGGAACAGTTATTATAATATTTATTACAACTTGTAGAAAATCATAAAAGTATAACAGAATCGGCAATTCGTGTCTTTGTCACCTTCCAATGTCTCGTCTGTAATTATCTATAATGCCACTTAAGGAAAAAAAGAAAACCCTTTTAACCCTTAAACCCTTTTTAAGAAATTATGATTTTGACCCCGTTCGTCCTACTTTAGTTCCGGCTCTGACTGTACCTATATAAGGGGCCTCCGTGGCATCTTAGGTATCACGATGCATCACCGTTTGCCACTCGTTTGGAGAGATCTGGATTTGATTGCAGGAGAAATTTCCAGTCTTCTTGATGGAAGGAGTAAGGGTCTTCCTCCTCCAATGTAGAAATTGAAGAAATATCGGATTTGTCGGAATAAGGAAAATATTATCAAACGTCCTCAGAAGCACATCTTTCATCAAATTTATATCTGTTCGTTTACAAAGCCCAGAAGGGAACTCAGATAGCAATTCAGTAAATAAACGTTTAAGTGCATACTGGCAGTACTAGGTGGTAGATGACTCTCATCAACCGGTGAAATACCACCACTTTGCTTATTGGAGGCTTGAAGTGGTGGAACCCATGTTTAATCTCTAGAACTAAGTTCCGGCCAACCCTTCCCTATCTCTTCCATCATGCAGTATGATTGATGATTTTTAAGGTTATGATGAATGTCGTGGCAAGATCCAATATTCCTTACATTTCGAGGGTACAGCTCTAAAACGGTGTTCGCAGGCCGGCCGCTAGATAGTACACCGGACCAAACCTATTGGTAACTCTCTAGGAGGCTTCCGGATCAGCTAGTGTATAATCTTGCTACCTCTACTCTGCCAGACAGTGACTGGAGGGAGTCCGAGTAGTGTGTATGCGGGGAGCATTGTCGAGGCCACGTTATGTCAAGGATCTGGGTATATTCTTACCACATGTACGCCATATCCAAAAATTTCATTACTTCATACAGCATGTCCCACCCACTTTTTCTTACTATTGAACACACCATGAATTGCCAAAATAATAGAGCAAGCTTATCTGCGAAAAGATCTAAACCTCCCAAGGACTTCGTAATTCATTTCACAAATATACGTGGTCTCAATTCCAATCTCAACGATGTCCATTTCCACTTGCAGTCTTCCAAACCCCATGTACTTTTTCTGACTGAATCTCAGTTATCGGTTGATTCAACTACTGCTCATCTCAGATGTCCAAATTATTTGCTGTATGATTCCTTTCGCCTCAAAGGTGGTACTTGTGCATATGTCCGTTCTGATATTCCCTGTCAGAGACTTGGCAATTTGGAATCTCCTCTCTTTGATCTTCTCTGGCTTAATCTCTCTACCTCATTGTGTAAAATTCATCTGTTGTCTCTACCGTTCTCCCAACTCCACTAATCACTTGGAGCTCTTTGACTTCCTCTCTTTGCAACTTGACTTTCTCCAGTCCAGCTTTCCTAACAGTGAGGTAATTTTCCTTGGTGATTTTAACGTTCACAACTCCAGCTGGCTTCCGTTTTCTAGTCACACCGACGCAGCAAGTCGAGATGCTGAGGCTTTTGCAATTACTAATGACCTAGCACAGATTGTTCATTTACCTACAAGAATACCGGACAATCCTAATCATACAGCCAATACGCTTGATCTTTTTCTCACAAACAACCCTTCTAAGTACAAGGGTGAAGTGAGAGGTCCTTTAGGCACTTCAGATCACAACTTCGTGATTGTCTCTTCTCCAATGGAACCTTTATCTCATGGCTATTCCCAACCTCGTATTGTTTGGCATTACAAGAATGCAAAATGGGATGACCTGCGAGACTTCTTTTCTTCTTTTCCTTGGTCTGATTACTGTTTCAAAACTTCTGATGTCAACGTTTGCTCAGATCGTGTCAGTGAAATTATTCTTGCAGGAATGGAATCCTTTATCCCACACTCCACTTTAAAATCTCGTCCTTTATCTAAACCATGGTTTTCCAATAAATGTGCTAAGGCTGTCCAAGAGAAGAATGTTGCATATCGTAATTGGCTTGTTTCTAATTCTTCAGTTTCGTTTTCTGCCTACACCAAAGCTCACAACAATTGTAAAGCAGTTATTAATCAGTCCAAACTAGAGTTTGAACAGGCTAAGAGTAGAAAACTTGCTTCTTGCCCTAATCGTAGCCGAGCATTCTGGTCTCTTGCCAAAGCTATTGGCCGCAACTTTTGCCCATCTCTGCTCCCACCTCTGTCCAAACCAGATGGTTCTGTTGTCACTTCAGCCAAGGATAAAGCTGACCTGCTAGCATCCCATTTTTCTTCCAGCTCATGTATTAATGATGTTGGTAAAACACCTCCCATCATTCCCAACACGCTCCATTCAATGCCTCCTGTGGTCTTCCGTCAAAAGAATGTCAGAAGGATTTTGACGAATCTTGATGCTAAGAAAGCTCCAGGTCCTGATGGTATTTCTCCACTTGTTCCCAAAACCTGTGCTCCTGAACTTACTCCTATTCTTTGCCGTCTTTTTTCACTTTCTTATTCCAAAGGTGTTTTTCCTTCTGCTTGGAAATTTGCTCATATCCAGCCAGTTCCTAAAAAGGGTGACAAATCCCTCCCATCCAATTATCGTCCCATTGCAATTACTTCTACTCTTTCTAACGTAATGGAGAAATCAATTAACCGCCAACTCTTAAACTACCTAGAAACCTTCCGTCTGATCAACGATCGCCAGTATGGATTCCGTCAGTGTCGATCCACTGGTGATATTCTGGCTTATGTTACCCATTTATGGACTAATTCAATGGAAAGGTTCGGTGAAACACAAGTAGTTGCTCTTGACATCTCAAAGGCTTTTGATCGTGTTTGGCATAAAGGTCTTCTAAACAAGCTTCCATCTTATGGTTTGCCAACTGTTTTTAGTAATTGGTTATCCAGTTTTCTCTCTGATCGCTCACTGAGGGTGATGGTAGATGGCTCTCTGTCTTCTAACTTCTCCACTAATGCCGGTGTCCCCCAAGGTTCAGTTCTTTCCCCCACTCTTTTCCTCTTGAATATCAATGACCTTCTTCCATTGACTGCAAATCCTATCCATAGTTTTGCCGATGATAGCACATTGCATTCAACTTTCCATTTTGAGAAACCTTGTCCAGCTCAATCAGCTTCAAGTTCTCGAAAATCTGCTGCCAATTCCTTAAATGCCGATCTTCAGGTAATTCTCCAGTGGGGCAAAGACAACTTAGTTGATTTCAACCCTTCTAAAACTCAGTCTTGTCTTATATCTCGCAAAAAGGATTGTTCTGCTCCTATGCTTATCTTTAGTGACACTCTGATTTCTAGGCAAAATGATATATCTCTTTTGGGGATTACCCTGACTTCTAATCTCTCTTGGCACAAGCACATTACAAATATTGCTTCCTCTGCATCTAAAAAACTTGGTTTTCTCTTTCGCTCTCGGCGTTACTTTTCTCCCAAACAGCTGCTCACTCTGTATAAATCGCAAATCCGCCCTGCCATGGAATATTGTTCCCACATCTGGGGTGGTGCCCCCAAAACCTCTCTCATGCTTCTTGATTCCATTCAGAAGAGGGCAGTTAGGTTAATTAATGATTCATCTCTAACAGAGTCTCTCCACTCGCTTTCTCATAGACGCACTGTTTCTGCTGCATGCCTCTTCTACAGATACTTCCATGGGCACTGTTTTTCTGAATTGGCTTCCATAATTCCCGCTCTCTCTTTCAAAACAGTCTGAACACGTGCCGCCACCAGCCAACATCCATTTACTGTCCAGCTTCAAGCTCAAAGAACCAAGTTTTCATCTTCCTCGTTTATTCATTCAACTGCCGTTTTCTGGAACAACCTTCCTTCATACGTATTTCCTGAAAATTAAAATCTACAGAAGTTCAAGTCCAATATCAACAAATATCTTCTTTCGTCTTCTCAACCTCCAACCCAAGCACGGTACTAAGTACTATAGGTTCTAATACCTCTCGTGTTTGGGGTTCTCATAAAAAAAAAAAAAAAAAGAACTATGCAGTCATTTAAATGAAATTTATCGTTGGACATTAACTTTGGAAACATCTGGTGCTGCCTTCTCATCAACATCAGCCGTTGGTTTTCTTTTATCAAAACAGAATGTGAATTCATACAACAAGTAAGAAGTATGTGACACTAAGACCTTATTAAAGCCATTATTATATAGAAAACTATAACTGAAAACAAAGTCTGGATTTACAGTACTGTTATAAAAACATAAGATTCTTCTTATCAGATCTGAATGGAAAATGAGCTTGCGTCTTAATTGCAGTGATATCCATTATTGGCATTACTGCAGATCTACCGCTCAGAGTTGGTTGGTTGGATTGGATATTTTACTGGAAGACTTCGGATATATTAGATTTATCTGACAATATTGTTCGTAATGAAAATGTGTCCGTTCCTTTTAAGGATTTAAAAGGTAATCTGACGTTCTCGTGTAAAGTTAGGGCAGTCGAGTAGAATATGTTGGACCGTTTGCACTGTGTGACAGTCAGAGCACTGAGTCGGAGATTCGGCTCGGAGCAGATAGGAGTGGGTAACATTGGTGTGTCCTATTCTTAATCTGCTAAGTATAACTTCTTCTTGTCTGTTGGTTCTTGTACTGGTTTTCCATTGTTGTAACAACGGTTTTATCTGTAAAAATTTGTTACCAGCCTGTTCCTGCCATTTTTGTTGCCACTATTTCGAATTGTAATTTTATAGTCCAGGTATGGTATTTTTATAGTATTGTTGATTGGGCTTTCTGCTTGTTTTGCTGCTTAGTCTGCCTGTTCATTGCCATCTATTCCTACATGTCCGGGAACCCAGCAGAAACTTATGTTTTGCTTTCGCTTTGCTAGTTTTGATAGCGTGTTATGTATATTACATACGGTTCGGATGGGTATTTATGATGTTATCCTTTAAGGCTTGCAGAGCATTGAACGAATCTGTAAATATTATACTGTTGGCTAGCCATATATGGTTCATGGCTAATTGTATGGCCTCCAGTTCTGCCGTATAAATGCTGCACTCAGTTGGAAGTAGTTTGGAAATGATGGTATTCGGGAATTTGGCTGCTATTCCTACTTTGGTTTCTGTTTTGGAACCATCTATGTATATCAAGGTAGAATTACAATGTTGGTCTCTGTAGACTGCGTGTAATTGTTGGAAATTGTGTGTAGATAGAGAATACGTGTTCCATTTATGGATATGGAGATCGCATATCGTTTGAATGGTATCCCAAGGTGGATATGGAATTTTAAGAGAAATTGCTATCTGACTGATATCTAAATTACGTTGCTGGATTAGGTCTCTTAAATATATGCCTGCTGGTTTGTTAGCATTTGGATGTGCTCTATATAAGTTTTCCAAACTTGGTTCGTATAGGATTGCCCATGTCGGGTGATCAGGTATTGGTTTTATCTTTGCAGCCTAGTATAACAGCAAGTTTTGTCTCCGGAGTTGTAGTGGTAGTTCATGAGCCTCTGCATACAGGCTGTGGACTGGTGTGGTGCGATATGCTCCTAAAGCTGTTCGTAAAGCGCTGTGGTGCACTGGATCAAGCCACCTCAGAGCACTCTGTTTGGCTGAGTTATACACGGGGCTCCATAGTCTAGTCGAGATCTTATGAGAGCTCTGTATAATCGCAACAGAGTAACTATCTGCATCCCAGGTCGTTGCAGACAAGACTCTCAAAATGTTTAGTTTCTTGAGGCAATTTGTTCTTAGTTGTTTTATATGTTCCGAAAAAGTTAGTTTTTTTTTTTTTATCAAGAATAAGTTCAAGAAATTTTATGGTTGGCTTGATTGGGATTAACTGTCCATTAAGTTTTAATTCCGGATCTAAATGAAGGTTTCTTTTCCTACAGAAGTGCACGCCTATAGTTTTTTGTGTAGAGATGGTGAAACCATTTTCCTGAGCCCAGTTGCTGACCTTGTTTATTGCACCTTGTAACTGGCGTTCTATTGTTCTCATGTTTTGGGATTGGAAAGAGATACTGAAATCATCTACGTAAAGAGCTGTATTTATGGAGGATGGTATATGTTGGGTTTAGAGTTTATTTTTATTGCAAACAAGGTGGCACTGATCCCTGTGGTATTCCTTGTAGGAAGACCTTTGAGTGTGTAGTTTGTATTCGTACTTGAAAAGTTCTGGATGAAAACAGGGAGATGTCCTCTTAGCTTTAAGTTATACATGTCCCGGAGAATGCCATAGCGCCAGGCTGTATCGTATTGCCTTTTCGATATCGAAGCATATCATGACTAAAATGTTGTTTTCTATTTTAATCAAGAGGTCCAAGGTTGATCTATGTTTCCTGAAGCCACACTGCACTGGGCACAAAAGGTTATGGTTTTCTAGGTACCACATGAGTCTTGAATTTATAATCTTTTCCATTAACTTTCCTAGTCAGCTGGTGAGTGCTATTGGACGGTAGCTGTTTAGATTAATAGGATCTTTGCCAGGTTTTGGGAAAGCGAGGACAATTGCATGATGCCACATGTTAGGAAACTCTTGTTCCATATAAATTCTGTTGTATAAAAGAAGTATAGATTGTAAAGATTCTTCACTGAGTTTATCATTATATAATTGATGCCATCTGGACCTTCTGCACTTTGTTTTGTTTGTGACAGTACCTTATGGAGTTCCGTTATAGTTAGTGGATGGTTATGTTGTCCTACATATTTTGTGGAGAATTTTAAGTTGTATTTTTCTTGATGATTTTTATATTTCTGGAATTCCGGTGAATAGGATGTGGTGGAAGATATTTTGGCGAATGTTTCACCTAAAGCATTTGCTATTTCTTTTGGATCAGCGATATCTTGTCCTTGCCAATTGAATGTACTAAATTTTGGTATCTATTGTTCATTTTTCTTATTTTATCCCAAACTGTCTTAGTATTTGCAGTTCTATTTATGGCTGAGGTGAAACGTATCCAGGAGACTTTCTTGCATGCCCGTCTGACATATCTTGCTCTCATTTTTTTAAAAAATGTATTAGATTGTCTGTGGTAGGACTTTTGCAAAAAATATTCCATGCTCTGTTTCCATCTCGTTTTGCTTGGGTACATTCCTCATTCCACCAAGGCTTTGGGAATAGAGGAAGTTTGGTAGACGTTTTTGGTATTGATTGTTCTGCTGCTTGGCTAATTTGATTCGTTATATATTGCGCTGCTTGGTCAATGGTTAGTTATCGGACTCTCTTGTTCGATTACTGCTATTTTGAATTTTCCCAGTCTGCTTTGTGAAATTTCCATTTGGGTTTTCGTCTGGATTGACGTAGGGTGTCTTTTGTTAAAGTGACAATAATGGGGTAGTGGTCAATGTGTAATGGTTCTTTATGAACTGTCCATTGTAAAACAGGGTATAATGCTGGGGAGCATAAAGTAAGGTCTATCGCTGAGCTGGTTCCTGTTGGAAGGTGGAAATACGTGTGTTTTCCACTATTCGGGAGGATTAGATTTTTGGCATCTATTACTTTTTCTATTTGATGTCCTCTTTTATTAAAATCAGTATTTCCCAATAAAGGGTCATGTCCATTTAGATCCCCCATTATACAGTAGGGAGGAGTTAGTTGATCTATTAGTTCTAAGTCTTCGTAATTAATTTCTTGGTTCGGGGGTAAATATTAATACAATTGTTATTAAACTACTTATTGCTATACGTACCGCTACTGCCTTAAGAGTGGTTTGTAGGTGGACTGGTATGTGAGAATTGACAAGGATTGCTACTCCTCCGTGGGCTATAGAATTATTTATTCGGTCTCGTCTATGTATAGTCTAATTCTTGATTAAGATTGTATCGTCAGGTTTTAGATACGTTTCTTGTAAGCAGAAACATATCGGGTGAGAAATTAAATCACGAACATCATCAACATTGTTACGGAGACCTCAGCAATTCCATTGAATAAAGGTACTACTCATTGTTTTGTTTTAGATGAGTTTTCTGGTTGTTTTCTCGTTACTGTTTTAAGTTTTTCTGTCCATGGTTTGTCTTTTTTAGGGAAATATGGCTTTCCAGTGTCCATATCTTCCTCGGCAAATATTTCTAGAACGGGCTCTTCTTGTGTTTTTCCTGCTGTGTCCATTTGTTCAGCAGCATGGTGCATTTTTATGGAGGTATCTTCTTTGGTTTTTCCCTGCAGTACCGCTCAGAGTTTTACACTTTAAAGCCTCATGCACAATATAGACTTGCAAGTTGAATATTAAACCATTTTCTTTTTCAGAATCTTAAAAATAATTTCAATTACAACAAACACTAGCTCGCATCCTTGCTATACCTTAAATTGTCTCCGGCTTCATTAGGCGCGTTATCAAATATGCATAATACACAAATTGTCTCCACCGCATGTAATTACTCGACTGCCACTGGGCGGATGTTAATTAAATTTTATATTTTGACTACTTAAGAAGACTTGTTTGTCCGCCCCAAATTTCATTAAAATCGGATCAATAGAAATCCGACAATTATTATTTCTTTGTCCGTCCATCTGCGTATGGACTCCCAATAACTCGACTCCCAGCGAATGAATTTATATGAAATTTTATATTTTGTTCTTTAGAAAGATTTGTAAACCCCTCCCAAATTTCATTAAACTCGGACCAATAAAAATTCGACAATTATTATTTATTTATTTTTTTCATACATATCCATATAGGATAGTTGAAGTACTGAATATTATTTGTTGAAGAACTTGAAGAGCTGGTTGGAAAAAAGAATGGGCAATATGGCGGGTTTTATTCCCGAACCGAAATTTTTCGGTTCAGGCATAAAAGTTCGTTGCATTTTGCTCTGTTTTGGTTATAAATCATGGTCATTACTATTTGATAACGCTCCTGAAATAATATTCTGCGTATATTAAACTGATTTTGAATACAGAACTACTCTACCACAAAAA